>NW_027287205.1:45718349-46155849 GCF_022747635.1 Hetaerina americana
GTGACGACATAGTTATTTAATTGAGCCTATACATTCCATTTTGGTGTTCAAATTGCAGTAGGCGTTCGGGAGGGAATTAGTCCCTTGTCGGGGAATTTATTTTCCTACAGATCACCACAATAAAATTTGTTTTCACCGCGGGACAAGTAGTACTAACTTACAGGTATTGCGGCTATAGGAGTTTTCAATTTGTTTATTTACGAGGCTGTAGAGCTCAAGTTGCCAAGATTTTACCATAATAATAAAAATATTATGATAATTCTTATCATATGTAGCCATTTGCACATCATAGCAGTTCAAAAGGATGAAATAATAATTTATGATCTACAAGTTAAGATTGTATATCAAAATATATGCTGTAAATCGAAATAAGTTGAAACTTATGCTAAGATTATTTGTAAATAAAAAGGATAAATTGATATCTTGGATATCGTTTTTTTAGATAGCGCTAAAACGATTGAAACATATATTTATTAGAAGTACCTTCAGGTAGTAATGCCAATGGTATACTATCATAATAGAATATCTTTTAAATAAAGTTTTTTGGAATTAGCAAGAAATTTATTACGGTCACAAAGCTTATTTATAACATTAATATCCCCACGATCTTCTATTATCGTCAAGTAAGCAAGTAATAAAACGCTCGAAATACAAATTTATTAGAAGTACCCACAAATAGCAATGCCAATGCCATTATATCTTAATAAAATATCTTTCAAATAATATTTTTTTTGGAATTAGCAAGAAATTTATTACGGTCACAAAGCTTATTTATAACATTCACATCCACCGGATCTTCGATTGTCGCCAAGTAAGCAAATAAAATACATTACCCTCAGAAAACTTATAGCGGCATCAGATGGGAAACGAAGTTATGGTAAGAGTTTTGTCCGGAGCTATAGACCCAACAAAGGTGCGCAATATCACCTGGCGATAACTTATGCCGTCAGGTCAGAAGGGTTGTCAGCCAATAACAATGTTCCGAACTTTACGCAGATAGGCAATAGATAAGGCCAGAAGTTTATCCTATAGCTATGAGAAAGGGTGAATTTCACTTGCCCCCTAATCTGCTACAATTTATAATAATAGCCCCACCGCCCTATTACAGCTGCCACAAAAACGGGCGAATTTTTATTGTTTCGCAATGTTTAATTAGACCTCTTTAAAACCAAAACGATAAAAATCTATGGTCTTGCATAAGAAGAATAATTTCGCAATTATAAATCCTTAATTGATTGTTTGAGAAAAGACTCCTTAGCATTTAACGGACTTTTACTAAGCAAAGTATTTGCTTCTGAGGAAGCAAACGACCAAAACACAATATTCAATGAGTAAAATAAAGAGGTAATGATCCCTCTTGGGCGTATTTGAAAACTTCAGGTATTTGATACTCTCTGCGAGTTTCTCACACACATCCTTAAAGAATAGTTTTTTTAACTGGTATATGTTTTTTTATAATTACGTCCATAAGTACCGAAATAAAATATGAGTAGTAGGGATATAAGTTGAATGAAAACAGGAAATTGTGAAAATAACATAATAATGGGTAACTGTTAGCTATTTCTTGGATACTAAAACATTTTAATTTTGTATTTATTTATAATCAGTATAATTTTATTCATTCCGTCCAATCCCGTTGGACGGGATGAAGAAAGGAAGGAAGTACTCAGGGATGAAGAGGGACTTGATGCAGAGTAAGTTACTGGAGTGTGTTTTGTTGGGAGTCTCAAAATATTTATTTGGTTGTTATGTCCATCCAAAACCTACCTTAACGGGTAGATTACTTAGAAAAAAATTATATTATGAATCAGTACGATCAATTATGGGATGATCCATTTAGACTCAGAAGGGGAGAGACTACACTTGATGCCATAGCAGTAATAATGTAACTTATAGAGAGAAAAATAGAAAACAATCAGGATTAATTTGTTTGTTTCGTAGACTACGAGGAGGCGTTTTATAGAGTAAATTGGGTCAAAATAATTGATATGATAGAGAATTTATGATCAGATTAGACGAATAGATGAAATTTCCGCACACTAGAATGAGCATTTGACTTAGGCTGCTGTGGTACGAGTGGCGGGTAGAGAAAGAGTTGGAATGGGCAGTAATGGGAAGAGTGGTAAGACAGGGGAACGGATGACCAAGAATTAGTTGATTAGTGAGCCAAGAGGTTACAAGTATAGTATTTCCAATCGTATTAGAAGAGCTGTATGATAAGCCTCTCTGATGGCGAATTAAACATAAATGGTGAAAGGTCTCCAACCCTATAATATTCTAAGTAATCTACCCATAATTCGGTTTTGATAGGTGAGAGTAGAGCTCACACCGAACTAAGTAGCTCACACTGATATTAATATTGCTAGTTTCTTGTCAAATAAAAGGGTGACAAATTGATTGAAAAGGGTGACCTTTGAGTGTCTGTAGTGCGGCAGTAATCTCCAGGAAGTGACACCGCTAGGGAGTTTAAATGGAGTTTCCCAATTCAGGGATTTAAATTGAGAACCATACAGTCTGTAGCTACATGATCTACTTACTAGACTACCTCTCCGCCTTTTGGACTCAATTCTTATAAACATATCAGTATAATAATGCCATATAGTGAAACACGTGAGGGTGCTCACTATTTGTGGTGGCAACAATTTATGTATCAACTAAAAGCAATTAAATGTATGCAGCCTAGATTTTAACGTGGTTCCAAAAGAAATTTAAACATTTCCTTTAATTTCTGAGAAAAGAAGGAAAACACCAAATAATCATACGAAAAATAAAATACTCGGAGGATTACTAAATAAGAATTATCGTAGACAATTAAGTAGAGAGAGATAACATTAAAAATATATACTTATCATAGTGAACATCTGATATAATGGGTTTTGCTCGACGTAAGCACTATTAGGTCAGTTCACAAGGGGGTGAAAAGAAAAATGTGATCTCAGATTTACGTATCTCAATTCATCCTCAAACAATTCGCATGTAAAATATAGCCCATATGAGCATGGAACCAGTCTCAACAGTCTATAGCAGTTACGATCATATCAAAAAAATACTTCATAATTTTCCATAATTCCAAAAATTTATTTTTTGTCAGCACTTATCAGACGCCAATACAGTGCCCTGCAGTACAGTGCTGTTAAGATGTAAATTAATATACTCTGGGGCGAAACAACGACGACAAAAAGACAATTATCGCTACAAAAAATAGGTATAGCCTTTAAAACGTTATCTGAAATTTTTATCCGAAAAAGGAACAAATTGAAACGCTGAAATCAACTCACGCGACTATTTGATATACTACCCGCCTATTCGTAAACGCATAAATTAATGCAGTCAAATGCACACGAATTTTTCCACATACAAAATAATTATGTTAGTGTTTTGCACTAAATCTAATATAGTTACACCTTTTATCAACCGCAAAAGTATATTAATTTAAAGAGTTATAATTATCACGTATTTATTTTTATTCCCACTCCAAAACAATGGTCATTTACATTTTATTTATTCCATTTTCATCAAATTTCTCAACTACAAGTTTTCGCTCTTGGGGCCTTTGTCCGCTTTATTTTTGCCTGTTGCTTGGAAACGGGTGCTAGACTCTTTTTAAAGAGTCTCCATCCCGTCGCATCAAACTGTCCGCCCACCCCTTTCCTCGTCTCCGCGTGCTCTCCGCCACGGAGCCGCACACTACGCCGATTCCTTCGTCCTTCTCCAACAACCCCTTTCGACCTCCACACACGTCGTTCCGTCTGACGATATCTCCTTCTATCCTCCCCCGTCTTTCCCTCTCCTATAAATCCTCCAACAAGTTCCCCTACCCCCCTAAAGAACGAAACGTCCCCTCTTGTAACCATCATCATCATGTACCGCACCGATTTCTTCCCCCCCACCCATCCTGGCTCAATCGACCCCCGAAACCGATTTTCCCCTGGCACCCCCTAATTTATTTCCACATTATTCCCAACATGTATCCTTTCCCATACCCCGATTTTTAAGGCTAACACACCCCGGCTCCACCCGATCGTTCTTTCCAACCCTTCTCCCACGCGGTCTTCCACCCTCGTCCTCCACATTTTCGGCTTTCAATTATTTACGACTGCCTACTCCCGCTTCTCCCAACTCACTCCCCACCAACCACCCATCACCCTCTCCGCATCCACGATTCTCCATCCCTCCTCTCTGGCCCCGGCCAACAACTGGAAGGAGGTTTTGACTCTTGCCTTTTAGGGACCTATTAAAATGTTATGGCAACCCTCCTTCAACGGCTCGATAGCGAGACTAAATTACTCCGCTTGCTGTCCAAATGAACTCTCGGAAACGATGCATAAAACAAGCAAATCGTTAACAGTGAGCACAGTGGACTAAACAGGTCGATTTCTGCTCCTTATTCAGCGGAGTGCACTGGAGTTCCCCTAGGATGAAGGCTTTGATGATGCGCTCAACCATTTTTCCTTAATGCGGTGATAGAGGGTTTCTCGAGGAACGCCATAGATGCGGACGTGGAAAGCAAGCTGTCCCTCTCACGCAAAATTCAATGGCAATGATAACAAATATATAGCCTTTTGGATTGAAAGCAAGGCATTATAAACCTTTTATTATATATTCGGAATGTAATGAGCTCAAGTAAATATTTTGGAAATGGCTACAATTGAGAACTGTTCGAGTGACCTGTTACTTTCTAACCTCAGAGCGATGGCAAATTTGTAACTATTATGTATGCCTTCATACGAATAATAATCGAATCATTGATGGATATAAGTACGAAAAAATATCTTGGAAGCGGCTCTAATAGTATCACAAAACAAAATATTAAGAACCTTGGGCCTGAGAAATATACTTAGGTAGGATTCATCTTTGGGAAAATTCCTAGAGGAGAAGACAATGGGGGTTCGAAGATAGTTATGCTTTTATTAGTAAAAGTTTTACTTATGTAGTCACAAGAGTTATGGTAGTTTTTCTGCAAAACGCCACTCAATTTATAAGTGCAATCTAACATGATGCAAAATGTTTTAAAATTCCAAACTTAAGTCGTATCAAACCGTTATTTATCTATGCATAACTTTTACATACCATCATTCAAAACGCCTATCATTTCCTTCTTCTAACTTGCTTTCTTAGCATTTTCCCCCTTATTCGTTTTCAGCATCCCATTGCTCCTCAATATACTAGGTTAAGGCGAAAAGTTCTCAGCCTGACAATGAAAGACTGCAATTTTTAGCTAAAAATTTATATTATTTTTCTACAATCTCCCTTGATTTCAACACACTTGGTTCAATGTTTCTCCAATATCAACATTCCTTCCCGGAAGTGAGAGTCTGAAAGGCTGTGAAAATATCCATCTACGGCACTCCCAATTTCTTCATTGGACGCGATGCGCTTCCCAGAGACAAACAAGCTTCTTCTAGTTTGGAAACAGGCGGAAGTCCGAGGGTGTTAAATCAGGAGAATTGGAGGGATGGGCGAGTAAATCGTACCCCAAATTCCGCAGTATTTCAATCGCAAACTCACCTTTGTGAGCAGGTAATAGCAGGTTGTCCTGGTGATTTTGATTTTTTTCTTCTCCAAGCCAGGCTTTTTCTCAGTATTTTGTCATCCAGATGGTCAAGAAAGTTGGAATAATATTCACCTGCAATTGTTTTGCCTTTTTCAAGGTAATCAATTAGCAGTATCCCTTCCGCATCCCAAAACACACTGGCCATTACCTTTCCGGAAGATGCGATCGACTTCGCTTTCTTTGGCGCTGAACCACCGGCTTCCTCTCACTGCTTCGACTGCTGTTTCGTTTCTGGCTTGTATTGGTCAACATATGTCTCATCTGTAGTGACAATTTGCCGCACAAAATTGGTCGGTTCCCTCTTAAATCGGTCCAAACATTGGGGCGAAAATCGTTTGCGCATTTGCTTTTGATCGCCATTCAGCAAATGCGACACCCGCCTTGCGCAGACCTTTCGCAATACTAATCCTTTGTGCAAGATGTTTCGCACCCTTTCTTCCGATATCGCCACGGCCTAAGCTACCTCACACACCTTCACACGCAACTCGTCCAACATGATATCCTGAATCTTTTACATGGGTTGCGGTGTGGTTGCGATTATGTCAGGCTGAGATCCTTTCACCATACCCTCATATCTTGCATCCACGCGTCCTACTTCTCTCTAATTTCTGTCCACAGCTCTCGCTCTTCCACATCCATGTCTAAAGCTTCATTATTTGTTCACATTTTTATTCATTTTATCTTCACCATTCTTTTCCGCACATTTATCTCAAAAGTCTCCAATCTACGTTTATCCTCTTACTGCAACGGCTAAGTTACTCATCCAAACAAAACTACGCTCCATAAGCGAGTTTTCACACATCAATTCTTTATATTTTTACCAACGGAGCGAGATATTAAACCTTTAAAGAAGACAAATATTTTTTACGAGCATCAATTCTTATTTCTTATTTGTGTAACGTTTACTGCAACTAGAACGGCTCTTTTTAAGTGCGCATAAAATTGGTATCCCAAAGCTTTTGAGCGTGAACACAAATAATTTAAGTCCCTTTTATCTTAGGTAAAATTCATTTAGGGGTGTAATTGAAGACAAAAAAGTGAAGCAACTTTGTAAGAAGTATGCGCATGTTTTAGCATGAAAAACAGCAATAGTGTTCAAGTAACTTCAAGTCCTATGTTCTGCGATGTCAGGAAATACTAATACAGGGCACGCCAATGGGGATATTTGTCCGTAAGTCAAAACTACAAGAAAATGCAACAGCTACCGTGCTGAGAATTTGGGTAAAAGTCAGAAATAATGATGATGGAAAGCAACGAATGAGCTCTAAAGCTATTGTCATTCATATCTTCTAGCGTCGACTCAATGCGAATCCAGACTTTAAAGTGCTTTCAGTGCTCTTCTGATTGCCTCGGTAGACGCAATCAGTATGGAGATTACGGTTCCTTGAATGTTTTTTTCTTGATTACTTTTCGTTTATTATAAACTATAGCCAATTCCTGATGTATTAAGGATAATCAGCCTCCGAAATCCAATCTACACAAGCCAGCCCTGCGTGACCTAATCTTGCCTTACTCATTAACTCAGTATTCAGTAGCCTCTAATTATAACAATTAATACCTCTTGAGATGAAATAACAAGCTGTTTAAAGTCTTAATCAAATAGAGACTGAAAAATTAAAATAATTTTTGATACATAAAAATGTACTTTAAAGTTATTTTCGTCTAGCATGTTTGGAAAACGTATTTAAAGAATTAACGGAACTGAATTCACGTGTGAATCGTGAATCTAGCTCTTAACTCAAAGTATATGAAATAGACGGCCTGATTTTACGACTATTTTTGATAGAGGAGATGAAACGTGGTTCATAGAACGAGATCTGCCACCCGAAGGCTTAATTCAACCTTTTTCCCAGATATTTCAAAGCCAGGTAGAAGGTCGATAGTAATCCTCTTGTATGTACTCAGGGGGATGGATCTGTGAGGAATGGACTGTTCCCAATAGGAGGAAAAAAGAGTTCGACGGTAGATGCGGCAACCTTTGATGCATTTAATTTAATACCTGGTTTTTTTCTTCTTCCTTTTCGCATTTGAGAAATTGAATCTTGTCATCTCGCCACGTACGAAAATCTCGAGTTCTCTCAACTCTCCCGGGGGAATGGAGAGAGAGTGCGGGAGTCATTTGGGCACCCGACGATAAATCAGTGAAAAATCCTCTTTCCCCTTTCAGGCATTCAACCAGATAGCTTGCTTTCCCAAGTCTCGTCTTCAGTCAAAGCACTCTCCCTCTCTCTCTTTCTCCATCCCTCTCCCACTTCGCTCAGCACACCGCTTCCGCGTTTTTCCCTCGACTGTTGTCTGCAATCAGGGCCCGCTTTCTTCCACTCTATTCCTCAGGCGTCCTTGTTTTTGTTATCAGTTTGACTCTAGGGCTATCCACCCGCTTCGCATCCAGGGTCCCTCACTCCTCTCCTCAACTAAATCCGTTTCCTTTCGCCGAGTCACGTGAATTTTGTTCTCACCGTTGCGTCAACCTTCCCTCCCTCGCTTCTCCTTTGTCCTCCATTCCTCCTCGGTCTCCTTTCAGCCCACTATACTCGCGAAGAAACGAAACGATGAGCGAACGACAAAAGCGGATACGATGGAAAAATTGCTCACTGCCCGTGAATTCGAGAAGTGAATATTTTCACCAAGAGCCAAAAATCGCTGGGCAATCCCAATTGTTCTCCTGGTAAAATGCTCTAAGCTGAATCAGAAAAAAATGTATTCTCGATTTCAGAATTTGAAAGGCCACATTAGCAATGCATGTGATTTACTTCAGCTTCTAAGCCAACCCACTTTTCAGATCATATTAGCCACCTAAATATGCGAGATAGAGGCTACCAACCAGCCTAATCAATTTACAATAGAGGCCGATATTCACAGATGCTAATCAAGTTTTAAGGGTGACATGTAGTTTTAAAATTCAAATAATCTCGATGAACGAATGTGTAATAAACATTTGAGTACACGACCTAAGATTCCAAAATGAAAAGAAAGTATTGAATTAAAAAATTAATTTTGTATCCATAGTTAAATAGATGAAAATTTTACTACAACCAATACAGAAATTGAGTAGTTCGTAGCCTAACGGGGGTTTAGGCATATGAAAAAGGGAAATTTTGCTTACAACTCATGAGATTTCACCCTTCATGAACAGCAGATATGATATGGAACCCTTTTATTTCATAATACTAAAATTTTTATTTAGCAATGCGATTCTAATCCGATGAGAAAGTGACTAGCAGAGCAGAGTTAACTATTTATTACCTTTTCATGTAATTAAACGAATTATTCAGTATCTATTTCATGACACGTCAGAATAGTAACTGCTATTTGGACATATTTTTCTTACCTTAAGCGCGTAGGATATGTTGCAGTGGTTCCAAAAATTATTTTCTGTAAATGAGAAAAAGAAAATATGGGTGAATTATTTTCTCATAAAAGAATAAAATTAAATGTGTTTTTCATTATGTTTTTTATGCTGAATCGTGAAAGTTCATAAATTTAATCATGAAAGATCATGCGAACAATTTCAATAAATTGAAATACATTAGATATCATGGGGAAATCATCGATTAAGTTTTAGAGTAATTGTATACATTGCCATCTCCCATTGGGAAATAATTCATGGAAATAAAATTAAAATGTACAGTGGAAATCACTAAAACAGATCATTAATTATTCAATGTCAGCTGAGCACTACAATATAGCCAGTTTTCAAAGGATAAGATAATGGACTTCACATATAAATGTAAAATAGCCATAAATACAGTACTCGACACGAGGGAACAGATTTGTGAATTGTAATTGATTATTGATATTATTATTGCCTATGTTATGGCTAAAAATCAGTTTTCCGCCATCATGTAGCTAAATTTAATCTAATAAATAGCCCACGAGTTATTTGAATTAATTACAGTAGTTTTTTTTAACGATTTTGCTGGTTTTGATTCTTATTAACTAAGGTTGTTCAGTGATTAGACCGATCTTTTTCCGCTTCCTATGATAATTTCGCTGCCCATGGATAGCTTATCAAGATGACCAAGAATGGAGAAACTAAAAATAACGTTTGATGAAAATAGAAATACCTGCACTTAAATGCACTCTAAGTATTTGTATTGTGCCATTTTCAGTTATAACTGCCACCCACCATATTGGAAGAAATATAATGCAGAAAAAATTCCAAGAGTTTTTGTTTTTCCCTCTCTAAAACTCTTCTTAATCATTATCCTGCCCGTAAAGCGAAGCATTTCATTTGGGATGAGACTCACAATTAGTGAAAGATATTTCCCCCCTCATGAATGTAATCGTGTCGTCAAAAATAATGAGATATTAAATGCATGATTTGTTCCTTAATTCATTAAGTTCCCAGCTTAAATAATTAGATGATATCACTCGTACTTCATCGCATGTTACGGAAAGTTAACGCGAATGCCTAACGTCAGCAAACACAGAAGTTATACCTGATTTACCGGGTAGGAAGACAAATTAATACCCAAGGATAGAGTTTTTCGACATAGACATACAAGGCATAAAAAAACCATACAAGGCCAAGGCATAAAAAAACAGTTGGCCTAAATAAACAAATCAAGAAAAAACGCAGCGTGGCCGTGTACCTGACCTGATCCGGATAAACCACCAGCTACCATTGTTTTTGGTGGGACGAATATCAAACTGCTCTCGACATTGAAGAACATCGTACATGAGACTAGAATTCGCTTTCAATGTGATAGTATTGGGGAGAGCACACAAAATTAAATCTACCGATTACATACTCATCAATATTTTCGAGACATCATAACGGGAAAAACAGTGATATCATTAAGTGAAATAAGATTTCCTTAATTTGTACCAAACCCTACCTGTAAATGTGTAACGCAGGGATTCAGATCTTATTGCAGACATTCATCGAAGAAAAATGAAGATGGGGTCACATGGGTAAGGTCTTCCCAAGGATTTGCAATACAACACGTATTTTTAATCGTATTTAAGACGGAAATTGGAAGTATACAGACATCAAAAAGATCATACCCAATGGCAAGATGTGGTTTTGTCGTTCAGTATTGTTGTGAAATGCCAAGAGGTGTAATAATTTTCGTGGGACATGTAAAACCTAATTTCAACGAATAGATTACAAGTAGTAATAAAGTAATCTCGTACCTATGTGACTTAATGTGGAACTTGAGATCTTTCTTTCAAAGATAATAATCTATCGATTATCGAACCAAGGCCCATAATCGGTGATAGTCAACCGCGTATCAGGTCCGTAATATCATGCCAGATGTCATATCTGTGCATATTTATGTTTTATCGGGCTGTGGACTTGAAGATAGATATGCATTTAAACGAAATGTACAACAAGAAACGAAAACTCATAAAAATGGCAATAGGCCAGTACGACATGCGATGATGATGCTAAATCCGCAGTGCAGTTGGAGGCGTCGTATTTATTCTTGCGAGCATTGTTTAAAAATAATTTGCGGTTTTCATGTCCCCACGTTCCTCCTGATCGACTAAGCATAGGTCGACTCCGTATATAATTTATTTATGAACCCAAACCTTCACTAGTTTCGATATATTTGGCAACGGTCGATTATTTTTTTAATAAAAATAGCAGGCCTGCCAAAATTATAGTTGACTAAAATACTTGATTTATCCAAAGTCCATCAGAAGAGTGAAAAGATATAATAACTTAATACAAATTCACAGTTTTTATTTTTCAGTACGACACATCGTGATGTTCAAAATTGATCAAAAAAAGTAATGATGAATCTGAACACATGACTTGATGTCAGATAAATTTCGAAAAATCGATGCACGCATTATTCTGATTAATAAAAACATTGTGAAATTTTACCTAGCAATAAAAACTTCCGGCGCTTGGGTATACCATATTAACATCGCTTTGCACATTTAAGATTAGCTTTTTAGTTTGAATTTGCCGTGAATTCCGTACGGAAACGCTAATCGAAAAATATCTCACGGCTCGAAAGGTGGGGAGGGCTCTAAATGACCTGCCGATCATTAAAAGCGTTCGTTCTAGGTAAGGATGAATTGCAGTGCGCGAGCACGCGCTACATATTGACTATGCAATAAGGACCGCCTGCGAGGACTCATACTCCCTCTATCATCCGGGAGCCGTGAAATAGATGGTGATCGTTCGTCAATCCACACAAGCTAATGTCCGTCGACCACGAACGAAGAAGTATGGGACTGACTGGGAGCGCGACCGCTCCCCATTATCCATGAAACGAATGAGAAAGGATAGAGGAAAAAGATAATCACTATGGATGTCTAGATAACCTCATATGATCGGAAGCCAATGAAAACACGAAGATTATAAGCAATGATTTAAACTCAAAAGCACATTTCATTCGACTTTAACGCTCGCATAGAATAAACAATCTTATCTCCGCATTTAATTGGTTGGGGAGATCACTGTGAAAGGTTAGGGTAGAACTGACTACAAGACTGATATGAATGAAGAATAATTTCTAATTTACACAATTCAATATCACACAAGCAGAAATTGTTTTTCCGACAAATGTACGAGGTGTATCCGATAGCTATCTGACCTGCGTTCATATCTCCGCATTGATGCTATTCTTCGTCATCCGGGCCGCGGAATACTTCGAAGTAGTCCCCATTTGATTGAACCTCACGCTCCCAGCGGTGCTTCCATTTCTTTTAGCAGTCCTCGAACGCAGATTGTGGAAGGGCCTCGAAGGACCTCGCGCGTCGCATTACTCTGAATCGTCTCGATGTCACCGAACCGCTTTCCTTAGAGCGCAATTTTCAATTTTAAGAACATCCAAAATTCGTAGGGAGCAATGTCGGGACTGTATGGAGGCTGGCAAAACTGTAAAATCTTGTGTTTTGCCAAAAATTGCTGCGCGAGGTTCGATGAATGCGCTGGCGCGTTATCGTGATTGAGTAGGCAGTCACCACTTGACCAGAGATGAGGTCGTTTTTTTCTCACGGCATCACGCAATCTTTTCAGAACTTCAGGGTAATATTCTTTGTTGATCTTCTGTCCTCTTGGAGCAAATGTGTAGTGCACAAGACCCTCACAATAAAAAAAATAAGCATTGACTTGTCATGGCTCCGAGTTTGACGCTCTTTTTTCGGTCGTGGCTCTTCTCTTGTCGCTTCCACTGTGAATATTGTTGTAGTTTCAGGATCTTAACCATTAACTCATGATTCAACTCCAGTAATAAACTTCTTAAGGTCATTTTCATTATCACTGATCATTTCCAAGTTGTCCTCAGTGATTTCAGAGCGACGGTCTTTTTGCTCGGTCGGGAGCAATTTCGGAATGAATTTCGCAAACACGCGAGCCATTCCCAAATTCTTAATCAAAATTTCCCAAACAGGAGTTTTTGGTGTTCCAAGACCATTTTCTAGATTACGAACAGTCAATTGACGATCACCTTCAATCGCAAGTCGCACACGATGTTTTCCGCTGTTGATGTCAGCGAAGGTCGGCCAGAACGAGGGTCACTGTCAACAGTGACCCCATACTTTCGTCCCCAAAGGCTACTCTTGCCGAGATAAAAGTAAAACTTGATGCAAATTCGTTGATCTGTTCTTTTTCTCTATTTCAACCGTAAACAAATGCGACGAACGGAAAACACACTTTGGTCACAAACACACGCTGTGCGCGACCCAAGGCGTCCGGACGGTAACTACGGCATTCAGAGAGTTCGCGAGAGACTACTGTTACACTCATACCCTGAAGAGGGAGAACGAAAGCTCTGGCGCGAAGATGTGAACACAGGTCGGATAGGTTTCGGGCAAATCTTGTACATCCCGAAAATCACAAATCAACAGTACCCTAATGGGTCACCTAACTCACTCCCTGCCACATGTCCTCGTGGCGGATAACAGGTTACATCTGCATCAGTGGTAGATTCGGGAGTCGTCTACGTGCCCCATGATCAGTGCTTCAAGTTGAATAGAAACATAGAGCTGTTTTTTCTTGCCCTCTCACGTGTTTTGAAAATTTCCTCGAAATCCCGTATCCCTCCTGCCTCTCCCACTATTCCTATTAAAGAGTACCGTGAGTCCTTTCCTCATTTGAATAGTTCCCAATCTTCTTACCCACAGCCCGTGGAACACCTACACACCCTCTTCCCTCCACTTGCCGCAACAGCAACCGGCCTCATCCCCCTCGCCCGGGGGCGACCCCGATTTCCTCGATTCCCCTCCGTTGCCACGGACTACTCACTTCCCGGCACTTCCCATCGCAAGACCCCAAAATGTTCCGTCCCGAATTACTCATGCATGAGAATTGCCGCGGAACGGCTCTCCTCTCTCGCACTACCCGCCCTGTCCCCCAATCATTATTCGAACCCCTTCCAACCCCTCACCCTCTTTCAACCACCACCCCCTCCTATCCCTCCCACATCTAATATCTTACCACCACCTAAAATACCCCCTCTCGCCCTCCAACCTCTTTCCCGCCATCCCTCCGCATTCATCCCGTTCCCTACCGTCCTATCTAAACTCCGGCATAAGCAGCCTCCATTCCCGACAGAGGACTCTTCAGTCCCATACCACCTCCCTTATCGTGCCCCCGGAACCCTTAACGTCTTACTCCCTGAATGAAGAAGGTGGCACATCTCCCTCTTGTCATCCCGACGTTTCCGTGAGCGCAGCGCACACTGATTTGAGGCCCATGATGCCATTCATGTGACCAATTCATTCTGAGGAATGAAAATACTTGATCTTGGAAAATCATTCTTTCATAGTTCCTCGCCAACGCCTAAGCCACTTCCATCAATAGCGATGTGAAATTATTGATTAGATGGATCTTACTCAAATCGTTTAACAAGGGATAGCTGGAGTAAAGTGAATTTACGGTGTCTTCGATTGATAAAAGATGAAAATACAAGATAATTAGTGGTCATCAAACGAAAAAAAGACCAATCAGTTACGAGAACTACATCTTCATCTCAGTAGCATTGATTGAGTCATTTAATCAGTCACAATGACGTCTTTGCTTAGCTTAAGGACGAGTGATTAACTATCACTGTAATCATTTATGCAATGGCGTTTATTTCACCGAATGGAGTAGCACAGGAAGCACACTAGTCCAATGCATTGGCACGGGGATCTTACCAAGGAGCTTGACCTTCACCTATCGACCTACCCTCTGGGCTGATTACTGCAGTAGAGTCAAATACATATTATATTAGTATAGGCAATGATACTATTCCAATTAATTCAATAAATTCAATCACCGTTGGTCAATCATTGGTAACCTGGTAGAAATAACAATTACCTGAGGTAGTCCATGGGATAAGAGTAGCTTTTTGATGGACTCTGAGCACTACACATTATCTTACTACCAAGCTGACTAACCCTACCTAGAGCTCTACTATCTGACACGAAAAAATATCCTTAAAATTTCCTTAAATTGCAAAATCATTCTTTTTTTCCAGCGTTATTTCTTTCCACCTCCCTTAATTTCATCCAAAATATCTGTTCTCTTTCTCCCACTACCTCGCATCCAAGCCTTTTCCATCCTATCACGGTCTTTACCATCAGAGCTCATCTCAGTATCACCTGCAGCCAATTATCCCTCATTCTTCAATTTTTTTCTAAAAGCCGTCTCTCTTCCCCTACCAAGTCTATAATTTCATCTCTATTTTCCTTTTATTTATTTCATTTTTGCAGAACGAAAAAATTCATAATTTGGAGAAAAAATGGCAACAGTTAATTTCTGCTTCGGCATTTTACTCTTTCCGTGAAAACGTTTCTCAAGCATTCACTTGGAAGTTTAACACTCTATTTCCTCTATCTTCTCCTGGCTCCGACCGCGCTTCTCATTTATTTGAAATAGTTATTTTATAATTCCATGCCGGAAAATATATGCAATTTTTTTGATACTACGGAATAATGAAGCAACTCCATCTAAAAATAATTCACTTCCTAGTTTCTTATGGCTTCATGAATAAGATAAGGACATCATTGACTCGTTAAAGGCACTGAAATAGCGCATGACTTACAAGATTTTACGTGAGGTACTTCCCCATCTTCGCAAGTACTAGCAGTACTTTTGTTATTAGATGCAAAGCCGGTGGTTCTCATTGAGTACTATTAATTACTGTTTCGAAAAATATAAAAGAAATGTTTGGTATGTAAGTCAGACAAATGAAATAATGTACATTACTACAAATATAATCATAAATTAATGCAGAAATTAGTAACTAACATTCACATGTAATAAACTTTGATCAAACAAATATAGGATATTTAAGAGTCAAAGAGATAAATAAAACGTAGTTAATTATAGAACTTCTCATTACTAAAAACATATTATTTGTACAAAATTCATACATGCATGAATTTCCGTTAAGAAGATATCTATAAAATTGGAAAAAATGGCCTTCATTTTATTACCTTCGTTTAATTTAATTTGAAAACATAATTCTAAGCCTTTCCAGTCTTGATTAAAAACAGGGAACCTTCTAACCAAAAAGGAACACCGACATTCCGAAAGATGAATTTGTAAGCTATAAAACTTACGTATTATTTGTATGATTTCCACTACTTATAGCGCGTTCAATAATGGGATTCCTTATTTTGATGCATAAACAATACTCTATGCTATATTTTTTTACTGAAAACCGTAATGTGTGCTTAGATGAATGTGATCACGGGAAGGAAACGGTAATATTAAGATTCCCTTCAATGCATGTGATAGATTGCCCCGGCTTCTAAAATTACACCAATGGATTCTGAGCATTGGATTGATAGCTAAAACGGCTGTTTTGACAGATAATCATTTCTTAAGGTTGTTTGATGCTTCGAGGCATCGTTTTCTTTTCCCTAGCTGTTCCTTCCTCTGCCATGGCTCTATAGAGCTAAAACTTTGGACGATTTTCACCTTTCAACGTCGGAGAAGTATGTGAAATAGTTAATTAATGCCGTTCATGGATTCTGGATCATGTTAGTGCGACCGTTCCATTCTCCTCATCCACCTGTTTCCGACTCCCGCCTCGCCTTAATTACCTATCAATCCTGAACTTAGCAAGTGAGCGCGATCTGGGCCATCAAGTGATTCCCAGAATACGACGAAACTCCACGTTGCGTGCCATTGAGCAAGATGTTAAACCGACTTAATTTTAAAATTAGTACCAAGCTACGTTTAAATGAAAATCACAATGTGTATTTTCAACTTATATATTCAATATAATACAGAATAGTAGACTTTTTAAGAGGGATGTATAGTGGTTGAAAGTATACTGAAATTTAAAAAGAGATCTTTGTAGAGCAGGATGTCAGGTTTTTTTGTTATGAGAGGCTTATTAATGTAGAGGTTACTTGCATGTGTCGACCAAAAATGTATATCGGACGTCAATTTATATTAAAAATGCATTAAAGAAAGACAGGGTAGGTTTATAACCGATATATTATATCTAACGCTCATTGCTTTATTTTTCTACTTGTAACTAGCAGCGAGTCTCGGATGAGTTCATACATATTGTACACATAAAAAAGTGATGCATGTATCTGTTGATAATATTGTTCTCATTTTTCATAGTTATTCATAAATAATAGTTTATTATTATTAGTAATATACCAATTAAGGCACGCTTTCGATGAACGTAAGCTACTCAACGGTACACTGATAACTCCCTTTCCTCCCATAAAAAAATATCAACTGACATCCCACGTTACATTGAGCCCCATTCAATCTATGTACTTCCTTCCTCCCTTCATTTCATCCTACATCCTTAGCCTATTCCTACCCCTTCCTCGTTTGTCTAACGTTCTCACTTCTAACAAAGCCTTCTAACGTCATTCTAAATCAAAATACTCGTCATCCATCTATACTACATTTTTATAATCATCCCACCAATCCCCTCCTCCACAGCCATGACTAGCACTTCCTGGTTTGTTTCTCTTGCTGCCCGTTTCTTCTTTTTCATCCTTCTCCAGACCCAAATTTCACAAACATCCAATCTACACTATCCAAACATCCAATCTTGGTTCAATTAGCAAGCTACCGCGCCGTACAAAAACACACTACATATTCAAGTTTTAACGAGCTGATACTTAAAAAATTAGCAATTACGTTAAGCAATATTTATTTTACTGCTGCACGTCTGATAACCCCCAGCCCCACATCCTACAGGTGACTTACATGTATCATGTAGACATAGATACGAAGCACTATCAACGTATTGGAGTTATTATCAGGAAAGCCTCAGAGGCTCAAATCTAAAAGTCGATTTACATGTCCTCTAAAAACAGTTTTAAATATACTATAAAGCTATCATTATTTTTAATTTGCTTAATTTGTTACCATTAGTAGACTCAGTAAGAGTAAATTACAAAGACTTATGTACTATTAACTTTGAGGAACGGGACCCAAGTAGTTTACGGGAAAGCGACGCTTTTGCTTGGTAATTAGCGCTGTAGGTTATGTTTGTAAATAAATGGCCTTTTAAAAGTGTTATCTTTATTCATTCAATACTATTTCTCCACGCAATCCCGGAAACGGTTGACTTAGCACATTTCTGATGATAAAAAGATTATAATTGGGATGGGGAAAAAATCCAATAAAATTAAAGAGTAATTGCAATTCATTTTCGCAGTGTTCTTCCTCAATCACTGTGTTTCAACTTTTTTAGAAAAAAGTCCCTAATTAATCGTAGGGATATTCAATACTTTATCCCTTGTATTTCTAAACATACTAGTGGAAGAAACAAGATAACAACAAAGTCCAACAACATAGTTCCAAAAGTACAAGACACAAACGGTTATCCAAAACGTTCGGGAACATTTTGAACAGACCTTGTATATTATTTCTTCTTATTTTTATATTACCAATTCCGTATATTTTTATATTCGGCCGCTATACCGCTTCACCGTGAGCACAAAACAAAGCATATTCCATTCAGTCAAGATTTCGACCTGATATATTCCAATTGAAAAGTGTACTAATATTTCTACCAGGTTACAGAGAAACTCGTATATTCCTATCAAAGTAGGTTCTTCACCTATATTTTTAAATGCCACTCCTATCTCACTCAAATTTGGCACATGATTTAACCTATTATCTGAATTTCTGTCTCGTAAAATGGATTTAGACTCTGGATTTCTATTTCATTTTCATTTTCCATTTTTTTCTCATTTTAATCTAATTTATTTCCTCTCGTTGTCTTATATAATTGTGTGTGTGAGTTCCTTTCCCTAATGAGAGCATATAAATTTTCCATGAAACCTGGATTACGATCCTCATTGGATGGATAATTTTTCGCTCTCATATTGTTTTTGTTCGATTCATTACCGTGCATTTGCTCAAACATTAATGCAGTTCCCTCCCCAGGGGGTATACGTCATATTTTATGATACATCTGGCCATAATTACGGTAACAATAAGTACCACTAACCTGTGGTGTACTTATCTGTGAGGACAGATAAAACAGATACAATCCGACCAAAATTAAAAAATTCTAAAATATTAGTATTTATATTAGAAAATGAATCCTTTAAGATAATCATTCATTCAGCTGCTCATGAGAAACTTTTTCTCCGTATATGGCAGAAAAAATCTAAATAACAATCTGCAAATACTAATTTGGAAAAATGCAATGAATTGTAATATTTAAATAAAAATTCATTTATCCGCAGTCATTCTGCCCAATTCCTTGGTTTAATTAATATTCATGCACTGTTTCGGTTATCTTTTTAGCAATCGCTATTGTTTAATTCCCCTCCCCGGACTGCCACCTTGACGTGGTGGAAGGGCTTGTGCGTTCCGATGACCCCTAGAGCTGTGCTGGCGGGAGTAATAAAAATTACTCCTGGTAGGGTCACCCATGCCAGATAGGTCGAAGGTTAGGAGCCAGACGAAAGGTAGTCCACGCAGCGTCTGTTCCTCAGTGAGGCGGCTGCAATGGCGTCTGACTCCAGTGGGGCGGCCAGTAAGTGATGGTGTCACGTTAGAAACACTATTGAGGAAGGCAACGGGAAACCACCTCAATTATCATTCCCAAGAAAAATATGATGGACTATACAGAGATTTTGAGTCCTGGCAACTACTGCGCTCGGCCCAATCGGCCGTGTGTCGTGCCCGGCAGCGGGGGAGGCAAGGCTTCCGCGGTCGTCATCCCAAGAAACCCTTGCAAGGGAAAACCAGCAGCAGCAGGACAGAAGACGCAGGAGAAGAAGACCAAATTAGTTAGGATAGGAACGTGGAATGTTAGGACAATGATGAGGACAGGGAAATTGAAGAATGTTAAGCGAGAGATGGAAAGGGGAAATATAGATATTTTAGGTCTATGCGAGGTGAGATGGAAAGATAGCGGGGATAACTGGAGTGATAAGTATAGATTAATATACAGCGGTGGGGACGAGAGCCAACAAGGGGTTGCCATAGTATTAAATGAAGAGGTAGGAAGAAGCGTAGTCAACATAGAGCAGGTAGCGGATAGAATACTACTAGTGGATATAAAAGCAGAACCGACGAACTTAGTTATTATTCAGATATACATGCCACCGAGCAATCATAAGGAAGAAGAGATCGATAGGATATACGATCAGTTAGAGGACATGATCGCGTGTGTTCCTGCAGGGAAATTTTGATAGTGATGGGGGATTGGAATGCGACGGTAGGCGAAGGAAGAGATGGTGATGAGGTCGGGGACTACGGTTTAGGCACGAGGAATGACCGCGGGGAGAAAGCAGTTGAGTTCTGCAGGAGACAGAGCTTAGTCATCACTTGGTTTAGACACCACAAAAGACGCAGGTATACATGGAAAATGCCAGGTGACTCAGGAAGGTATCAGCTAGATTATATCATGGTTAGACACAGGTTTAGGAACAGTGTGAAAATTCCCACAGCTTCCCGGGAGCGGATGCGGACTCAGACCACAATTTAGTTGTTATGAAATGTAGCGTACGATTCGAAAAGATAAGGCAGGGGCGGCGAGTTAGAAAATGGAATGTAGAAGCATTAAATGGGTTGAAAAGGAAGGAGTACAAACAGGCGGTAGAGAAAATCATGGAGGATGGTAAAGGGCTTAGTACTATCGAAGAAAAATGGGAAATGATCAAGAAAGGCTTGTCTAAAGCCGCAAAAGACACTATTGGAAGCGTTAACGCTAAAAGGACTAGGAAACCATGGATCACGGATGAGATGATTACAAAGATTGATGAGCGGCGAAAATGGAAGAATATAAATACAGAATTAGGCAAAATTAAGTACAAAGAATTGAACAATAAATTGAGGCGGGCAACAAATAAAGCAAAAGAAGCATGGTGGAAGCCGCAGAGCGAGGATATGGAAAGTCTGCAGAGGAAGGATGAAATCGGTGCGCTGTACAGCAACGTTAAATCGTTATCGGGAAGTAAGAAAGGAAGAGCTATGGTAACAGTTAGAGATAAGGCGGGTAAGGTAATAGTCGACGCAGGAAAGATCCAAGAGAGATGGAAGGAGTATAAAGAAGAACTGTAGAGTAAAGAACTAAGACCAACAAAGTTAGACATTGAAAAAGAAAATGCCGTAGAGGAAGATAGCTTAGGTCCAGGCATACCAGACGAAGAGATAGAAAGGGCATTAAGGAAGATGAAACTAAATAAGGACGTGGGGGTAGATAACATTCCCGTGGAACTTTTAAAATGCTTAGGAAAATGTGGGAGGAAGAGGCTATATGGGCTGATCCGTAGTATTTATGGGGAAGGAATCTGGCCGGAAGACTTTGTGAGATCAGTTTCACTTCCTATTCCGAAAAAGGTAAAGGCCACGTCATATGAGGAATATAGGACAATTAGTTTAATATCCCACGCAGCTAAAGTTGTTCTCAGGATCATAAACAAAAGGATAGAGAGTAGGGCAAATGATTACTTAGGGGATGATCAGTTTGGATTTAGGAAGGGGAGAGGTACGCGTGATGCCATTGCAGTAATGAGATTATTAATCGAGAGGAATATAGAACACAACCAGGAGGTATTTGCCTGTTTCGTAGATTTCGAAAAAGCGTTTGATAGAGTGAATTGGGAAAAACTAATGAGTATATTGCAGAAAATAGGAATAGATTGGAGGGAAAGGAGGCTAATCCGCAACCTGTACATGTCTCAGACTGCTCAGGTGCGAGTGGGGAACGGGGAGTCCGGTTGGGCAGTGTTAGGAAGAGGTGTAAGGCAGGGTTGCCCATTATCATCGTTGCTGTTCAACCTGTATGCAGAGGAAATGATTAAAGAGGCATGGGAAGAACTTGAGGCAAGAATGAAGGTGAGCGGGGAATTCATAAAATCAGTTAGGTTTGCTGATGACCAAGCTTTAGTTTGTCAGTCAGCCAAGGGGCTGCAAGCATTGCTGAGTGAATTGGAAATTCAGTGCGACAGGTATGGGATGAGAATCAATATCAATAAAACAAAGGTTATGCGATTTTCTAGAAAGAAAAAGGCTAAGCTTAACATTAGAGTAGGAGGGCAAAAACTAGAGCAGGTAGAACAGTTTACGTATCTCGGTAGTGTTTTGGACCAACACGGTCAAAGTAGTTGGGACATAAGGTGAAGAATTGCGCTAGGCAAGGAGGCTTTCACAAGGAGGAGGGAGTTGATGAGAGAACCGTTGAGTAAGGATGTTAAGAAAAGACTCGTAAAAGCGTCAATTTGGAGCGTAGCTATCTATGTACGAAAACGTGGTCATTGAAGCAGGAGGATAGACGTAGATTGGAGGCTTTTGAAATGTGGGTTTGGAGAAGAATGGAGAAGGTGAAGTGGACAGAGAAGAAAACAAATGAGGAAGTACTTGGTATGGTGGGCGAAGAGAGGGGTTTGTTGGGAGCAATCCTATGGAGGCAGGAAAAGTGGATGAAGGGGGTGTTGACCGGAAGTGGGATGTTGAAGTTGTGATAGAGGATAGAATGTTGGGCAAACGAGGAAAGGGAAGGAACAGGATAGGGATTTTGGACAGGATGAAGGGAGGAAGAAAGTACTCAGAGATGAAGAGGGACCTGATATAGAGTAGGATGATGGATTTTGTGTTTTGTTAGGAGTAATAAAATATTTGTTTGGTAGTTGTCTCCATCCAAAAACCTACCTTAACCGGTAGATTACCTTAAAAAAAATGTTTAATTCATTCACCATTCTGCGAATGACGTATCACAGCTTCTTCATTCCTTTTTAGTCTCATTATTTGAAAATCTTTGGAAAAAAGAATTGCATTTCCTCAATCAGCATATACAGTAAAACTCACAGTTTCATATTCCGTTTCTTCAGTCCCTCTCCGTAAATGGCGTGGTCTAGCAGATTAAATATTTTTCAAACGACATCTAATTATCAACCTATATTGTTTTATCATGAAATAAACTTTACTCACTAAATATTAGAGAATACAAATTAATAGAGAAATATATACATGTATACTATTTTAATATGGTAACTACGGGTTAAGGTATGTTTTTGGATGGACGCAACTACCAAATAAATATTTCGTGACTCCTAACAAAACACAAAATCCAGCAACATACTCTACATCAGACGCCTCTTCATCTCTGAGTAATTCCTTCCTCCCTTCATCCCGTCCAACATCCCTATTCTGTTCCTGCCCTTTCCTCGTTTGCCTAACATTCTCCCCTCTATTACAGTCTTCAACATCCCGCTGCCCATCAATACGCCCTTCATCCATTTTTTCTGCCTCCACAGGATTTCTCCCAATGGACCCCTATCTTCACCCACCATACCAAGTACTTCCTAATTTGTTTTCCTTTCGGTCCATTTCACCTTCTCCATTCTTCTCCGCACCCACATTTCAAAACCTTCCAGACTACATCTATCCCCCTGCTTCAATGACCACGTTTCCGCGCCGCAAATTTTAACAAGTCTTTTCTTAACATCCTTACTCAACTTCCCTGAGATCAAAAACCTCATTGTGAAAGCTATATATAATACAATCAGGAGGTATTTTCCGTTATCGTAGATTTCGAAAAGGCGTTTGATAGAGTGAATTGGGAAAAACTAATGATTATACCGCAAAAAATTAAATAGCTTGTCGGGACAGGAGGGTAATGCGCAGCCTGTACATGCCTCAGACTAGTCAGGTACGAGCAGTCTGAGACAAGACAGTGAGAGTCCGGGAAGGACGTTTTAGGAAGAGGTGTAAAACAGGGTTGTCCATTATCACCGTCGCTGTCCAACGTGTGCGAGGCGGAAATGATATAACGGGTATTAGATGAACTGGAGGGAAAGGCATGAAAGTCGGAGGGGAATTTGCAAAATCAATTAGGTTTGCTGATGACCAAGCTCTAGTTTGTCAGTAAGACAAGGAGTTGCAAGCATTGCTGTGTGAATTGGAAATTCAGTGCGATACATACGAGCATGGGGTGAGAATCAATACAAATAAAACAAACGTTATGCTATTTTCCAGAAAGAAAAAGGCTAAGCTTAACATTAAAATAGGAGGGCAAGAACTAGAGCAGGTAGAACAGTTTACGTATCTCGGAAGTGTTTTGGACCAACACGGTCAATGTAGTAGGGGCGTAAGGAGAAGAATTGCGCTAGGCAAAGAGGCTTTCACAAGGAGGAGGGAGTTGATGACAGGGACGATGAGTAAGGATATTAAGAAAATACTCGTAAAAACTATGATATAGAGCGTAGCTATATACGGCGCGGAAACGTGCCCATTGAAGCAGAAGGATAGACGTATATTGGAGGCTGTTGAAATGTGGGTGCGGAGAAGAATGGAGAAGGTGAAATGGACCGAAAAGAAAACAAATTAGGAAGTACTTGGTATGGTGGGCGAAGAGAGGGGTTTGTTGGGAGCAATCCTATGGAGGCAGGAAAAGTGGATGAAGGGGGTATTGACCGGCAGCGGGATGTTGAAGACTGTGATAGAGGAGAGAATGTTATGCAAACGTGGAAAGGGAAGGGACAGGATAGGGATGTTGGACGGGATGAAGGGAGGAAGAAAGTATTCAGAGATGAAGAGGGGCCTCTAGTAGAGTATTATACTTGATTGCATTTTGCTAGGAGAAATAACATACGAATTCGTAGTAGTGTCCATCCAAAACTTACTTTTGCCGTTGGATTACTTTAATAAAAAAGCCATTTATAGCAATAAAAATACTTCTGACATTAGAGTATTTTTATCAAGCTTACTTGATAAAAATACTCTAATACTATACTCTTGACTTACTTTGCTTACGATTCCTCATTTAAAATACGTAATTTGATGACACATTATTTAAAGGATCATTATTCCGTAATCAGTGATTTCTCTTAGCGACATTTCTATCGTAAGCAAATAAGCGCAGGTGATCGTAACGGCAGCGAAGTTCCACACGGCGCATAAATCACCGCAGCGTCAAGAAAGTTAGAATTAACGGCAAAAAATTGTATTCAGTAGCCTCAAGAATTTTTTTTGTTGTCAGAGCTAATAAAAAAGTTATCATTTGCCAATATATTCCGCGAAGGACTTGGAAGATTACACCTTAATGCGCTTATAGCTCAACAAAAAATATAGATCTTATTCTGGAAACAGTAATAAAAATTAATACCAACACACGCAACTAGAAAACAACAAGCAAAGCAATTAGAAATAACTAGTCATGAAAATTTATCATTGATAAAACTGAATAAAAGTTCATGGATGGGAATGGATAGAGGCCAGAGAGGGGATATCGAATGGTATGATGTAAGAATCGTTCCACTCCTTTATGATAGAGAATGAAGCGGCAAGATATTTCGTCGCTATAACCTAATAATAGACAAGAGAGCATACAAAGTAAAAATACCTTATCCAGTTATTTTTTCAAAAATTTAGAACGGCAGTATACATAACCGAAGATGCCATTAGAGATAAAATGGCATCAACTCGTGTCTCAAATCTGGTTTAACAAAATATTACATACAACATTATATACTATATAACATACAAATATATGTTTCTTTCTTTGAGTTAACTCTTCTATAGTTACATATAGTATCGACACAGAATCAATGCTTTTAAATTTTTTTTGCAAATCAATATTAACTGTCTACGTTGTTATACATTACGGTATTTTTCTTAATAATATCTATAGGCATGCCTTGCAAAAATGTTGAACTTATATCTTTTAATTGAAGAGGTTGTACTAATATCTTTTAATTGTAAGAAATATATTCTTATTGTTTTCACCTGCCGTGTTCCATCATTGTCATGGTTACCTCATCAGGCACATGACCGTCCTGTCGAGTTGCTTCCATTTGATTCTAAACCGTTACTTTTAGGCCAGATAATATATGGTATTTATTCACAAACCTTCTATACCTGTACTTATGTTTGGAATTTCAAAACGCTTCAAAATGTATGCTCCTGAAATATATAAATTATACTAAACCGACGCAGCTCTACCGAATAATCTGCCATAATCACATATTATTCAAACCTCCATTATTGTTCATTATTTAATCTGCTTTTTAATGTAATCTGCTGTTTAAGAGTATTTTTGGATGAGCATTCGACAAACACTGCTACATTTCTATCACCCACCTTAATAAGACAACCTGACATCCCCCCCTTCGACGAAACCTGAAAAGGTTCAGTCGCAGTGGGGGATGATTAAGGTGGTCCATGCTCTAATCAATGGGAATCGATTCAGAAAACCTAAGAACTGATTTTCAATTCAACGATTAAGTGATTTTATTTTTGTTTTGAAAATTCTTCCTTTTTTCACCTTCCCCATTTCGGCATTATTTCTTGTCTGCGTTCGCAATCCTTTCCTTCAACTAATATGTACAAGTGCCTTTGAGAATGTTTTCGAAGATAAGAAGATTTGTGCGTATTATTTTAACACGAATGCAAATGCATAGGATAATTATTTTTTGGTAATTCACAGTTTATGATAGGTTTTAGGTATACGAAAAACTTAATACCCCTACACTTCTTATACCAGCCCAAGACGCAAGCTTTTATATCTATGAAAGTGAGAGAGAGAGAGACATATTTATTGATATGTATGTTTGATTTCTTCAAAAGTTTATATTTTGCTTCCCACCGAATATTCCCACTTCATTTATATAAAAAAAACGAAATGTAAAAATAGAAAATTGGCAATTCATTTTTCATGCCCGCGCAAACCAATCAGCGGCTTTCCTTTCTTGTTAGATTAAGAATTCATATTTTATTCCTAGTTTTAAGTTTCACTTTCTCGCAAACCGCACTTCCACCTCAGCCATGTTTCTTTCTTCAATGCCATGCGTTTCTTATGTACAATGACCGGTAAAGGTGGGACTTCACTCACCGGGACGGTTTATACTTGCCCGCTTGGGCAGTCAATGAACTTTTGTGAGCGTACTCTGTAACTTGTTCTGCGAAAGGAATAAAGAACAAGGAAAGAGAGGCAAAACCCTGCCTGGAAATAAAACCCTATCCTCAATAAAAAAAGAATTCGAAGCGAGCAGCACCTGTGAGACGGGCTCGAAATATGATCCCTGGAATGCCGGCCTGGAATTTTCGCTGAGAACACAGTTGACATATTGCGCGTACCCTCCTATAAGGTACGTATGCTCCTCCACCAGAGATCTCAGTTTCCAAGGCTCCAAAATATCAGAGACAATATGTGTAGACTGTAAACATACTGTCTCATTTTACACCAGGGAGCGTTAACCGCAAGGTCCACGCTAACAAAAAGAAACTTTTGTCGTGAATGTCTCTTTCGGCTTCTTCACACCAAAGAACAGAGAAATAAGACTGGAAATACGAATTACCTGTAAATAAGAATATTTATGCTGTATTTAGAGGCTTGGAAAGATACTGCATCAATCATAATTAAACCCCCCCATAATTTTAACTTAATTCTTATTTGAAACAAAATGCAACTTAGTTGGGATTGGTTTATGCTGAGAAAGGTAACAAAACAATTGAGTAAAACATAAAAGTAACATAAATAATAAAATTCCTCACCTTTTGGAGGGTAAAAGAGACTGTAAATTCTACCGATTTATCATCGCTCAAGTAAAGTGTGACAATACAAACAGTCAGTTTGACAGATATAAGTATGATTTGGAATATCCACTTAATATTTAACACTCAATTAAATCGAGATTGCATTATTTTTACTTTCAGTCTGCCTTGGGGATAAGTTTTTTCGCCAACACGTAAAAGACAAAATAAGGCAGGACGCAGCCTTGAAATTCGTGGCTCTCTTCCCATGCCCTTTCTTCCTTCCCCCACTTCCTGAGATTGCCTGGCCTTTAGGAATCCCGGGCTGTATATCCTTCCCCCAATTCCTTTCCCGTCTCCACTCCCGGGATATACGTATATATACACCACCCTACCCCAAAAACGGAAGAAAAAAAGCGAAATGTTAGGGATCTTTGCAGTTTCAATTTCGCCCGAAATGAAGTCTATTGTCTCCCCTCCCGTTCCTCAAGCCACGTTTCCCTCTTATCTCCTCCTTTCACCTTCTTCCGACTTCGGTTCCGCCGACTCCCTCGGCCTCCCGACTCCTCGTTCTCCGAGCCTGGCCTCGCCGGTGATTCCGAACCCCCGGTCCCTCACCCCTGTAGCAGTTCGTTCACTTAGCCTATCTACTCCCTGCATCTCATTTGGACCCCCACTCTTTCCTTTTTTTTGGTTGGTGAGCGGGAGGTGAAAGGGGGGGCATAGGGGCGTGAGCAATTCTGCGGGTCTCGCCATCAATTACGCGCTGCCTGTCCGCTGGTGCCTCTGCAATTCCGCGGGAAACGCTGCAGAAGTTTCCGGGGAAGTCAAAGAAGGCACTCGCTGCGAAGGAAGTCTAGATTTTTTTTTCTTTTTAGCGGGGCAAATAAAGAGAAGCATGCACAACTTTGCGGGCAATGAGGGATACCCTCAAGAGGCTGACGCGCTAAATGAAATTACGAGGGGGCTAATTTATACTGATCCTATGATTAGAATCCTCCTCCGTCCCTATTCTGTGCAAAATCACTGTTTTTTACTTATTTAACGCTCTCTCAGTTACTAATTTCTCATTTTTTGCAATCCTTGGAATTCACCTAGGAGTCATTTCAAGTGCTATTGCCATAAAGTCACTTCTTCTCGAGAGTGCCAACTAAATTATTACTAAAATTCAAAAATCAATTGTATACACAATCTGACCACGTTGGAGGGAGCAGGTGACCCCAGTTAAGAGAAATTCGCAAGATTAAATGTTCCATTGGCAAATTTCTAAAAACTGGAGACATTTATAATTAGATTTCCCTTCATCGTCTATTTCGTACCCATAAAATCTAATTTGGCATTGATTATACGAAAATACATACTCTGGAAACCGAAGGATCATGAAATATGCATAATATAATACCATTAAAATCTTTGAATCGCATTATGATTAAAGAAAAATAGGGCCTTAGATTTTTGTACATAATGGAGATGCTTATAACAATCACACACGCGCTTTCTACTTTTTATTGACGGTGTCTCAATCTACAGGTATATCGGACCTTGTGGCTGGTGGAAGAACGTTGCATAATTTGATAAATATGTATATGACTGAAATTAGCGGTGAAATAAAGGAAAAATGTCAAGAATACTTCACTAAGGCAGTATGGCGTCCGATATTGCTTTTTGTACATAAACGATTTCTCGACTGAGTTTCATGTATCAGTAATACTATACGGCAATATAATTTAATACTGTTATTATTTATATTTGATAAATTGTATTTTTCTGTCATTCTGGAAATAAAAAAATCAGGTTTGTTAAAAGTGGGATAGTAGTATTAAGAACCCATAATGGAAAACTACTAGATAACATACTGCATTCGTAAAAGCATATCTCAATAAACGAACAGTTCCCTAAGTACTTACGTAAAGTTTCATAGAAAATGTTCGTCCATTTGATCATCCATCAAAGTGAGTGAGCAACAAACTATTGCGTCGCCAAAGCTTAACATTATATTCTGTTTCGATCTTTGTAATACATTTCACCGAGCCGTGAGAAATATCTAAGTTTCCCGAAATTAGTTTACAACGGAATTGATATGATCTTTGATTTTGGGTTTCGTTCGAAGTGAAATACGAAAAGAAAACGCATCGCTGATGTAAAGATCTAGAAGCTATAAATATATGTTATGCATAAAAATATTCTGGGTTGGGTTTAAGACTTAGTGAATGGTCGGGTACAAGGAGTAGTAATAAATGGAGTTAGCTCAAATGCGGTAGGTGTTACTTCAGGTGTTCCCCAGGGAAGTATTATCGGACCTCTTTTATTCCTACTTTACGTTGACACACTGACTCCGCAGTCAATAGTAAAATACGTTTATTTGCCGACGATCAAGTGATTTACCGTGATATCCGCGTTCCTAAGGCCACAGGATTTTTATCAGATGATCTAAATGCTATGCAACGCTGGTGCGACACTTGGCAATTATAATTAAACTTAAAAATGTGCATGGTGATGAATTTTTGGAAAAAGAGCAATTCCCCTCCTACCGCCAACTGCATCGGGAACACAGAAATGGATTGCATAGACTCAATGATTTTTAATTTAAGAATTAAAGGCTGATTTTCCAGAAGTTTGCATTTCAACTTTAATATTTGGAGAAATATTTTCGCCCCCAGATGGACTACAATTCAGACAACCCCTTAGCCAGTAATCTCGGTAATACATAAATAGAGTGAATTTACAACTTCCATATTGCGTACAAATTTTATGTTGATTTTTTCAAATATCGCACGTAAACATTGAAAGTGGAACTGGTTACCAGAGGTGCTTAAGACTCTTCTCCCCTCTCATCTATTCAACGAACCCTGAATTCTCCCTTTAAACTCCAATTCTTATCTCCTGTCGCTATATATTTCGTTCCCATAGCTCGTGGGCCATTCTTTTTTCGCAGCGTATCTATATGTTCCTCGTCTTAAATCCGACAAAAGCAGGAAGAGGAAAGAATAGAATGGTGAGTCAAGCAAAGAAGCACGTTTTCATTGCACTTTCCTCCCTTTAAAAATGTATCTTAAGGTTGTCGTAACAATTCCCCGGAAGAAAATGTAGTGTTTTTCGTTATGCTTTAAAAAATCAACGTCATACATTGACCAACATGTGATTCACGTTTGCGTTGTGCAGAGCGATGATTTTGAAAATTTCTCGGAATATATCAGAAATCCAGTGGGATGTTGAAGACTGTGATGGAGGGGAGAATGTTGGGCAAAAGAGGAAAGGGATGGAACAGTATAGGGATGTTGGACGGGATGAAGGGAGGAAGAAAGTACTGAGAGATGAAGAGGGACCTGATATAGAGTAGGATGCTGGATTTTGTGATTTGTTAGGAGTAATAAAATGTTTGTTTGGTAGTTGTGTCCATCCAAAAACTTACCTTAACCAGTAGATTACCTAATAATAATAATATCAGAAATCATTATGTGTATGATTTCTGACAAACCCATGTTTGTATTTTCCCCTTCTACACTTACACAGTATTATTATTTCCAATGAAAAAATATTTGAACAAACGAACCTTTTACTGGCTTAAGAAAAACAACACGAACATCAAGAAGCCTGCAATTATTTTACAAGCAACTATTAAAATTAAGAGAGACTTGCACAGGTTTTGGGTAATTTCTTTAATTGTAGGTTTTGAGTGAAAAAATAAATTGAAAGTTGTTCAGTTTTTATACACACACGTCTTTCATTCACCGTATTGTTGTTACAGTTATTTATTTCACCCTTTTTTAGAAAAATTATTTTCCATACTAAAGGCAAGGTAAGACATATCATCTCTGCAGCACTAATGAAACATCGCTGAAATATAGGAGACAAGTGCTTAACAATAACCTTCTCGCTCTGAAGTGCTAAAAATGAGTTACTGTAACATGTAGTTTGGGGTTTGAATGTTTACGTATATGCCATGTTGATCAGAGTTCACAAGTATCGCTGTGTGTAATCCCAGGGTATTTGGAAAACCTACCTTAAGCCGGTAGACTTACTGCTAAAAATAATAAAATAATGATCTACCATTGACTCTATCGATTATTGATTCCACTCCTAGAGCTTAATAGAAAATGTTTTGACTGTGAAAACTAAAATAACAGTTTTAATGATGTGGCATTGACAGAATGTTTATTCTCTTTATCAATTAAAAGTTAATGCCTTCAATTAAAAAATATGCATAAACCAACGTCCAAATACTACTGCACGGGTCGGCAAGTCTGTGTAATGCGGGCGAGGCACTCCTGTTCTTTTCAAAGCCTCTGGGTAACATTGATTATGCGGAAGGGCATGTACTCTTTCAGCCTTCATGTCGCTCATACTACATTACAGCAAAAACGACATGCATGGCATATCATGTTTGCCTCCTATGATCAGATGCGGTTTCCTTCGGGTCCTGTACTCCTCCCCATCATAGGTATGCCTCCGGGAAATCAATGCGTGTCTCGTTTTCTTACATCTCTCCATCGGCAAGGAGAGGACGTATCTTGGAAATCCAACCGCAATCCCCGACTCACATTCGACTCCGATTCTCATCTCCTGCCTCCCTTCTCCCTCCCGCCATCTCCTCGCAAGTATCAAGATCTCATCCACCTTTTCTTGTCATCCTCCCTGACCTTTCCCCATCCTTAACCCACCTCGCATCACCCCGCACCAAACCCTCCATCTAACAGAAGGGGAATTCTTTTGCGCCGCTAACCAATTTCCATTGCTTCGCTTCCCAAGAAGAAAGTACCAGGCCGTTACCGTGTCTATTTCCACCCCCCTCTTCCGCGCCCTCCCCTCCACCTCTGAAAACCCACGGCCCTCTTTTTCCACCCCGCTGAGTAAGGATTCGCCATTCAACCTCCCTACACCTATTCCAAAGTCCTTGCCTTTTCATTTTTCCCTCTGTTCTATCACGCACAGCACACACATCTCACTAACACAACGAAGGCATTTAATTTGGGTGGGAATACTTGAGTCTCAGTGTTAGTCCTCCCATATCCTCCGATAAACCCGTTCGCCCTCCCACTCTTTTCTTCACTTCTCATTTACCCGAGCCATCTCCGCCCATCATCAACGTACAATGAACACCCGAGTTTGCTTATGACAATTTTTCCACTCGCTGAATAACCCCAGGCTAAATCACAGTGGCATAGCGGAAATTATAATGTCCGCAAATTATAGTGATAGAGTTAATCGTCATTATGAAACAAAAGAGACATATTCAATTACTCGCTCTTTCCTAACACGATCATATACTTAAAAAATCGAGATAAAGTAATCGAATAGTTTTAATTTCAAATGCGATTTTAATTTATTTCTTAAAAAAAAGCCCATTAATATGTAATGCGTACGTGTGTTTGTTCAAATTAGAAGACATGTATTCATATTTATCAATAATATCTTATTTATCCATGAAAAACAGGTGCGCAAACACACCCCGCCACTCGCCCTCAGAGTATTAGGTGCCCTGAGGAGTATTAGGTGGATGTAGATACCAGTATTCAGATATGAAGAAGAAATAAATGACGGTACAATAGCATGTCGCTCCATAGGATGGTTACTACAGGGTAAGGAAGAGATAGAGCCCAAATATGTTTCTCAGAAGCCATAACTGGAATTTGGCCTAGATGTACATACCCATCCCCTCCTCCGCTACACTTTTACCCCATCCGGATTGCGCCCTCATCGTCTCTCTCCCGTCTTTATGTACTTCTACTAGTGGAGAAGAAGCAGTGGAGTTTTTTGATCTGGGTTCCCACGTAAATGCCGCCAACAGTACAATTAGAAGAACGTTTAAACTCCTGTACTCAACAATATAGGAAATGGTTTCTTCCCCAAAAAAAGATACTATTTAAGAGAGTAAACAAGGTCAATAAAAATTCTGTGGTTAACCCGAATATCAAAGATGAGATGATAAATTTTTAAGTCAATGTATTCTACGTCACTTAGTGGGTCAGTAACATCTGGGGATAGCGCGTATAATATTATTTATAAAAATATAAAAGTCACCGACAACACTGACATTGATTTAGAAAGACATGTGACATGCACTTCCCCACAAAGGCGTCCTAAAATACAGTCAGGCACAAATAAGGACGTTATTCAACATCAAAATAATTTAACTATACTTGTTATAAATTGCAGAAGCCTCAAGAACAAATCAGCGGATCTAGAACACTTAATCCAAACTCATTCCGCTGATATAGTATTAGGCACAGAGAGTTGGCTGTGCAATGACATAAACGACCAAGAAATTTTCCCAATAGATTTCAAAGTTTACCGACACGATAGAGATACAAGACCCGGAGGAGGGGTTTTCGTGGCAGTTAAAAGTCATTTTGAAAGCAGACAAGTTTCATTTGAAAATAATAACATAGAAAGTGTTTGGTGCACCTTAATACGGACCAATCAACCCAACATAAATTTATGCTCTTTCTACAGACCTCCAGACTCAGATTTGAAAACACTTCACTCCCTCAACGATCAAATTTACAATTTTACACGTAAATATAATAACAGCATAAACATAATTGGTGGCGACTTTAATCTCCCTGGTATAGATTGGGACAACAATATCGTTAAATCTGGGACCCGCGATCGCGAATCTTGCAATTCCATGATAAAATTGGTTCAAAGAAACTCCCTCCATCAAGCAGTACGCATGCCCACCCGTGGAAAGAACATATTGGATCTATTTCTTACAAACACGCCTGAACGTATTATTAGTGTATCAACTGATGAGGGCTTGAGTGACCATAAAGCAATTAATGTCCACTTGGACGTAGAAATTAAAAAGATCATTAAACCAAAAAGAAAAATTTATAATTACCATAAAGCAGACTTTGAATCCTTTGCCAATCAATTAAAATCTTCACTACCCGAGTTCAAAACCCGCTTAAGTCATGTCAACGTGGAAGAAACTTGGACAGAATTTGTCAATATAATGCAAAAAGGAATCGTAGATTTCATACCTATAAAATACGTTAAAGCAAATCGCGACCCCAGGTGGTACAATAAAGACGTTAGAAAAGCCCTTCGAAAGCAGAGAATGCTACACTCTAGGGTAAAGAGGGCAGGCGTGAACACATCATCCCCTGAGAATAAACAATTATGGGACACATATAGATCCTCCAAAATTGAAACCAAAACACAATTACGTAGCGCTTTACTGGACTTTAAACGCAAAGTACTTTGCGAGCACTTGGACACTGACCCCAAAGCTTTCTGGTCATATGTTAGGGAAGTAAATGGGAGTAAACAAACCGTGGCTTGCTTAAGGGATTGTAGCAATATAATTCATACAGACAGTGAGGATAAAGCTAACATCTTAAATTCATTCTTCCAAAGCGTTTTCTCGAATGATGTTGCCACCGCATATCTCCAAGAAACAATACATACTCCACCCATGGAAAAAATAACAGTGGACCAACAAGGAATTCTAAAATTGCTTAACGAGATTAAACCCAACAAATCCCCGGGTCCCGAAAATATACCAGCTAGGGTGATAAAACATTTAGCTCCAAACATTGCCCCGTACCTTGAATTTATATTTAACAAATCCCTCACAGAGTGCAAAGTACCTAAGATTTGGAAAACCGCGCAAATAACGCCTATTTTTAAAGGTGGTGACAGGGAGGATCCCAGTAATTACAGACCTATATCTCTCACTTCTATCTGTTGCAAAATCTTAGAGCACATAATTGTCAGTTCAATAATGAGACACCTTGACAATATTAACTTTTTAAGTGACAATCAACACGGATTCAGGAAAACCCGCTCCTGCGAGACCCAATTAGGATTATTTACACATGATTTACTTTTATCGGGTGAGAGAGGTAGGCAAGTGGATGCCATATTCTTAGAATTTCAAAAGGCATTTTATAAGGTCCCACACGGTAAACTCATTCATAAATTAAAGGTCGCGGGTATAAACAAGGGCGCCATAAGTTGGGTTAAAGATTTTCTTTCAGAGCGGGAACAGAGGGTAGTCCTTGATGGCGCTAGTTCCGACAGCGTTCGAGTCACGTCGGGGGTACCTCAGGGAAGTGTGATCGGGCCGTTGCTTTTCTTGATTTTTGTTAACGATTTGAACCGCGAAGTGAAAAGTAAAATTAGGATGTTCGCGGATGACACGGTGATCTAGCGGGAGATATCTGAGGATGAGGATCGTTTTATTCTAGAGCAGGATTTAGATTGCATTACTAAATGGTGTTCTAACTGGGGATTGACTCTAAATTATAATAAATGTTCAGTGGTAAATTTTTTTAAAAGATCAACGGGATTTGCTTACAAATTAGCTGGAGGTGACCTAGCAGTAGTTGATACGGTAAAATACCTAGGTGTCACATTCACCAAAGACTTAACTTGGGGGACTCACATACGTAAAGTCTGCGGTCAAGCATATAAAAAATTGGGATTCATTAGACGCATTGTCGGCAAAAGTGACTCGAAGGTCAAGGAACGTTGTTACCACGCTCTTGTAAGGCCTCATTTAGAATACGCATGCAGCGTGTGGGATCCGAGTGAAAAAGGTCTCATTCGGGAAATTGAGAAGGTTCAACGCCGGGCAGCCCGTTTTGTAAAAAATTCCTACGATAAAACGCAAAGCGTCGCCGAAATGCTCATGGATTTGGGGTGGGAATCATTGGCTGAGAGACGATTCAATGCAAGATTGAAATTATTAAATAAATTTAGATCCGCATGTTTCAGCACCGAGGTCTCGCAAATTATTCGTACTCCTACATACATTAGTCGCTTGGATCATGCATATAAAATTCGGGAAATAGATGCCAGAACTAGCCGACTCAAGGACTCCTTCTTCCCACGGACAATACGGGATAGCAACTGCAGGGTTATAGATAGCAAAAATTCCACTTGCCACCCTCAGCGTCTAAAAAATAATTAGTTGTATTTAAATACATGCTCTTCCACTAACCTTATGTGTTTTGCTATAATAACCCATTCTTTCCGAATGACCTCATTCGTGTTCCGTTCATCTGTTTTTAAGTCTCCCTTTCAATCCCTCGTCCCTCTCCGCGGGGGCAAATTCCTGCTACCTGCAACGTTGGGTCGCATTCCCTGCCATTTAGAGACTCTTTGGGGGTAGAGTGTTTCGTGGTGCATTTTCATGTGGTAGTGATGTTTCAATTTCTTGCTTGTTGTGTCCTGGCTTCCGTGTTGTAGGATGTCTTTCGTGCTGCATTATGGGGTGCAGTTTTTTAGTTGTTTTTTTCGGTTTATGTGTTTGCATGAGTATTGGATGAAGGGATTTTCGCATGAGTGTCTGGGCTGCTGTGGGTGTTATTTTCCGTGTTGTTTTTTTTGCATGTGGTATTTTTCTTTTTTACGGTTGGTGACCTAACACCCCCCGCCACACGCCCTTGCGGCGGCTTGCGGGGTATTATGTAGATGTAGATGTAGATGTAAGTTGCTACGCTCTCCGAAAACTATAAGCCCTCCAACATATCTCAGAAGGAACATAGGGAGAAAGCGTCCTTCCATCACAGGAAACGAAGTCACTTCCGCCTTTTATATAGGACGAATTTCGCTTCCATTGGGTAGGAGTTGAGTATATTCAGATTAGCTCATGGCAATGCCATCACGCAAAAAATGCATTAAACTTTTCCCACTAATGAGCCCAGGGATGGGTGGAAACACGGTGATCATCGAGTTTCAAACATAGTTAAATCATGAAAGACATTCAAGGTCGGAGAACGATGGTAGGTTGAAAGGGTTGGTCTGAGGGTCTAGTGCTGGGAGAAAAATTATTTACTCCCAAGAGTGACGAGTTGACAGTTCTCTTGAATATCCGACCCTGCTTTTTCCTTCATCATAATTTTTGGATTGGGATATTAAAAAAATAACTTAACGGATTATAAATGAAAATTTCAATTGATGACACATCAGATTATTAAAAAAATTTTTTTCTTTTCATGGTTGGCTCAACGGTTTCATGAAATTCAGTGACATGTAAAAACATGAAAATACGTTTGAACCTTTCCTGCCATTAAAATTAGTGGATGACTGCAAGCATGTTTGCTAAGAAAACAAGATTTTATTGAATTTGAAGCCACATAAAAATAGACGAAATTACATTTGAAAATTTTCGACTCATAACTTTGGTGTACATTGCAGGCGTATTTTAAGCTTCAAAAAAAGAAATTAACATTAGATTTTATGCCGTAGTGTATTCACTTCATTAAAAATTTCGTACGCGGAGCAGAATTTGCGTTGCAGCAGGATACATACTGAAAAGTGTACTGAATATCTGAACTGAGCGTAAAATTAAAGCATGAGCACAATAGCTATAATTATACACCGGTAGTTTTACACAAACCAAAACTCGGTGAAGCAATATTGTCATATTTATACAAATAAAAATTTTCTGGAAGGAATCGAGCGATAAGAAATTCAATTCCACTTGTAATACAAGGAATATATAAGTATAAACTTCTATAAACCATAAACAAGTAATCAACCCGAAGGTCGATTTAGTAGGTGATGGTAGAGTTCACCCAGTAGTAACCCCTATACGGCGTGTGAAAATTCACACATCAGGGTAGGGGGCCAGTTCATTTCCCTGTGCCGGTTATGATTTCTCAGGAAGTCCTGGTACCCGAAAAATCACATAGCTTGGGTCCCTTGCCCGGGAATCGAACCCGGGACCCTCCGGTCAGCAGTCCAACGCTCTACCCACTGGACTACCGCGACCCGCATAAACATCTTTATAAAATATACTTTAAGAGTAGAAGAAAATATGATAAAATTACTCCAATAAGATTACGATTTACTGAGCTAAACCTGACGTTTAGTCAAAGTTTCCCTGGATATTGCGTCGAATAAATCGTGAAATAAATGTACAAGTCTATGGAGTTAGAGTAATGGATAGAGTATCGAGTAAGGTATCGGGTTACCAATGACTCTGGCTCCACAGACTGCTCTCCTTCTACGTCTCAGCTAACATTGCACAAAATATCTTAAGATTTCATGCTACGATTTGCAATAACTCATTATTTTGCTCTGAATACTTTATACCTCCCTAAAATCCACCAAGAATGCCTATTCTTTTCTGCCTTGCCCTCCCAGCCTTCACCCCTCCAGAGATAAGGTGGTAGAAGAGACTCAATAGTCACAAACTCGCCTCAAAATACAGACGACTATCTATCTATCCCCAGGACCGCCTTCTTTAGACCATTGCCTCTCAGTGTCCCCGCATCCACTTGTCCTACCTTCAAATTTTGCCCTGTAACCTATTCTCTCCCCATACCATATCTCAGAATTTATTATTCGGTTTTATTTTCCATCCATTTATATTTTCTCCATATATATATATATATATATATATTATTTTAAATATAATGAAAACCCAGTGGTTTTTCGTAATTCTTAAAATACTTTGCTGCCAATTTAAATCTCTATATTTGCAATGGATGCTTATAATGAATTGTCTTTACTTCTCAATCATATAGAATTCCGAATACAAATTACTAATGATCAAAAATATTGACGGCCCTACAAAAGCCCGGCCACACGAGAGCCTCCAAATCCCGCCAATACTCAAATCGTTTTGAGGCGTGGGTTCCCGTGAAATATACGACCCTGTCCGTCTCACACTCATGCGGGGCGTGTGCAAGGCTTCTCGAATGACTGCCACCGAAATGAAGGAACGCTTCCCTTATGCCCGCCCCTCTCTTTTCTCCACTTCAGCATTTTCACCGACCCATTCCGTATTCCAATTCATTTCCCAAAATACCCCATCTTTTTTTTTCTGCCCCGAGGAGCATGGAGTAGGGGATGGATGAGGGTGGACCAAACGGGATCAGCCGCCGACGAGGGCCCGATGAAGAGAAAGGAACCCACGACGAAATTGAATTCTTCCGCTGGCACCCTCCACTTCCCATCCGTTCGCCTCTTATCAAAACCCTTAAGGATTCCCCTTTTATCAAAACCTACGCTCCCGTTCCTCCTTCATGCGCTTTAGGGCACTCGAACGCATCAACCCGCGGGACCGCTCCTGAAGTACACTCACCCCAGGTCTAGTGAGCCCCCTACGGACTTGAGGGATACTCACAGACCGCCTCGTCCTCCTCAAGCGGACTTCACTTCCTCAGTCTTTCAATTGTCCCTACCGCTTGATTTCGGTCGACCCATGAGCTTTTGAAACTACCGCTTCTGATCATGTAAAACACTATCTTGTTTAATAAATCAAAAGAGAGATGGTACTTTTTTCCACACTTTATTTTACAAGTCGACCGGTTTCGTCGCATAGGCGACATCATCAGGTACATAGAATCAGTGAGTTCCAGAATATATAGTTATTTGAGGGGGGGGAGAGGAGGGTGAGGGGGGAGGGGTGGTAAAAGGGGGGGGCGGTGTGAGAGGGAGCGTGGTACTGGGCGTGGGTGACTCAAAGGGAGGGGTGGGGTGGATGTAGGCTAAGTGGAAGCTTGGTTAGGTATGCCTTTCACAGCGGGGGTTGGGGCGTCATGTATTGTGGTCAGAGAAATATCCAAAAGGGGGGAATTGCTCACAAATATATTCTCGTTGGCAATTTTTCCTTCCTTTTGATGCTTCCTAATCTCCAGCTCCTCCAGACAATCCATTCTTCTTCCCTTTTTCTCGAGGTGAAGTATCTCTGGGACAAAATCGCTCCTGTGGTCACTTTCCCATAGGTGTTTGGCGAAATGGGATCTGTTTAACTCACCGTTTCGTAGATGTCTTCTGTGTTCCTCTGCTCTTACTCTGAACGACCGTCCAGTCTGGCCAACATAACAAATTTCACAGTCACCACATTGGAGTTTGTAAATACCACTTCTGTCATTAATGTCAATATTGTCCTTGGTTTTGTTTAACACAGCCCTTAAGTTACATTTGTTGTAATATGCAATTTTAAATTCTTCCTTCGGGAAAAGGTTGGCAATGGACTGCGTAATCTTACCGTAGTAACTAAGTTTGCACCATCGTTTCTTATCTTCACTAATTACCGATGATTTATAAAACAGTCTCTGTGCTCGGAGGGAGCGATAGATAAAAAACGCTCCCTCCGAGCACAGAGACTGTTTTATAAATCACTGATTCTATGTACCTGATGATGTCGCCTATGCGACGAAACCGGTCGACTTGTAAAATAAAGTGTGGAAAAAAGTACCATCTCTCTTTTGATTTATTAGAATGGATTTCCACAAAGTGAAGCCTGAAACCATCGAGTTTACTATCTTGTTTCTCTCACCTGAGACATACCTAAAACCCGCCTCCATTCCCATAGCGTCTCAATGAAAAACTTGAATTTTAAATGCTCATTATGATATTTCAAAACAATAACATTGAACTGTTCAACAGTGATTTGTCGCGCACAAATCGTTTAAATGCCGGTAAATTATCGTCAGGTATACAATATAATAACGTATCATGATGCATTGACATTGACTTTGAAACAAGTTGTACAAAGTAAGGCGCATTATGAAAACGTACATTTTTCAACTTTGCGATATTTTTAATGCCTACAAGTTACGAGAATAGCCTACCATAAACTATGTACAACTGTTTTTAAGCAAAAATTAAATCAACATTGTTTTTGATAAATTAAGAGATAAGCAGTCCACCGTTTTGAAGCTTCACAAATTGAACGGACATGATATTGGCTCTATGTTTCAGATTCACTGCCAACATATAGAATGATGCAATATAAAAAGGCAGAGAAAAAAAATTGAAAAGGCTAGTATAAATTTTTAAAGCGGACGAAGGACCTAAACTGACTAATTTTCAACTCTGCTTTAGCCTGATGAATTTATGGATCACGCTATCATGGGTGTACACATCAAACTCTCTGCCTAATATTTCAAATAAGGCTATAGCCTTATTTGAAATATTAGGCATTATAAGTGATTAGCTATAATATTTCGGTAAAACATTTACCACAGATAATATACACAAAGCAGAAGGGGAAAGATCTTCCACACGAACATTCCGGAAAAAAGAAATAACGAAAGTACCGCTATGAATATAGACAAGGGCTTTGTATAAAAGGCAAAGAATATTTAATGATGCTTTCCTCTCAGTAACAAACCGATTCCGCAGGATGAATATGATCATTTTAAGACTCCATGCGCGCGGGAAGCTGCCATGGAGGAACACAAAACCCCACATTATTACCAAAACATCTGAAGTAAGAGAATTGAGGACAATAAGACTCATGGCCAAAAGTAAAATTGACTGCGGCGATTGAGAATCCCGTAATTGAAAGACCCGCACGAAATCCGTGGGTTAAGCAATGGCGACAAAACCCGACTGCTGATTGGGTAGATTGAAGGGGTTTTACGGCCATATTCAAAACAGAAGGGAACTCGAACGTATTATAACGTCCCACTCGTCCAGCTTTATTGTCTCACCTTATTTCCACGGTCGTTGTCCTAGTATTCACGTCAACACGCGAAGACATTCGGAGCATTAGACACAATAGGCAGATGAAATCTCCATTTAGAATCGTAACCCTCTGGGAATTTCCACACGGGTTGATGGAAAAATAAATCTAAAGAAAATCTTCCCTCTGCATGAGACGAGACTCCGTCACACAGCCACACGCCACAGCCGTTAGGGTGCACTTCGTTCCGGAACCCCTCCTCGGCAAAGAAATGTGTACTTTCAGTCTTGATACCTCACACCCTCACTCGAAAGCAGGCCGCTTTCGTGATTACGGCACGCGGGGAATTGGCGGGGGGATGATGCGCTGCCATAGGGAGCGAGACGAGCGGGGAAATGGATGGGGGGGATTGCTTTTTTGTAGAGTTCGTCAACCGGCCTCACTTTCCTTTAAAGCCATTCGGCTTCATACGTAGTCCCTTCCTTATTACGCCGACGTGAAAGGAAGCCTTGAAGGCGGGTCTTGATCACAATGGAGATATTGCCGCATTGAAACGCCCCCCGGCCTCCGCCTCCCTGTCACATCAAACAGGGAATCTGTGAGGCCAAGCGCGCTACTGGTGCAATAAAGTTTTGGGGAAGCTGTAATATCTTGGCAGCCGGAAGTTCATGAAATGTGCATAAATTTTGGTGCAATGAGAAAGGTTATACCCTAAATCCACAAAATTTAGCGGAAAATATTATAGCCAAAAGAAAGTTTTTTATGATTGAATCCGGATGATACAACCCAAAAAAGTTTTTTTTTGGCTCTATTCGTGGGTAAAATGCAGTGTAAATCCGCTGAAGAAAGAAAATTTTGTAAGTTTAGCCGATAATATTGCCAATAAACTAATAAAGAACTGAAGTAATGTAAATTATTAAACTAATATGTCAGCCTGTTTGTTCAAATGGATAAACATAAATGAAGGAATAATTCAACTAAAAGTGCACAACTATAATAACATACCTTCTACCAATTCTATCTACAGGTATTACAAGTAGGCTTTAGACAGTCCCTACACAGTTCTTTTCGTATCGCGAAAATTTCATTTTGTTTTAATGTCCTTTACATTATAACCTAGATTGTCTGTCGTTTAAAATAGGTTTTGGATGTACCCAGACTGTACCAAGAATAGTATTTCTTTGCTCTTTCTGTGGGGACCCAAAATGACTTTTCAACCTTCAATAAATCCATCAGCGATTTCGAAATTTAACATTCTGAATTCATTCTGCCCAACATTATTTTCCTTCCTCTTCCTCAATTGATCAAAGTTCCCCCCCCCCCTTCCGCTATCACAGCCATCAACATTTCATCCCCAATCAAAACGCTCCGGATCCACCTTTCGTACGTACGTACTTTGTATATTTGCTAGAAATACCTTCTCCCCCCCCCTAACATGACTATTACTTCTATTTTTGTTTTCCATTCTGCCCATTTCATCTTTTTCATCCTTCTCCACAACCACAACCCTCCGGATTTACTCCTATCATCTTGTTTCCACGACTATATTTCCGCACCTTATAAAACCACGCTCCATGCAAGGTTTCAATCATATTTTCTACAGGATTCTTACGCGTCGTCTCTGTCATCAACTCTCTCTTTGTGAAGCCTTCATTGACTAACGCAATATTTCTTCTGATGTCCTCACAACTTTGACCATCGGGGTTCAAAATACCTCAAAAATAAGTTAACTGTTTTAAATAACCTTGTTTTTTTGCCCTAGTATTTAAACGAATAGCACAGCTTTCATCTTTCTCCAAAACCTCACAACCTGTCTTTTGTTGAAATACAATGAAATATCCCAAAAAGAAATATTAATTTTCTGATAATAAAGTCAATAAAATAAAATATCTACTGAAAGAAGCCGAGGATGAATTACGCTATATTATTAGGTAAACATATAGAATACTACTAAACACATATTAAGAAAGACATCACCGTATTAATTTCTGAATAAATGAAGCTATAGCCACAAACAATATCTTTTACTGGCTTTAGTAATCAAAACTTTACTTTTAAAACAATACAAATGTTAGATTACACTTTTAGGTCAATTTGGCACAAAACGATTGATACTCCGTCGTCATTCTGCCATCCTGGCACGTTTCCTTTCGAATAACTTCTCAATGAAACATGATTCCTTCAATAGACTCCAATTGCGCTATTCATTTTTATTAATTGAAACTATACCAATGAAAACTTTACCAAAACCTACACGAAGTTACATTTAAGGTGGGAGACTGATTAGCTCTTGGGTACATTGGAAAATATATCTAGACAAATTGGCTTATTAGAACTAAAAACATTTCCCAGCTAATTCGGTAGAACAGCCAATCATAGGAAAATATTATTAGGCATAAAAATGATCCATAAACACCCTAAAAATGTTTGAGGTGTGATTAAATGAGTAGGCACTAATCATTATTAGAACTGTTTAAGACAGGTTTGTGATGGATATACGAAAGCTAACAAAACAAAAGGGAAATGATTAATTAACGGGTTCCTTCATGATTTACTATGAAAATGGTTTCGAGTTGAACTATTCAAACATTATTACCCGAAAATTTTCATTATATTATTTTTTGACAATTTTTTGTTTTAAATAGGTTATGGAAAAATACACATTTAAAACCCCTATTGCCACACCCAACGAAACACAGCTTGACAACCATAAATGCAACAAACCCTTCTATAATTCCGCATATATTCTACCTCTGTTCTAAGCTTGTGATACGTTAGGTCATCTGGATGAAATATTAAAGATTTCGGTGGATACTTTCGTTCTATCATTCATATTGTACTAAGATTAACTTTGTAGATTTTCCAACTCAGAAAAGTAGACTTATTGGCCCCGTTATTAAGTTCCAGAACTAAAATATATATAAGCTCACTGCCACAGGAAGTTTTGTAACAATATCTTTAATTCTTTAGCTTGCATAAATTGTGTTTTCTGTGTTTTTTCATGCATTTCCCTTAAGATGGCTGAGCTGAAGTCATAACAATGCCATCGAATAATATCTTCGGTGAAAGGTTTTGCCTAAATTCTATAACTAGCCTAAATTAAGCCTAAATTCTATAACTATACTTCTTAGTCAACGGACCATATAATATGATAAAACCGTTCATTCAAGAGACGAAGCGTTCATGGAAAGGGTTTATCCGACAGAGAGACAATTACTATTGCACCTAATTTTCTTTAATACATGCATGGCTGGTTCTGAAACATCCCCCGCCACGCGCCCTTTCGGAGGCTAGCGGGGTATTGTGTAAATGTAGGCAAATTCTTAATTTGTCATTGCAAGTCGATGAGAACCATATTATCGAACCAATCAATCCGTGCGATCCATTTTTCAAAGGATTAAACGTTTATCTGAGGGCAGGGAACATGTTGATTGGTTGATAAAATGACAAAAGGTCGAGCAATAAATGTCAGAGCCACGATTTTGTCGTTAAGAGTCTCGTAATGTTATGTTTAATCGATGACCACATTGAAAAAAATGGAGATAAAACCTGCAATTTTTCAAAAAACATAAACTGATTTGATTGCAGAAAGTATTCCGAATTTTTTTAAAGTAACTAAGCGCGATTCCAAGCCCAAAATAGACATTAAATCTCTCTACGTCCAATATCTTTCGCAAGGAAGAGCCAAATATTCAGGGATTGATTGTTTCGCTTACCTTGTCCCAAAAAGTGTTCAATTAGAATACATATCTGTTGTGTACCAACCTAGCACTTGAACACATTTGAATTGCATGAGAAGTATGCGTTCAAACTTTTGGCTTGCGGATAAATAATCCTTCTAGGCCTCCGTTGATTATCCACCATGGCGTTCACTTTGAATGAAAACTACGGAGAATATTTTGGGAAAAAACATGGTCACATATATTGATTACACCACGTACTCTGCCATCATCGCTCGGTGCACATTTATTTCTTCAAAAAGGGAAAAAGAAGCAAGCTAGCTCAACTTCAACAATTCAACATCAAAAGCAAGGAGAAATGTAATCCCTCAGGGTCTTTCTGCACGATGAATTCCAGATATGCTTTGGAAGTGGAGATGATAGGATTAATTTCATAGCATCCCGAGGGTACTCCTTTGAAAACGATTGCAGTAGAGCGGTAAAAATTGCCCATGTCCATGTGTTTATTTGGCACATCTAGTACACGGGAAAAGAAAAGATATATTCAAAACATAACGGAAGCATCTATAAAAGTTTGTGAGTCGGAGACAACAGATGGAATTTGGTTATGTCAAGGCTCATAAACTGGAAAACAAAGGTTAAATACGGCATGCTGCCGACAAAGGCACATAAAGTTTGATGTAAACTTTAGACAGTGCAGAAAAGGCTAATTGGTTATGCAGCCGCTAGGGAATTGGGGGAGGAGATCACGAAGTATATCTACATCTACATCTACTCAATACCCCGCAAGCCGCCGCAAGGGCGTGTGGCGGGGGGTGCTAGGACACCACCCATAATTTAGAAAAGAAAAATAAAAAAAAAAAAATCGCATGCAATAACAACAAAACCATATATAAAAAAAAAACATGGCATACATTCATGCATGAACACTTACACCCCACACACATGCAAACACTCAAACTACCAACTAACATACACATGCACCTGAAAGTATACCTAACATCTCTATAGTGTTTAATTTTGTTCCGACTTGTAAATTCAAAGTTTTTAATATTTCTAAAGTGACTTCGGTTTCTTGCTATTATGATTACTGATTGTTCGGGGAAAGAATGAGTATTTGTACCTATCTGTCTTGGAATCTATCTCCCTCAGTTTATCTTTGTGGTCTGATCTACCTAAGTAGTGTGGGGCCATTATAATTCCTTCAGTGTCATATTTAAACTCGTTTGTTCTGAACCTTTCTAAAAGTCTAAGCCTCGCTTGTTCTCTCCGCACTTCAAGTGGTTCCCAGCCTAAATCCCCTAAGAGACCTGTCACACTTGTGTTTTTATCATAACAATTTTTAACGAATCTAGCGGATTTTCTCTGGACTTTATCTAATTCTTTTTGCCAAATTTTCTCCCACGGATCCCAAATACTTGCGGCATATTCCAAATGAGGTCTAACTAGAGCAAAATAACACCTCTCTTTAACTTTTTCATTACATTTCCCCACCACCCGTTTTATGAAGCCAAGTTTCTTTAAAGCTGATCCGCATATTGTCCTGATATGTGCTCCCCATGAAAGGCGTGGTGTTAGAACAACCCCCAAATATTTAACTTGATTTGCCGTAGTCAATACTGAACCCTCTATTTTGTAGTTTATATCCTGTTCCTCGCTTCCTTTATTCCAAAATTTCAAAACTGCACATTTATCTATATTAAGTGTTAATCCCCATTTATTGCACCATCCCGAGATATTGTCTAAGTCTCTAGAGAGTAGCTCGCGATCTAGTTGGCTCCTTATTTCCCTGTATATCACCGTGTCGTCAGCAAATAACCTTAGATTGCTACTAACGTGTGTGCTTAAGTCATTTATGTATATTAAGAACAGAAGAGGCCCTATTACACTTCCCTGGGGGACGCCCGAAGTAACATCTCTCTCCGTTGAGCACAACCCATCTATGACTACTATTTGTTTGCGGTTTGACAAGAAGTCCCTAATCCAATTAATTATTTTCTTATTGATCCCATAGTATTTAAGTTTGTGTAACAATTTATTGTGTGGGACTTTGTCGAAGGCTTTTTTGAAATCCAGGAATACTGCATCGACTTGGGTGTTGTTTTCTCCCGATCTAAGTATATCGTGAATGAAGAGACCAAGTTGTGTTCGCAAGATCTGCTTTTCCTAAATCCGTGCTGGTTGTGGATTAGTATTTTCCTACTATCAAGAAATTTCATAATGTTAGTGACAATAACGTGTTCCAATATTTTACAAGAGATCGATGTTAAAGAAATGGGTCGGTAATTGGTTGGTTTATCCCTATCGCCGCCTTTATAGATGGGAGTTATATGGGCTAGCTTCCAGTCGCGAGGCACTGAGCCTTCTTCTATCGATTTTAGAAAAACAATATGTAAAAATGGGGCAATGTCGTCAGCTAATTCCTTTAATATTCTAGCAGGTATTTCTTCCGGACCAGGTGCCTTGTGTGCTTTGATACTACGGAGCAGATGTACTATTCCCTGCTTGGTCAGTGTAAGATCGCTCATGTGTTCCCCGGGTGGGTGTGGAGGATCGTTTGGTGCGTTTGTGTTTTTGTTGTAGACGCTCTGGAAAAAATGGTTTAAAATATTTGCCTTTTTCACGCTATCTGTAATGATTTCTCCATTTTCCGTCTTCAAAGAGTGAACAGTGGGACGTTTACCCTGTATTTCCCTAACATAGGACCAGAATGACTTTGGATTTTCCTCAAGATATTCGCTTAGCATTTTAGATTTAAAAGAGTGTAGTGCTGTGCGCATAATACTTTTCGTCTTACTACGACATTCTTTTAGTAGCTGTTTGGTTGTATTCACAAAACTTATATCGTCACTTTTTAAACTCTTTTTGAAATTTGACTGTAGCTTTCTTTGCCTTCTTAATGCCGATCTGACTTCCCCGTTGTACCATCTAGGTTCCTTACTGTCGCATTTGAGTTTGGACGGGATGTACGTCTTTATTCCTTCGCGTAAAATATTTAAGAAATAATTCCAAGTGTTCTCTGTATTTGTTGTCAGTGTTTTTGTCTTGTATTCCGGTAATTTTATCTTTAAATATTCTCTTAGTCCGTTAAAATTTGCCTTGTTGTATAGGTATATTTTACGCTTTTCTTTGTTTATTTTGACGAACTTAGTTTTTAACTCCACAAGAATAGCCTTATGGTCACTGATTCCGTCTATTATTTCAATGTTAGTAATGATTTCGGGCATAGAAGTCGCAAAGATGTCTAGTATGCTTTGGCCCCTTGTTGGTGATTTAACTATTTGTTCTAAGGAGTGTTTTGTGAATATATGAAGGAGTTCTTGGCATGAATCTCTGTTTTTGGCAGATTTTCCCACGCAATAGTTTTCCCAGTCAATTGACGGTAGATTTGTGTCACCAGCGATTATAGTAATACTGTTGCTTTGTCTGCTGCTGATAGTGGATATTTGTTCGTCGAGCTTGTGTAGGACATCTGTGTTAGAAACTGGGGGTCTATAAAATGAACACACGTATAGGCTTCTGCCGTTGTAGTCCTTAATGTTGCACCAAACGCTTTCTATGTCATCTACGTCGCATTCATATCGTTGGCTACTAAGATGTGACTTTACTGCAATGAATACTCCCCCACCCAACCTATTTGGTCTGTCCCTTCTGTAAATTGTGAAGCCGTTTGGAAAAACCTCATTGTTTGCTATATCTCCCGTGAGCCAACTTTCTGTTCCAACTACTATGTCTGCGTTTGTACTGACAAAAATATGTTCAATATCCGATATTTTGTTTCTAATGCTACGGCAATTTAATGTTATAATTTTAATATGGCTAATAACTTCTTGTTTTTCGGTTTTATGTACGCTAACAAAACTGTTTTGAGACGATTCGTGGTGAACAGAGACAAAAGAATTACATTCACTTGCATTGCTATCTGTTATGTATGTAGAGGCACCAATTTTATTAAATTTACGTGGGTTATATGTTGTTTTAACGCAAGTGCTTGTTTGTTCAATATTTTTGGGGATTTGAGAGGCATTACCTGAACTGAATTGACAAAAAGCGCTGGGATAAGGGATATCTTTTTCCACTGAGATTCCTTTCATGGCATATTTCTTTTATTTTGTAAGTTTTTTTTAAATATCAAAACCACATAAATGTAACCATAACAAATTTGTTGCATTTTTAATTCTTACTGACTTCAGTTTTTCTCTTACCTCGCTGCGAAACGTTGAAATCAGTGAAGTCGAGCCTGGATTTGTCATTTTTTGTAGTGTTTTTCACGACATTTTTTTAAATTCTCCCGAACAATACGCTACGTCAGTGTTTATACGAGAACAATATGCCATCCGGTCTCCAATTTTTATGGCCATTATTTCGCCCTCATATCTCTTTTCCAAGTATTTCTACCTAAAAGTACGATTCTCGCGAACATGAATTACATTCAACAAATCATTATTTGGTCTAATTCTGAACATTCAAAACCCCTTCGGAAATGTTAATCATTGTAATAAATTATAGGTTTTCCAGTTGACACATGATAAAATCCGCAGCTTCAACGATCGCGGTAAGTTTTTACTGAAAAGATGGAAGGTTTTCATTCTACTCCAATATTACCTACACTACTGGTGTCTACATTTCGGGGAGATGAATACAAACATAGCGTTACTACATTTTTCAGGATCGTCTAACAGGGACAAATTAACACCCTACACTAAACTTAATTGTTTCTCAATTACCTCCCTTTTATCAATCCAACATACCTGTATCTTCAGGTGCCGATTCTATTCTTAAATCTTCCTTACGTGCCCTACTTACCCCCTTTATCACAATCCTCAACATCTCATTGCCAACCAACAGGGTCTGCATTCACCTTTCTTGCCTCTTTTGGATTTCTTCAAACGATAGCATCTCCTCCCCAACTATTCCAAATATTGACTCTTTTACACCGAAACTTTGTTTATTTATAACCTAAAATCTAATTTCATGAATGATATACCAAATTCATGCAAAAAAATTTAAATGGTAGAACCAGTTTTAGAAATGAGACGAAACCATTGAAAAAAAAAATCGAATGTGGTACATGTTGAATAGCATAGAACAGGAGTTCTGACTTTTATTTATATTTGAAAGTCGTTGAAACTCTAAAATGAATTATAATATAGGAGGATATATGAAGTAAAGTTGACGTATATCATTAAAATGTAATCATATGATGATCATTAATAACATATAGTTGAACCTAGTGAATATTTGAATTCGCTTGATTTTTATTGGTTATTTTTCATGTTTTTTTATAATGTAGAAAGAGAGGAGAAAAATTAAAAGGAAAAAATTATAATAAAACTAAAAGAATTAGGGTAGTTGTCGCTCAAAGTGGACTTTCTACTTTAGGTGTCCAAAACTTGCTTGCTCTAAATATAAAAGGTGAAGAGGAGAAATTTTTCTTTCCAAGTTATGCTTAGTAAAGTAGTTACCTTTTTCTCACTCCTCCAAAAGAATAAAAAATGTGCAATGCATTTGCATGTCTTCTAAATGTTTTCGCCACATACTCTACAAAGTAAATAATTTCATTTTCATTTTCTAAAAAGGTCTAAATGGATATCTTCAAATTCCTCAAATATTTGGTTATCCCTGGAGAATTTTCTCAACTTAGTTGATATAATACGAGGATTACCATTTATATTTTTAGCCTTGACAACAAGTGCTTTAGGCGCCATCTGACGTTTACATCTGAGAATTTGACACATTTACGCTAACCTCCTACCGATCATTTTGTCCTTTCATTATAACTTGCGTTGTTTACAGTGACACAAAGATTTTGTCTCTGCGAAAAAATGGAGTTAATTTGTGAAAGTTTTTGTGCGATGAATTTTTATGATTTTCAACGTGGATTATAAAGACAAAAGTGCATTGATCAACTTACTTCCACTTTTGGTGATGAAGCGCAATTCTTTGCCACTGTGAAACTCTGGTATAAAAAATTCCATCATGGCCGCCGTTCGCTCTGCTACGAAAGTCGTGAAGGTCGTCCAAAATCAGTTATTGGGCCAGAAAACATTGATGCTATGCAAGAACTAACATTAAATGATCGGCATGTGACTTATCGTGAGATTAAGACATCCTTGGGGATTAGTATGACGAGCATATATGAGGTATTGCAAGGAACATATAGCTGTGGAAAAAATTTGTTCATGTTGGATATTCCCGTATAAATTGACAAAAGCTCAAAAAGTGGCTCATGTCAATTGGTGCAAACAAATGCTCAAGAAATAAATTCACAGTGCTTCAAAAGCTGTGTACGTATAATATCTACAAATTTGACTAATCTTGGATCTATGCGTATGAGCCCGAAACAAAACTGCAATCAATCCACTGCATGGGTCTTCCACGACGAGCCAAATCCGACAAAAGTGATTCGTGAACGAAGATATACGGCTGAAAATATAAAAAGCAACCCTGGTACTATAACAAGAATGCTATCATTCATTGAATGAAAAATTACTTCCCAATACAATCTTGATAGTATCGTTGGAACTGAATAGCTTGGAAAATGATTATCAAGGTAAATAATTTATAAACCGCCTACTATAATTATCAGATAAGCTGCTTCCTCTCTGTATTCGCACCAGTTTTATTCACTCTGAACCTTACTGCCGGGGTACTCAAGAATCATGAAGCTCTATCAAAGATAAACCAAATGAGATTAAATCCCTACAAAAATGTTCCTTCGGCGAGAAAGGCTTGGAAATATTTTTCAGCCGGTCATACTTTAAAATGTAAGGAAACACAGTTTAAATTACTTCCATATTCGGGAAACAATGTAAACTTTAAAAACGAAGCTTTGAAACAGAGACATTAGGAAGGTTACCGAGCCTCCGCCAATGCCATATTGTCAAGACCCTTCGGCGCCCCCCTTCCTTGTTCTTTGCTTCTTTTTCCCCCATAGACTAGAGCACCGCCACATGTGGGTCGGTAGCGCCCACTTTGGGAACCACTGTGATAATAGATCATCTTCCCACTGCTTTAAAATTACTGGAAAATACTAAGCTAAACTCTTGGACCAGCTAAAGCGAAAGATAGAAGAAAAAGGGATGAGGCTTTGCAAGGAAGAAAGTCATCTTTCATCTCGGCAATGCACACCTACACAGAGTCGATGCCATGGCAAAAATCCGTGAACAAAGATACGGATTGCTGCCACCCTCACCTTACTCGCCTGATTTGGCTTCATCAGATTTCCATCTCTTCCCCCATCTCAGAATTCAATTCGGTGGATTGGAGATTTTATTCAAAAACAAAAAACTCACACCTGGAGTAGATTGGTATTTGGCAGGCCTGAAAGAATCTAATTTTCGAGATGGGACCAAGAAATTGGAACATAGCTGGACCAAGTGGATAATTGTACAGGGAGACTACATTAAAAATATAGAAGTTTTACTGGGGTAAGCCGCTTATTCCTATTCCAGTCCGAGAACTTTTCTAATGAATCACGCATAATATACGCCTTTTCAATTCATAGATCTTACTTCTAGCTATCCACAGCTCTGTCTCGGCTATTCGATTAAAATATTTCAATTTCATCCTAATCTAGTATTCTAATTATTTCCAGCTATTTTTATTTTTTGTTATACTGCAGTTTTTAGGCTCATACGCCACCACGCGCCTGTTTTAGCCGCATTTTCTTCAATTTTATTCAACTGGGACTTATTTTTCCTTAATTCATCAAGACTCATTAATATCTAGTATCAAGAGTAATCCATATTTATATTTTTGAATCCTCAGTTTTATATCTACTTTTTCTTCTTTTCTAATGATTCGCAGATGATAATCATTATTACTTTTAAAGTATCTTTCTAATGTGATTCTCTATTGCCCCAACCATGCCTACATCATTCTTTATAAAGTCTATTCTTAAGCCATACGGAAGACCTCTTATGATTTGCATTTATTTTTTCTATATTTGCTTCCATTGATCCAGGTTTTATCAAGTTTTTTGAATTTTAGCTCCCATTTCATCGTTGCTAGGAAACCATCTCTTACAATTATAAGATTATAGAAAACCAATGATAGCATATTTTCATTTAAAAATAGGAGTATCAAAGATATTAACCAGTTCCTAGATGTATTTCCTTTTCCCAACACACTACTACGAGTGCCATTCGGGAGTAAACACTTAAAATACTACAGATGTAATGAAGTTTTCAAGAGTCAGTTATTCATACATACAGCTCAAACTTATTCGTTGAATATATGCTTTTTTCATTGATTATATTTCCGTTGTATTTTCCTATTCAATTTTGCCCGGATTTTGCAAAATTTCGATGTAAATAAGAAAATAAATTTCATACGTTTTGCAGCCTTGATTGCATCTTTCAATAGTTAAATGGATTCGATTTACTTCAATGAAATTAATGTTTTCCAGCCAACAAAATGTTATCAGCAATATCATCGGCGGTGTTTCTCAAAAAAAATTTATCACTACTATTTTATATCGACGGCATAACTTCATTAGCCGTTCTCCACTTTTCCTTACGTTTTCCGAATATTTATATACGTCAGCTTCTTCAGCTTATTGCTTCAAATCTCCTAGCATCATTAAGTATTCTTTACGTAGTATAATTTTCATGTTCATCGTGATAATTTGAAAAAAATATTACAATATATCATTATCGTCCATCGAATGTCCGAAAAAACTCAATGATATGGAGTTAGTTCATTATTTTGAAATTATACAAGACTGTTCATGTTCATTTAATCGAATAAAGAATTAACCATAATGCAGTATGGGACATTTATATGCGTTATGCACAACCTTATATATATATATATATATATATATATATATATATATATATATATATATATATATATACACTATGTCACCATCCTTTAGCTTTCAAACTAAAACTATCCTAAAGCAAAACATTTTATAACACCGATCTCCAGGATATCTAATGGTCGTGAATATATTTTCAAAATTACAGAAACCCTGTTTAAGTGATATTTTTAAGTCTGCAATTTTATATCCTTTCTTATTATTACATTCCGCTTTATCAGATGTCAACCGGGTTAGAATAGATTCTCGGTGGACCCAAATAAGGCCCATTAATGTGCTACGCCTTGATTAACGTATCAAAAAAATGCATTTGTGTTTTCTAAATGCATTTACTTGTTTAAAAAAAGTCAAAAAGTCAAAACTCTCATTCAAAAAGTCTCAAAAGTATGCCCATTCTGTTACCTCAACAAACAAGTTTCTAAGCCATGCAAAAATACTGCCTATGTTATTTTACTTCAATATCTGAAGTCCAATTTCTGAAATTCTAATGTCAGATACAACAGTTGTACACTGATCTAAAGTTCACTAATAATCGCGAAATATTCTTAATTATTAACAACACTTTTCTATTGCATTCAGTCAAATAGTTCACTCCAAAAAAACTTCGATTGGGGTATTAGGTGACTTCTGGAACATTTCCCTTGAGGGAATTCCTTCACGCCTAAGTTAAATAAAATCTTATTTGATAAGGGCGAAAGGTTTGCTTCTCCTAAGGATAATTATGTGATGGGCTCTCGCTGTCTTCCACAATATGGCACTACTATCATTAATTAAAGTAATTGTTATCACTCAAGTAGTTAGATGACTGTTGCCATACCAAATCCTCTCGTCTCTACATTTTCCCATTCGAAGAAGAGCTTCTATCCTCACCTCCGTATAATTGGAGGAATATCTGCTGCGGCTTCCATTAGCCTATAAGCGCGCCCCTTGATATGTCTCTCACACCCAAGAATAGACGAATATACTGAAGCCTCCAACTCATGTACCTTATTGTTCACAACTTCTCCCACTCCGAATAAATTTGCCTAACAATTTGAAGCTAATTTCTACATCCAGGGTCGATTCAGTATTAGGTAGCTTGATGCAGAGACTATTTTGTTGATTCGTCGCGGATTATTATAAAACGATTATTGATGAATTTCATCGTGGCGTTTTGTTTTTCATACTGTACAGTTCTAATGGAATTATAAAAGATAGATTGAGAAAATTTAATGTAAGGCGAGAGTATAGGCAGAGATTTCGGTTATTCTCAGTGGTTTTCAATTCATTGGCTTTTTAAAATGTAAAATAGTCTGGGTAACCTTGAGGAATAGACAGGAAAGAAATTAAGGGAAGGACTAATTGATTTATTTATTGGTGGGGAATAAAGCTGTCTGTCTACCCGAGAAATTACAGCCTCCGCTGGGTATATTCCTGGATCAGTGAGTGGAACATGTATTTTATATAATTTAAAAAAAGGAGAGTGCGAGTACTCTTGACGAAATCTTATGACACATTCTAAGGAGAACATTAAGCTAAAGAATTATAAGAGTTGGGAGAACAGTTAAAACATTAGGTTAAGCTTTAGGGTAAAATTAGAAGAAAAATAGATGCCCCTAGGGATTCACTTTTATTTGAAATAGATTCTTGGGCAGGAGATTTATACTCATGTTTGTAGAAAATATAATTTACTGACCAAATTAGAGTCTCTTAATAGAAAAGCATGAAAATTAGAAGGTGGCAGAAGCATTTGAGCATTTTTTGTGGTAAACGTCTTGAAATTTTGAATAAGGTATAAGAACAATCTTGAGTAAGTGCCAGTACAACATCACTCGCGGCCGTTTTGGCAATATTACTCTACCTGCATGTAACGAAAAAGAATTACTACAACCGAAACATTTATGCCTAGATAACTCTTCCACAGTTATCCTAAAGCTAATTTTCGAGATAAATATATCTCACCTTTTCCAAGTTTTGATATAATGGTAAAAAAAAATCTTTAGACAACATAATTATTTCGAAATTATCGAAAACTTTTACATCTATGTGGGTGTTTAACCATGCATACACATATTTGATCAAGTTATCAAACAGAGCCTGCAATATTTTCTCATATCAAAGGAATCTACCCCACAATGGGAAAAGCGATTTTTTACAAAATTTTTCTGTTTACATTTTTTCACTTTAAACAATTTTTAATGGAATAGAATCGTAAAATTAACAGAATAATCGAATATTTTTGACGACCTCTTTCAAAATACAGGCAATAAATTTAATATTTAAGAAATGAAAAGATAGTATAAAAATTATAAAAATGAAAATGTTTAAGTAGCATGTTAATGATCTTTTATTTAGTTTTTCACTACAACGTTGATGAGGGTGTTACAGGATCGGTGTATCCTTTCTTTAGGGGTGAATATAAACCTTGTTTCTCTTATTTCATCCTTTTACCGCTTTGCATATTTCTCCCTTGCAAAATGCGAGCCAGGGAACGGAAAGGAATAGCGTTTTTTGGAACGCAATTACGCGAAGTTAAGCCTCTTTTTAGACGCTCAACTCACTTATGCATCCCTCCTACAGAAACCCTCCGTCCACGGCCTCCCCTTACATTCCGCCGCAATCCCGTTCTTTACAATCTGAATCCCTATTCCCGAAGGAGGGTGGAGAGGCCTCCTCCTTTTTTATTATTCCTCTCCACCCGTCCGCCACCTTCAACTTTTTCCCTTTCCACGCTTACGTACACGTGCTTCCCTCACTTTCATCCCCCGATACCCTTGCATGCCTTCCGATCATTTTGGTGCGCCCATGCACAAACAAACATACACGAGCATATACACATAAAATTTCCCATTTTCACAGCCAATCATTATTAAGAGCACATAATCAATTCAATGAATGTGTGAAAATTAAAAAAACCATATACCTAAACAAGACTAAAACCACATTTTTTTTACATTAAATGAAAAAGTATAATCAAGCTGGATGTTGAAAACAAGTTACAATGGTTATGTTTTAATGATAAATATTTGCAATTTCTCAGTTATTACTGTTCAAATCGAAGATTTTATCAAAAGATTTGAGGTTCCTGCTCACGTTTATCATGTTACTTTTCTGATTAACAAAATCTATTATTTTGGTATTTACAAAATCAAAACAGCATTTTTGTCCAAGCATGTTCATCTAATGTACTATAGGTTTTTTGCCGGTCACACGATTTTTTCCCGGGCACGATTAATCACGGAAAATGATTACTTTCTTCTTGTAAAGCTATTGGACTTATATTTGGAGTAGATTATTTTATAAATTTTATTTTAATTAGTGTATACTAAATGACTATTTTTTAATGCCTTGCAATGCCTTTCTGAAAAAACGTTCATTTGTAATAGGTTTCAGTGCGGTAGGCAATGAACGTTCTCCAAAACTAGACCCTTATGGAGAGTCTATCGAGACTGTGCGGCAAACTTGATTTTTTTACGGTTTTGATATTGAAGAACTGCAATGCTGTCATTCTATTTCTTCGTTTCGTGTTTCGCTATTACTACCTGTTGTTCTTATATTTATATTTGATAAAGGACAAACATTAATAAGAAAAGTATTGTAGCAAGCCATCGCCATAGATTATTTAAACGCACGGACCAGCTGATGACTTCGAGAATTACTGTCGTTTAATCCATAATAATTTGCTGATATGAATTTATTTGGATATTTTCTTAATAATTTGTTATCGTTGTTATAAATTCAATTTTTGAAGTTGCATAAAACCTCTTTTAATCAAAAATAAGAAAATGTTTTGGCAACGATTTTAGCCTGATTTGTGAAGATAAGTAACACGCACAACCTCATTAAAATATAATTTAAACTAAGGAAATGGTCTGAAATGGAAAAAATTGAGATTATCTTCGAGTAAGACTAGAAAAAGACATGGAGCCAAGTGGGAGAATTCTTTCATCGAGAGAGAAAGATTACATTCATTGGAAAAACTAAACGGATATAGTAAGCAGAATAGGGATGGCAAAGAAGGCTTTCTATCAGAATTCACCATCTGTAACGGCTAATAATATCCATCTAAACATTAGAAAGTGGTTCATCATACCTTATTCTAGTTCGGAGTTTTCTATGGCTGTGATATATAGGCGGTGGGGATAAAAATCGAATGAAATGGTAATTTGGCCCTGCAGAATAACGGTGAAAATAAAATGAATCAATAGGAAAACGAGTGAATACGCATGCGAAGGATACTTGGCTTGAATAAAATAGAAACTAACTGGACACATGCTGGGGCACGGAAGATTATTAGAGATCATATCTAAGAAATATAGAGGGAAAGAAATATCGAGGAATGCTGGGGATAATCTACGAGAAGACGGTAAAAAAACTATTGGTGGAGGGAAAAGTGAGAGATGTGATGAGGATGTGAGAGAGTGATGAGGATGAAGAGATTGGCGGGGAACTGAATATTAAATGAATCCGCGGACTCCCTAATGAGTGAGTATAATTTCATGGTTATGTAAAATCTGGTAATCTCTCTAGACGCTTCCACAACTTTTTCAAGAACGTGGAAGACCTTGGAGGTAGAAGATTTTGGTGAAGAATATTGACTAAAACTATAATTCAGTAAAGAGGATCGAAAAGAAAAACTACGTCAGAGTAAAATACTTAGAAGAAATACAAATATTTGAAGGAGAAAGGATATATTGCGATATCTCCAACGAATCAACTCAGAATTTTTTGCCAACGATGACGATGACGATTTACCGATGGCATATTTGTAATACACGTTCCCGTGTTGGGGCATTTTGGCAAAACAATATAAAACAAGAACTTAAAATGGTCGTCTCATGCATTGTTAAGTTGAGTAAGGATGTTAAAAAAAGACTCGTAAAAACTTTGATATGGAGCGTAGCTATGTACGGCGCGGAAACGTGGTCATTGAAGCAGGAGAATCGATGTCGACTGGAGGCTTTTGAAATGGGGGTCGGGAGAATAATGGAGAAGGTGAAATGGATAGAGAAGAAAACAAATGAGGAAGTACTTGGTATGGTGGGCGAAGAGAAGGGTTTGCTGGGAGCAATCCTATGGAGGCAGGAAAAGTGGCTGAAGGGGGTATTGACCGGCAGCGGGATGTTGAAAACTGTAATAGAGGGGAGAATGTTAGGCAAACGAGTAAAGGGAAGGAACAGGATAGGGATGTTGGACGGGATGAAGGGAGGAAGAAAGTACTCAGAGATGAGATGTTGGACGGGATGAAGGGAGGAAGAAAGTACTCAGAGATGAAGAGGCGTCTGATGTAGAGTAGGATGTTGTGTTTTGCTAGAGGTCACAAATTATTTAATTAGTATTTATGCCCATCAAAAAACCTACCTTAACCGGTAGATTACCTAATAATAATAATAATAATAATAAAAAATATATATATATATATATATATATATATATATATATATATATATTGCTAAACCCACAGAAAGTAACAAAACCAATCCCAAAGGAATTACTTACATTGACTCATATTATTCACCACTAATGTAAGTATCTACAGGTGAAGCTGGCATTCATCGCGCTCATCAGAGCTGGCACAAAGAACAACGAACAAATTGATTTAGATCTCATACTCCATTCGTCCACAATGAAGCCACAAATGGAAATATCAAATGGCTTGCCAAAAGGGGTGAAACTGCAACGCGCCGCCTGAGCGCGTCGTCGATCGCGAAAATTTGAGCCGAAAAATCGCTGACATGTTCCCGCGTGATCAAAAAGGGGAATTTCAAGACTGGAGTGTGTGTGTGTGGGGTGGGAATGGGGTTGAGGGGGGAGGGGAACGGTGACATTGTTCGCCTCGCCTCTTTTGTCGAGGAATACCCTCATATATCACACGCCCCTCTTTGACTCTTCGCATATTTTCCTCCCTCCCCATGCTTTCGCCGAAACATTCCAATGGCCCACGCTCAAATGGCCTTCCCTCCCTCTTTACCCTTCCACCCGCCCACGAGAGCGGGTGACCCGGCCGCCACCGACAATCCCAACTTCCGCACTCCCCCTTCTACGTCCCCTCCATCCACCCACTCTCCATCCCTCGTGTAATGCAAAGAGAAAAAAAAATCTCCCCTCTAAATTAGTGATCCCTGCGACGCAAGGGGTCGGGTACGTTCACGGAGGCTTTATGGATTGGTTTCGCGTCTCTTTTGAAAAGTTGGTTCTTCATGAATCATAACTGTTCTGTCGCTTTGTCTCCCAACATGGCGCTCGGCGCCTGCGAAATTTTTGTTCCCTCGCGTCCCCGCGGCAAATAATTCAAGGGCGAAGGTTCGGGGTCACATGGGGATGATAGGGGGGGAGCGCGGCGACGCGTTTCGCGTGGCTTCACACAGCGGCGAAAAACGTTCCCACGGGGGACGGAGTGACCAAACTTAGGAGTTATTAGCAACTGAGAGGGATATGTACTTTCCATCTAAGGAGTATGTAAAGAAATCGGGTTAGAAATGAGTTTTTCAGTAATATCGAATTACATGTAATCGAACACGCCCACTATTTCATGCTGTCGATTGGCATGTACATCTGTATGTATGTAACCATTTTTTGTCCACAAATGTATATTTCGTGTGTACATAGGACTGATATCCTAGTTACTACCACCATACGAGATCTATCCAATAAATAGGCCATAAAAAACTTTATTTTGAAAAATTTAATCTACTTCGATTTGGTCCCCTTAGTACTCTTCATTCGTTGCTATGCACTTATCCATCTTCTTTTCCACTAATGAATAATTGATCGAAGCACTTTTCCACAATAATATCAGTTATCCATTATGTTCGACTTCCACTACATCACGCCTGAAGCTACTCAATTTGTTCTCTTCCACTATTTAAAGCAACCTTGGAAGTCCTCGGCAGTTTGGCTTTTTAGTTGACTCGTCGTTCCTTACTTCATAGTGTCCACATCTTCCCAGTGATGTCCCCTCATCAATTTTTTGCATATTGGGAATAGGAAAAGTCGCAGGGGGCGAGATCTGGCAAATAAGCAGATAGTCAAGGATGGTGGTTGAATTTTTCCCAGAAACTGACGAACAATCAATGCTGAACGTGAACGATTTTTGCACCCGCTTTTTTTTAAAACCCAAATGTTTGGTTAAAATAGTGTGCATTGCTAATTTCCCAAAGTTACTTTGTGCGCCAGAGTATCTGTTCGTAACTTCGTTAGAACTATGCGAATAAACCGCATTTTCTTTCGTATCGCTTTGGGCTCCTCTTGACTCCAAATGGTCCTTATCTATCCTCCAATACTATCGATATATTTCTTATCTATTCACATTGCTACGTCATTATCAACTGATTTCTTTTATAACTTGGGTCAACGTAGAAAACATATAGAATTGATTCTATCAAATTGCATTGGAACATCATTTTGCGAAACTTAATTGACAAGAAGAAGAATTAAACCGTCATCTAAGGCTAAAATTGAATAATTACTTCGGAAGAAACCTTTTAAGTTCCTCAATTTCCCAAGGGGCACAAATGACATTTCCAGAAAATAAAGGAAAATTCAACTTGTAAAGAAGATCGTGTAACTGTGTACCATTCTCATCAGAAAAAAACCTCTACCCGTACTGATGCCTAAATGATTTGTTCACGTTTAATTAACTCTAATGATATACATAAATGAATTTAACCATCATTGAACAATCCGTTAAACTTCTACCCAGAACCCCAAGGCGATCATCATATCTGAGTGTTTGCCTAAAACTCACCGCCTCTTCTTTAACTAGCCATCTCTTTGCTATCCTTTGATGAAGTGCCCTTGGAATCATTTTTACCCTATTTAGTTTGAAACATACCACGGAAACTGCTTAAAAATACTCAATATTTCAATATTCAAAGATAGAGCACCCCACATGACAATAATAACAGACGCAGGCATAAGAGATAAGCGTGATTAAAAATTCTCTAACATGTGTCAAGGTCCCTCGCATAAATTTCCTTGCACAATCAAAAATTGTCCTTCGAGAAACAAACTGGACCCTTCTTTGATCAGCTGTTTATGCAATAGCCTATAGATGGTAGTTCCATCAAAGAAAGCTCTATTTGTACAGCAAAGTACAAAAGGAATTGATAAGTGGTAGGACCATGAAATTATTTGTAAAAAGTATAATCTTTCAACTTGTATGCTTAAGCCACGTAAAATAGCTAATGAAAAATATTATATCTATAAGATTTATAGCAAATTTGATATAAAATAATAGGAGTATAAAAGAAAATCATAATTTAACTTTCACTTTTATGACTTAGTCAAGAACTTTCTATCATGTATCACTAGCCAATAAAGCAAAAAAATACACAATACTGATAAAAAGCAAACTCATACAATTGTTAGAAATACAGAAGTAAAATCAAATAACACATAACAATACAAAAGCATTAGTTTTATATTATTTTAAAATATCTACATTTCACATGCGAGAGAATAGGAATTTGTAACGTATTCTCGAAAAAGATGTCGAGCCGATTTTGGTATTAGAAATTATTTAAACGTACTGAAGAGCGGGAATTATTATGTAGTTTTATAAGCACACTCTAATAACTGCAGTGGCATTAGGTAACTAAGTATTTTAATAACCCAGTAATCAACCCGAAGGTCGGTTTAGTAGGTGATGGTAGAGATCACCCAGTACTAAGCCCTATACGGCGTGAGAAAATTCACAGATCAGGGTAGGGGGGCCAGTTCCTTTCCCTGTACCGGTTTGGTTTCCTAGGAAGACCTGGTACCCGAAAAATCACATTGCTTGGGTGGAGCTATAGGTGCCCAGAGTGCCTTGCCCGGGAATCGAACCCGGGACCCTCTGGTCAGCAGTCAAACTCTCTACCCACTGGTTTACCGCGACCCACAAGTATTTTAATAATAGTTATAATTAAAGAATTAGAGACAACAGGTGTTTTAACATGGACGTGGTAGAGTTTTATGCTACTACACTGAGGGTTCTGATTGAAATCTAGATGACTCTGAGAAACTTCAGTTTGACTTTAGCAGAACGAATTTCGAATATTCCTCGTAAACCGCCAACAGCACAGGGAAAAGGAACCATCCTGTTTCCCTGTTGCGTTTATTTTTTAATTTTTAATTGTTTACTTTTACTCGCTGCATAAAATATAGTACGAGGTGAACTCCACCCTCCAACCAATGATGAACGCCGTAGTTGGAAGAGATATTGAATATACAGTCATAACAATATATATTGAACGGCGAGATTTGCCGAAAAAGTAGACAAAGTGGAAAATGTTTAAGGCAGAGTAAATTTAAACTGCGACGAAATACTTCAGAAGCACACCATATTTAACTGGTGGAAGACTTATAATAACTATTAGATTCACAATCAATTCCTAAAAACACGTATGGCAAATTTTTAATAACGTTCAGGACTTATTAATGTATGGTTGGTTGCACTGAGGAAAATTTCAGAAATACTTGAAAAAAGAGCGTGATCAAATTCCTGTATTGCTAGTACCATTCATCCGTATCAAACCACCAATAATTTCTCTTTAGCTATTCTCAAGCAATCGTCAGTAGGAATAAATTGCTCGTATTCTACTTTTATTAGATGGTGGTGTTATGTAAATAAATAGGCCGGACGCTATAATCGGTTGGCGGCAATATCAATTCGGAATTTAACCATTACGAGGATTAGACGCTACCAAAAATAGCATTGAAATGGTGATGCCATTGATATGAACAAAACATACTGACAGGCCTCCTTTAAAGAAAATTTAATTCCCTAAGCTCTATATTAGTTTTTTTACTAGAGTTTTCTTTACACGAGATGCCTCTCATCAATTGCCGCATCTTCATAAGCGCTTTCTTAAGTCATGAAATTATCCTTTTCCTGTTCCTTCTACTGTACGCAAACTCCTCCGAAATACTTCCCAAACAGTTGAACTGCTTCACACGTTTTAGCCACTGTCCCCCAAATTTATCGCCTATCGTAAAGTTCCTACTTTATTAAAAATCTTATTAACATCTTCAATTACAATTTATTCTCATCCTATACCTATCATACTGATTCTGCTAAGCAGTAATTTATGATTGTATTCCATTTGTTAAATAGCTAACTATCGCTTGATCATCAGCGAAGCCAAGTGATAAGAAGATTAAAAAAAAACTACACATGTTACATACCGTGCAACTCACCACTAATAGTTTTTTTAATTATCTTTCAGGCAAAAACAAGCCTTACGCACCCTGATACATGGATGGTTACAAAGAGAATTGAAATTCGTATATTATTCAATAAAAAAGACTCGTAAAAAAATTGATTTGGAGCGTAGCTATGTACGGCGCGGAAACGTGGTCATTAAAGCAGGAGGATAGACGTAGACTGGAGGCTTTTTAAATGTGGGTGTGGAGAAGAATGGAGAAGGTGAAATGGGCAGAGAAGAAAACAAATGAGGAAGTACTTAGTATGGTGGGCGAAGAGAGGGGTTTGCTGAGAGCAATCCTATGGAGGCAGGAAAAGTGGATGAAGGGGGTATTGACCGGCAGTGGGATGTTGAAGAATGTAATTGAGGAGAGAATGTTAGGCAAACGAGGAAAGGGAAGGAACAGGATAGGGATTTTGGACGGGTGGAAGGGAGGATGAAAGTACTGAAGAGATGAAGAGGGACCTGATGTAGAGTAGGACGTTTTGTTTTGCTAGGGGACACAAATGGTTGAATTAGTAATTTTCTCCATCCAAAAACCTACCTTAACCGGTAGATTACCTTTGCAAAAATAATTCAATAAAAGTTCAGGGACCTCAAAATATGTATTTCCTTTAAATTCCCGGAGTCGATTTTTTCATGAAAATAATACTTACCATCATAATATAATCAGAAAAATTAAAAAAAGCTCGAGGCTTCAACCTCGCTTTCTACGCCAATATACAGGTCCTACTTGAAAATGATTACACTCCTCGTCTCAAGCTTCTCTCTGCGCACTACTCCAAATCATTCCCCTCACCTTACGGTCGTTCTTGTTTTCTTTTTGATTGAAGAGCTTAAGTTTGTAAGCTTACCACATTTCCTCTACCCATGCCTATTTCCTTGAACCCTTATCGCACAATGTTCACTCTTTCTTTATTAATTAGTTATAATTCGCATTTATTTTCTGAAATGATGATAATCTCTCCAAGGATTAATCCCTTAATGTTTCTCATATACTCAATCTTTCAATAACATGTTTACCCTAGTAAACACTTCATTCAATATACATGTAATCTGAATATTTGCGCTCGCAGTATCCCAGCGAGCGGTAATTAGTCATTTAACTACTATTTTTCCTACTTGAGCTGATTTCGATATATTGAATATTGACCCCTCCATAGTAATAGGTAGGCATATATTTTTACACAATTGCTTCTTTTCGCCAGGACGTACAAAATAGGTACAAATATTGGCTAAGGTATTCAACGCCATTATTAAACAATTGATATTCCCTGAGCATATTACAATGCCGTTATTGAGGCGAGTTATTTTTTATTAATTCTCTTATCACCTCCATTTTATACATTTACTATTAAATATATAATTCCCAAGAGAAATTAAAGCAATAATACTTTGAGAGAGGGCTTCATATAAAAAGACGTAAAAGTTATTCAAAACCGACAGATGCACATGGGACTGAATGCGTACCAATGATAAATAACTTGATGGTGAGTAATCTGTCGCAGATAATTATTTTTGTGCATTTCAGCTCGACTTCAATTGAAATCTTTTTATAGCCTATGGTAAGAACTTTATTACTTGGAGGGCAGAGGAAGGAACTACGATTTATATTTTTTTCATTGAAACGAAGAAATTAGTGACACGAAATAAAATGCGTTATAAGCATTCATCTGAAAATATTATTTAAATTTATAAATATTAAAGAAAAATTTGCGAGATTCTCTCTACCGATTTCTCTCACTTATCTGAAATTTACACCCTACCTTCTACGCCTACTCCATATTTCATATACTAGCCTCCTTTAACCCATTTTTGCAATTGACTAGGTACTTTTTTCTTTTCATTAATCGGTAAAAACTTATTTTTCAAAAATTTCTTGGATTATTCTTGAATTCTAGAATGAATTTGAAACTATTTAACGCAATTATAAAAAAAACATGTCTTCTGCTACCTTTTACATAGCTGCTACGAGGTCACGCGTTTATATGTTATTTGCTCGCACCATCGAATCATTAAAAAACTACACCTTTCCTTATTCCGTTTAGTATTTAGTTTTGTTTACCTGTGCCCTATTCAAGTATTCACATTATTTTCAGGAGATATCGTTTGAATACAATTTGGTACCCAATTTCGATTCAGGTTTGGTAACTCATGCATGTAAACCATACTCATTTCAGCATGAGCGCTCATTACAGGCGAGCCATTAGTAAAAGGTATGAATTAACTGGAATACAGAAGAAAGGTGTAGCGAAACGAAACCTTGAAGGATCCGCCCCATTATCACTATTTTAATTTGCATTATATTTGCGCGTTACATTAATTTTAATTTTGAAAAAAAACATAGGGTAAAAGGTTTTCCCATTCCCCTTTTACTAACAAAGTAAGACTTGGGGATCGAGATGGAGCGGTGTCTATCGTACTGGCTATCTACCCAGAGGGCCCGTGTTCAAGTCCCGGCGGTGTTGAATATTTTCAGTGGTATCTAGATCCCTACTTGAGGTGCTTTGTGGAGAGCACTTTGAGTGAGTACGCTGTCCGTCGGATGGGACGTTAAGCTGCGTACCCCTTGGCGCCTTTCGCTAAGAGTAGGCTAATTCCGACGCCGGGTTTCTCTCCACCCTTTATCCCTTACTGTCCATCCCTAATGGCGCAAATTATCTCAGCTGTTTGTCGCCTCCCCTAAACACTACTACTACACAAGGTGAGACCTAATATTGAATTTTACTCTGTGGTTTGGAACTCAGAGTGGAGGAGTCGTGAAAAAACGTTTTGTTACAGAAGAATATTGTTCACAACCTGTTTATTGGATGTATGTTCCTGTAATTTTGTTTTAATCGTAGTATTTAGAAAATTGCGGGTTGTTGTCCAAATTAATGTTTGTTACATGAGACTATTAGTCGGTGTGGCATGAAACTACTTGGAGTAGGTGAGGAAAACGCTTAGCTTTGCCGTGAAAAAATAAAGTCATTACTTTTGGAACGCATCCTGTATTTTTGCTCTATTGCTAAAGAAAGACGAAGCAAACTAACTACTGCGAAAGAAAAACACCAAAGATGTATTAGATACAGTGAATAGATATATATATGAATAGAATGTAAACAATATTTCAAGGAACCCGGAAAAATAATTCCATTTTTGTTTTCGGAAAAAGTTAAATTAAGAATGGCTAAAATCATTACATTTTCAGCAAAGTAAACGAAAACATAACTTCATGATAATCAAGCTTTACATACGAAGACAATTAGGTTGAGTATTATCCACAAGAATGTAAAAGGCAAAGCGTTTATAATCAAGCTTAAAATATTATTGCGAGTCTAGTTTTCATTTAATTGTTTAATTATGTATATTTATGTTACGCGTCTCGTATCATAAAAATACTGTCTGGGAAGCCTGAAAATGTATTTTAATATAAAACATCGATGTCTATATGTATGTGGACAGTGATGGATAAAATCCGCAAGAGCTGATTTTTTCTGAGGGATAAAAAAATCATAGTCCAAGAGTCCATTTTTAAATTTCATTTAAGTTGGCTGAATCATGAAAAAGCTGACATTAATATGTTACCTTATTAGAAGGGTAAGTTTACTATTGAAATAGATAAATATCCGCAGATTTTTTTTACAATCGACCTTACCATTAGTAGTCACTTACGATCAATTAGGAATATTGAAATTTATCATAAAATGTATGTACATGTAGCAAGTACTATGATTTTAGATGACTAAGGTATGTCCATGTAGGCACAAACCTGCCCTTTAGGAATATAAGAAAACAAATTTCTAGATCAAGAAGGCGAAGAATGTTATGCAATTCATTATATGACGTGGCTGGATTTCCACAAGCTCGTCAAAGCCATTTTAGTCAATATTAAAACTCTCCTCTAGCAAGAGAGTTTTTTCCCGAGATTGACATTTTAAACTTACTTATTTTTATCCTTTCATTACATAAGATCAATGATTAAAGACAAGCGTACTGCCGCTTCCTTGTTTTCCTTGATTTAATAACGTGTTCTATTTATTTTTCTCCGTCTTTCGACTCCAATTTTCCAAATTTCTGCAATTCCTAAAGACGAAAATTTGTACCACATTTCGAAACTTTCCCTTTGATTTCCTTGGTCGGTATACGGAGCATCGCAAAACTTGGGCGCTTCCACGAGCCTTCTGGCGCAGCTGAATAAAACATTTTAGCACAGAAAATTTTATCCTAAAGGAATTTGGCATTATGGGCACTATGACAATATCAACACCATCAAATGACGAAGCTGATTTAACGATTTGATTGAAAGATAATCTATTCTCAGATATAGCAAAAATGCACATCGGTAATCCGCATAAAATTTTACCGGCTCACTCCATTTAATCTTCTAGAGTATATCTTCAGGGGAATAATTAAATTTTTATCTTTCGTAACAAGTGCAACGATTCACTTGAGGAAGAAACGTGGTAGAGAGGAATTAGGAAAGCTAATTTGGCCGATTTTGCTACCAGCTGATACTCCAAACTCGCCTCTTCTCATATTACTCTTCTTTCTCCTCAATAACCTACTCCCCCCTGCGGCCTTCCCCTCTCGTAAGACCACTTACACAAATCTAAAATGAAGGACGAAAATTTACTGATCACATGAAGGTCGAAACCACGGTCGAGTTAAATTGAAATTTAACAAGGAGTTGCGTTGTTTGTCCTTCAAACTGTCATCACGGATAAAGCCGGAAACAAACACCTTTAATCATTGGCTCCCTGATCCCTTTAGCCTTTCAAGCGGGCTCAGATTATACTTCATGCGTACAGAAAACCCACGGAAAAAAGTAATTTTCGAAAAAAAAATTTGATTAACACGCTTTCTTAATAAAAATAGGTATCATTCAACATAAGTTAGCCGAAAATAGACCAGGTGATATTATTCTACGCGTAAAATTTCAGACTAACTCTCTGGAAATCGTGAAAATATAGACTAAATACCATCAAAAGGAGAATAAATTCATTTTTTCTCGTGTAGCACATGCTGAACTATGGAATAGCAGTCTCTTATAGCCTAAAATACAATAATTTTATATAAGATGTTAGATATATCTGAATGTTCAAATTACTTCTGAGTAAAATGTATCGGCTACTTTTGCCATAAAATTTCCCAATGTCGCGGAAAACACATCACCATACCAAGAAAACCCAGGCACACTGGCCAAGTCACACACATGATCGTATTCACGGCAAAACCATGGCTCGCTACACTGTCCTTCGACTCCTTCGTTGTTCATCGAGTGAAGATTTTGAATGTCTCTCTCCCATCCTATCTCTCTTTACTTAAGAAGTATAGTCAATTAGACAAAACCTCAACGCTCATACCCTTCTGGTATTCCTCAAGACTATTCCAATCGATCACGGATACACTAGGGAGAGATATCAACAGAAATAGTAAATCAAATAAATGTTCTTCTTAAATAAACTTCGTCCTCGTATTGCCGGAACACCTCATTACTTTGCCTATATTGGCTTTGATCTCAATGCCATAATTCTTACCTTGGTCCTGTAAAGCAATCAACAATAACTGTAATCCCTTGGCTGCCATAACGACTGACTAAATCTTGATCACCTGTAAACGCATTATAATCATTTTCTCTCGCCCATTCATTCTTCGATTCCAACAATCCTCTGCTTTATTCCGTAATACTTACATCATCTTCATCTAGTTTCTTATCCCAAATGCCTCCTCTAAATCCTCGTAGCACAAATTGATAGGATTGTTTCTATAATTTTGTTTAGAGTGGGCAAGACGCTTAAGAACAATTTTTTTTCGCTGTACCATTCTTTTCTTTTTATCTTCGCCTAAATGTATAGCCTTCATATGTTCCCTTAGCTTTTATGACCCAATATGATCTTAAAGGTTGCGTTCCGAAAGTTGTGCTTTCATTTATTTGAAGTAATTTATTGAACAGATTAGCACAAACACTTAAAATTCTTCAAAGTACTGTCCTTGGTTCTCGACACATATTTTTCAGTAACTCTGCCATGACCGGTACACACCCTGGAAGGCGTCTTCGGGGACCTCTCGCAAGGTCTTCGTCACGGCTAAATGAATCTCTACTATGGACAAAAACCGGGTTCCTTTCAGGTTAGCCTTAATCCGATGGCACAAAAATAAGTCTGCTAGGGTGACGTCAGAACTATACGGGGGTGGGGCAGCGTTGGCACTTGGTGTTTGGCCAGGAACTCCCCGACTCGTAGCGCCTTGTGGCAAGGCGAGTTGTCGCGATGAAGTTGCCAGGTTGCGGAGATGTCTTTTCTCTTTCTGATGACCCTTTTTCGAAGTCTTTCCGGCATGTCTCCGCAGTAGGCAGAGTTAATTTTCAGTCCTTGAGGAACAAACTCCTTATGGACCACTCATTTACCTTCGAAAAAGACAATGAGCATCGTTTTCACTTTTGATTTGCTCATTCTTGCCTTCTTGGGCTTGGGGGACTGGTCGGTGTGGCATTCAGAGCTTTGGAATTTCGTTTCTGGGTCGTATTCAAAAACCCAGGTTTCATCACCAGCGATGACGTTGTCCAAACAATCAGATTCATTTTCAATACGCTGCAAAAGTTCACTTGAAAAATCTGCTCAGTTGGTCTTTTGGTCGTTGAAAACACCTAGGGCACGAGCTTGGCGCACACTTTTCTCATCGCTAAATTTTCAGTTACAATGGGAAACTAAACAGTAGACGACAAGTTCAGATCATTGGCAACCAACTTGATACTCAATTGACAGTCGGAATCCAACTATTATCGAACGCGTGCCACATTGTTGTCGGTTTTGCTGGTTGACGGCCGCCCAGAGCGTTGCTCGTCGTTGATCTCTTCCCGGCCCTCCTCAAAGGCCTTTAACCACCTCGAAACTTGGGAATAGGACAGAGTGGAGTCCCCGTAAGCCTTACAAATCATTTTGTTAGTCTCCTCAAGAGGTTTTTTTGAGTTTAGCACAACATTTAATGGCTCGATCGTCTATTCCATTTTTTTCTTGACACGGCAAGCGCGCAGAGGTTTACAATAGTTGAAGTCCTGCCGCTTCAACAGTTTGGAGAGCACTGAGACTAGTTTTGCTTTTAAAAAAAATTAAATTACTTTCGGTACGCACCAGGGAGGGTTCCGTAAGTAATGAAATACCTGTACCTGTTTATTTTTTCCATCTCTTTTTTTGGGTTGTCCATACTTTAAATTGTCCTTATAAGCCACGTTCTTCACCCTAGCCGGTAAAGTCAATGTCAAAGTATTTTTTTCTACTCCTTCGAGATCGTTCGGTATAAGGATTTCGTTGAATGACGACCACGGAGACCTTTTTTTCGTTTCTTGCCGACGTGGAAATGGATATGTGGGCCGAGACCCGTAGTTTTCAGATAAAATTATCCATTCATAATATTATCCAAATTGTCAATGGAAAACTTGCCGCGGGTTTTTTATGGCCAAAGTTTGAGGTGGTTTTTTATTCCCTCCTTCTATATGCTTTAAATATGGTATCATTACTTAAATTGTCACCGCACTGGGAGAAGAGGTCTTTGCAATTGCTTCACTTTGAAACATATGCCGTGAGGATGATTCGACCAGATTCTACCCGGAGTTTAATTTGGTATAGATGATTCTACCTGAAGCAATTATCACCCGAACTGTCTGTACAGGTCTAAGTGTCATTTGAACACATAAACGTTGTAGGCCCTGGATGAGGCTCAACAATTATTTTATTTATTTTATTTTCGATTCCAATTTAGTATTCTTGTTTCCAAACAATAAAGTAAGTTGTCTCATAATTTTTTAAAATAGGGATTTGAAAATTCAATTGTTCCCGGCTTAACTTTGTGGAAGTTCATTTTTATTAAATGAAGACCACAATGATTACGCATAAGCGTTGAAACTAGTTGCACGAGAACAAAGGACAGTGGAAAGACACATTGTGTCCTTCATTTAATAGGCATATGAATTTTATCATGAATTAAAATTCTAACTCTCGCATCAAGGAAAGCGGCGTAGACCCAAACATTTATCGTAGATCAAACTTTAAAAGATCTCCTCCGTCTCTGTGCAGACTTGGCATTGAATTTCTTAAACGTGATGATTAACATTTTCTTTCAACGTAAATGGCAAGGTGGCAACTTTCCACATGACTTTCAATTAGTCTTAATGAATGCAATAATCCAATCAAATAGCTATATTTTCAATTGCTTTGGTTCCACGAATAAATATTTGAGTCCCCTAATCATTAAGCGTTATTAGCATATGAACTATATTTCATTTGAGTGTGTTACAAAACCCTGATTTGAGCTATAAATAAATTTGAGCTATCTATAAATTTTGTAAATATTTTGGTAGGGCATAACTGACTAATGATCTATAAAACTGAAAGGAAATGATATTTGTTTTTTTTTAAGGTAATCTACCGGTTAAGGTAGGTTTGTGGATGGACACAACTACCAAACAAACACTTTATTACTCCTAACAAAATACAAAATCCATCATCCTACTCTATATCAGGTCCCTCTTCATCTCTGAGTACTTTCTTCCTCCCTTCATCCCGTCCAACATCCCTATCCTGTTCCTTCCCTTTCCTCTTTTGCCCAACATTCTCCCCTCTATCACACTCTTCAACATCCCACTGCCGGTCAACACCCCCTTCATCCACTTTGATATGAAATGATATTATAATTTCAAAATAAACTATAAATTAGGATAACAGATAAGAAGCTCCAACGCTTATATATTTTGCTATCATTCATTATTTCCACATTTTCTCCGTTTTTGTGGCTTTTTCTGGAGAAAGGTTTTGCCCTAGTTTCACGACAAAATTTTAGCTAAACTATTATTTAAACTTTTTATTCCTCTTTATAATTTATTTATTATCCAGTTTGAAAAAAAGATTGGTCAGTTACAGCCCGCTACCTCAGTTGACTTAGTTTTCAAACTGGTTACAAAAACCCGCAAAATCAGGACGAAGTTTCCTGGCCCGAAGGACCACTGAGAGAACAAAAAATAAAGTCAAAATACTTTTATCGCAATTTGGAAGACATTTTGAGATAGCCTCTCTAAAGACACGTGCAAAAGTCGTATGGGGCACCAAATAAGATGATTTTTATCTTATGTTCTTCGAAATGGCCCGAGGTCCGAAAATATAACAGCAAGGCTTAGGTTCTTATTAGAAAAGGGCCATTTGTATGTGGCATATGAATTTTTTGGGAATAAGATAAGGCATCGATGCATGGATGTTGTTATTACAGTAAGAGGTAAGACTCTTAATCAATTTACTTTTTATTTTCTTTAGCAAGTGCTGATATTGGGTCACCGGTGCTGGGAATATCCTTCGTAGCTGCAAATTCCCAGCAGACAAGACACTGAGTGAAAACTGTGATCACTTTGGGATACTTTGGACTCAATCATCCTGAGTTTTCGTCGGGAGCAAAATTTCACATTCCTACTTAAGTAATTACCACAGTATAAGCCCGCCAAACATCAGAAATATGGTTAGGGGAACGCGGTAAATGACCTTTGAGTTTGAACTGGTACACTTAAACGGCTTCAGGGAACTGATCGATATTCTGAAACGAAAACGGTAAATCCAACGTTGGTACCTGCTGGACTGAAGACTTCAAAGAGCCCTTGGGTTAACTAGCGTACATACATGATTGAATACTTAAGTTCAAGTGCTCTTCACAACGTCACCCAGTAAAGAGATCGGGTAGCCTCAAAGGAACCACCATCGCCATCATTCGGAACCTTGATGGTTTCGGATAGTATTGCGTGACCTATATAAAACCAAATGCGACTGAGCATCATAGTGGATAGAGCGTTCGGCAGCCACTGTAATGCCCTTGGAATTTTCAGCTAAAAAAGTCTCAAGTGGTTTGGTGCGGGAACCGCAGATGTGATATTTCAATGGGGAGCCGCTGGTGTCACGGAGACAGCTCATGTCACTTGTGACTACTGGACCTATATTCCCCGCTTCTACCATGACACCATGATTTCTACACAGAGGGTCATAACCAGAAAAGGTCTTCCCTATCTTATCAAAATGAGCCACTGCGTTAATTAATGCCTTAGTGGACCCGGCTGCAGAAAAATGAAGATCACAAATTCCTATTCTTACGAATTTCACTATCAAGTTACCACGTTTTTAAAACTGCTGTACTGTGCACTATATTTTAGGAAGCAATCGTAACTTTATTTTAACCTCATCTCCATAGAAATAATAAAAAAAAGAAATTTGATGAAAGTCGCGCGGATCTTTTCCCCTGCGGTTGAGAGCTTAAATTTTCGCATGCCTCCTGCCCACGGCACCAATTCCCTCGCCCACGTCCTCCCCGACATTATCCCGCGCCCGAAACGCGGTCCCTCCCAGCGGAGACGGACGTACACCCTCGCGCCAACTCTCCAAACTTCCTTCCGTCACCCATTTATATCCCCCTGGGTTCAGATCGCCCTTCCCTTTCCGCCTACTCAGCATATTTCCTAAGCTACCCTTCCCTTCTTTTTTTGGCTCGACGTGCGAGTGAGTGAGGGAATGCGTCGAGTCTTCTTTCGACCGCCTCCACCCGTACCATCGTCAAGTCGGGAGGGCGACAAACCGCTCCTATCCACACGACTACCATTACGATTCATCTTTCATCCCTCCTCTCTCTCTCTCTTCCCCTTCACCTCGTTTCACAACCCCCATCATCCTCCGGAGAAAAAAATCCTTCTCCCAACCCTCTCTTTTATCATTTATTCCGAACCTCATTAACATCCACTTCCTCCCGGAAATTCTTGATGAGTCCCTTCCATCCTCTCTCCCTTCATCTACGCGCCGGCATTTCGGGAGTGACCAAGGAGCTTACCACTGAAGTGCATAGAAAGAAGTATATGTGCATGAATATATGTACTCAAGCGCAGATTCTTATAAATATAAAAAAAAATATTGGAGTCAAAATTGAATTGATAATCTGTTAGGCAATATTTAAGGAACCAATGTACAGCAATGAAAATCAAAAACAGAGAGCAGAATAAAAGAGCAATTAACTAACTTTACATATCTTGGAACAGAAATACAAAATGGCAGAATTATATACGAATAAATAAAATATGAGGTATTCAAAGTAATAAGAGTAAAAAATTACCTGATGAATCTTCTATTGAAAAAGGTTATTTTATTTAAGTACATTTTATTGGTAAATAAGAAGCTAAAGTCTATATGATCATGTGTCCTAGAAGCTAGGTGAAAAACTAAGTAAACAAAATTTAATTGAAATAAAAATAAAATTTAACTACTAAGAATTGCTCAAGGAAGGAGATGGAGAACATGGAGAACACAAGAAATAAGCTACCATTAAAAATGTGTAAATAATCGACGCATTCCTTTCACCCAGCTAAAAAAATATATATTTTAACCCTCATGTATTGCAATACTGTACATACTTGTACGTATATTCATATATAGGTACTGTTCCTTCTTTCCGCAAAGGGAGGTAGTCTGGCTGCTGAAAATTTAGGAATACGTGAGAGAGTCCTTTTTGTGTTTATGTATATGGAAGACGTATTGTGAGGACATGAAAAGTCTATTGTCATTGCATTCCGAATTTTGAAATTATTTCAAAATTAGTAATTAATATTTACGAACACTTTTGAATTTATTAAAACGACCACGAATAACATATTTTTGCTAAATTAACTAATAGGTAACCCTCTTTACCGTAATTATGAGACTGAGCAGTGACATTGGGAAATTAACACTAAGAGAAAAGTTCCCACCAAGCTTTCAAACCACTTTTCCGAAAACAGAAGCATGAAAGGTCACCTTCATTATTTTTTGTGATCTTGAACAATTAAGCATTTGGTTAAATTTATTTTCTCTTGACTTTAATTTAAAGTTCGTTAAAAAATACAACATGTCGCAAAAGTTTAATCATTTTTTAATATAGAGTTAACCTGAAAACACGAAAACCTCGTATGGTAAGATAAACCAAATGGGACGCTGATTCACCCAACTAAAGTTGAAAATAATTTGCCGCCCTCATTAAGCGGAAAATTATTTAATGTGTACATTCATTCTAACGCTGAAATACCACCATTAAACTAAGAGCTTTGCAGTTAACCACTAATTTCATGATGTACCTATCAGCGTAACGGCATGTCTAGAAGTTATGTGTACGTCCGCTAGGCATTCAAGCACAGAATTGCACAATTGCACGTTGCATTTTGTTCTCCTTCTCCTCGACTCCAAATGGGTGAACATATACCTTAAAGGGTTTATGGATCATTTTGGCATGAGGGGATGTAATGAAGTTTATCGAGGCTCATAGGATTACAGGAAGAAGTAACGTGGCATCTATGGACATTTATATTCCACACGGACATGTTGGAAGACGCATAACAGTATCTCGGTCGTACTCGGAGATAAAAAGGTGGGCTGGGATAAAATTCTAAGACAGCTATTATGGTGGTGTGCAGGGAAGAGGAAAAGCTCATGGATGAAATGGCGTTTAGGAATAACTGTTATATTCCAGTCCGAAATAATCCAGTTTTGTCGACATTACCCGTACTGGTAATGTCGACAAAACTGGATTATTTCGGATGAAATGAAGCTCATTTGCACGGATTCTCCTTCCGAGATGGGCGAAATTCCGTATAATTTCGTGAAATCGTTTTCATGAGAAGTAACAACTATAAAACAACTTTTGATGGCAAAGCAAGTGAAATATGTTACTCGACCCTACAGATACCCGTTGTGGTATCCATTTACACTGTTAGATATGCAACGCATAAAACAATCAATCGAAAAAGAAAAGATCCTAGAAGATAGAATATGTTAAAATTCTCAAGAAAGTGTTACCACATGATGTATACAATAGGCCAGACACACGTAGTTAGCATATTGAAAAGGAATATGCTGTAGATAATAATAACTTCCGAACAGGAATTATTGACTGCTAGATAGAAAAATCATCAGAGGAAATGAGCACGAAGGCTGTGGGAATGGACCTTGCAGAACTCAATACTTTTGGAAAGAGAGGAAAAAAAAGTTTATTCGTTCATTTGTAACATATATGAGGTGGGGATTAGGCCGGTAGATTTTTATAAATTAATGTTGTTAACTTTCTCAGAAGAGAGAAAAAGGAGTGGCATATTAGGTGACTATAAGTTTGAAATCACACGTGGAAAAGTTATTACTTAGGATCATAAACAAAAAGATTGAAAAGGGAGCAAATTAACGCTGGCGAAGATTTTGTAAATCATCCAGTGAAAGGGTCACAAATATTACCTAGCACATGATAGAATCAGTGCAATGGACGTAGGATGGAAATAAATCATTAAAAAATGAACGCAATCAGATTCTAAAGAAAGAGGAAGGCTAAGATAAATGCTCAGGGAGCATAGGAGAGCATAAACGAGAATAGATGAAGTAGTTTGCTGCAATATGGATTGACAAAGAATTATGGAGATAAAAAGAACAATTACGTTTGGTAATGTATAAAAAGTGACGGGAGTTAATGGCGGGTACGTTAAGCAAATTTATAAGAAGAAGACTACAGAAAACTTAACTTTGGAGCGTAGTTTAGTATGATTCATAAACTTGGCCTCGGTAAAGCAGGAAGATTAGCAAAGATTGGAGACCTTTGAGATTTTGGTGTAGAGAAGAATGGAAAACATGAACGAGCATGATGTATGATGAAAAAGTAGATATGGTTAGGGAAGAGAGGAGGCTATTGGGCGAAATTGGACAAAATTGGGCGAAATATCGGCCGAAAGCAGAACAATTGGGTTCAAGCAACAAAGAGGCAGTGGGATGCTGAAGTCGGTAATAGAGGAATGAATGCCGTGAAAGCGGGTGAAAAGGAGAAAAAGAATCGGAATATTGGATAGAATCAACGGAGGTAAAAAGTAGGTAGATCTACAGAATGAGTTATTGCTATATGCACTGTAATGGTATTATATTTTGCGCTACGTTAGTTTGGACTTTCGAGGAATGCAGTGTGGAGTCCCAGGGTCCATCAAGACCTTACTCTAACCCGGTAGAACACTACTTCAGTCAATAGTTTTAAGGGGCAAAAACCTACCACAAAAGGGCAGCTCCTAGTTATTTAAAATATATAAAAAAAATTTAAATTTAGCTATGCCTATGCAACGTTAGCCCACAATATAGGACATTGCAAAGATTTGTAATACTTACCAAAAAGTAAAATCGAAAATTAGAAAAAAGAGAGCAAAGTAATATCTAAAGTTAAAAATTAAAAAGGACATGATTCCAACGGAAAAGGAATTCAATGAAAGATAAAACCGGACTGGGAAAAGATCTTATATGTGATGCGGAAAAAAATTTCAAAAAAAAAGGATCTCTTGACCCTTAAAAAAAATAAAGGGACGGAAGTAGCGGGCAGACGACGGCGTTCTTCGGGCCACTTACCGGACCAAAATATTTCCGGTATAAGACCCAATCTTGGAAGAGTAAGGAATGTATTTTTCAGGGCTCCGGTTATCAAGCTGCGGAAAACTTATTCGTGAATAACTCCGTTCCCATACTTTCCTAAATTTTTAAAACAATTCCCAAAATAGGGTGGACATTATTTGGTTGAATTGGAGATAACTCCCAGATCTCAATTGCCAATCACCAATTTAAAATATTATTATATGATTTTAAGAGTTTAACATGAATGACCCTTGTGAATATACGCAATGATGACGTTAATACAATAAAAAGAAGTACGTCAAGTGCTATCCCTTTTGAGGTTAATGCTGACAAACTATTTTCACCAGAAAATTAAAAACGATTTTTTAAGGACGAACCAAATTTTCGCAACGCAAACGCATTATCTCTTGGCCAACGTGAACGGAAGGGTCACTTTGGCCCACTAGAAAGTCCGGCTGCTCCATAGGTCGAGGCTTTTTGGGTTCGTTGTCACGCGACGTTCCACCTCCTTTGAAGTGTCGAACCCACAGATACACAATTTTCACATCAATAATACTATCGTCATCATATATCTCATGCAATTTATGGTATAATTCGAATGGTGTTAAAAAAAGAAAACAAAGAAACCGGAGGACAACGTTTCTATGCATTAAACGACGCCCATTTAAATAATTAAAACGTTTCCTACTCTAGCAGATGCTATATTGACCTTGCGCACTGTACGGTACAGCCATCTATCGCTGACGTCCATAAGAAGGGGCCGAATGGTTTTAACTCCACCACATCTTTTGGCTATTCTCGGACACGGGAATAAAAACGGGGTGACAATAGACTTTGACTTGTAGACGGGTAACTGAACACTTCTATGAAATAGTGCACATATATATATATATATATATATATATCTCACTAGAAAATATTCAGAAAGACAGAATTTTCTTCAACCATTAATCCCTTAGGTCTAGTGGTATCAAAACCTATTCCGCGCCTTGTGAGCGAGTAAGATTTAATTTTGCAAATGACAAAGGTAAAGAAGTAGGTAGCCACTGAAGTAAGAAAATATTATATATCATGCCTATATCAAACTATTAAATTAATTATAAATGATATCAGCACTTCGATAGTTTGATAAACTCATATGCGTACACAGTCATTCACTTCTTTATCCTATCCCACGTACTTAAATTACTTCATTGAATATTTTTCTCCAGCCACTTAAGTGATGCGTCTCCTAAAAATTGCCAAAATGGGTTCACCGTTAAACTTTAAAATGGAACTTAAAGGTTCGTTAACTTTTAGCTACAAAAAATTATGATTTACCATTCCAAAAATATATTCTACAAAATGCCTCTTCTTATAGACTGAGAAGAACTAATGTTCCGAGTGAGTCGCATTAATCCCAGGTCAAGAGCACAATAACTTGAGTAAGCCCTCGTTGCCCGAATATTCGCTGATGTGGGTCACGTAGAAATCTACTCCATCCGCGTCGCGCTCGTGTGTAATCGCCTTAAACCGTGTGAGTGAAAGCTTTATCAACTCAACAGCGGCGACGTTCATCTGAACCACGGCCGCAACCGATTTATATACCTTCACATAAGGTGTCGTGGACATCTGGACGAGGTAGGAGTCGATCGATTGCGTGACACCTCGAATTAAATGAATTCGTACGAAACGAGACGACAACTTCCCTCCTGAAGTGGCATTTATCATTCCGTTTTAATGACTCCCATTTGTCCTAAGGCTCTGCCTTCAGGCGGCTTTTGCGGCCTACAGTTGTCACTCTCAACTCAAGCCCTCCCCTTTCCCTTTTCCCACACTCTTGTTCCGACCAACCACCATCCACCCCCGACTCGTCCCTTCCCGCAAATGCCGGTCTCTCTCAGCGAGTTAAGAATGGAATCTCCACAAACCCACCATATCTCTAAAGGACTTCGCTTACACCTGCCTTCCCCACAATCGCTCTGTCTCCTACCGAATTTTATCTATTCAGTTATTCGTTCTCCTGCCTCTTACACTCTGTCACACAGTTGTACATGCAGGTTCATCTTGCAGCATTTAAACTGTGTGCTCGAGACATTTACCACACTCGTAGGTCACTATATATTCGCTTTCTAATACTTGGCCACCATATTCTCCATTTGGAGCTCATACCATTGAGGTATCGAAGTAGTATGTTTCAGTAACGCTTTTTTTCCTAGGTTCAGACTTTGCACATTTAAGAAGTTACTAAACAATTTAATATTTCTGTGATATTGTTTTAATTATCACTAAAGAAACAAGTCAAAAAAGCTCCACCACAACATGGAATTGCAGGAATAATAAATACTTGGGGTATAATGGATAAATTTTCCTTTATAGTGGAAAGACTCAACTTGATATTCATACGACATTCAAGTCATCGGAGATATAGACCTATGAAGGATCAGAAATAATCTCTTCTCACACGAATCTTCAGATACCATCAACTCTACGTGATGCACCATTTCCATTACACACTGTCAACTGATACGTGCTTCAATGAAAGATGAACTGTACAGCTGTGAATCGTAGTTGGCCGGACGCATCTAATTGAAAATGATTAAAGGATTTCGAAATAAGTATCATCTAAATACTCGTATTACTAAAAAACACAGGTTCTAATCATGAGTGTTAAATATCACCATCCCTTCATACATAAAAAAACCATAAACACAGTAATCAACCCGAATGTCGGTTTGGTAGGTGATGGTAGAGTTCTCCCAGTGCTAAGCCCGACAGCGTGTGAAAATCGCATATCCGGTTAGGGGGGCAGTTCCTTTCCCTTTGCCAGTAATGGTTTCCCAGGAAGATCTTGTACCCGAAAAATCACAATAGCTTGGGTGGAGCTGCATGTGCCCAGAGGCTTTGCCCGGGAATCCGGGCCCCTCCGGCCAGTAGTACAACACTCTACCCCTTGGACTACCGCGACCCCCCTTCATACATACACCAACTGAAATATCAAACAGAACTAATATTTTACGCGAGGTGACGGCAATGTTAAATTTGATTAGGAGGTTTCCTGTTAAATCAAATTGCTTCGATTAATAAAAAAGGGAAAATGGTCTGGGATCGGTGAAAGCTACGTTCGTTTCTCACTGTCATTCACCCATTTGATAACCTTTCAAAATATAACGATCAATAGCTAAGCATATGTAAAAAACTCATCACATATTTATGACTTGAGAACAGAGAAGGAAACCAGAAAACGAAGAGTTAGGCCAAAACCCTTGTTCTACTCAGCCGTGGCTTAATTAGATGCATACGCAACTCAGATACGAATCACTCCTAAGTCGATTGTAAAATGAGTTAACAACACGAAAATTTGCAACATGAATTTGATTCGAACCGTATCTGTTTGAGTTTTCCCGCCACAGGTTTCCATGAACAAGTTATTTATTGCATGGGATTTTTTCACTATTGAATGCACCATCAAAAATGATGGCGCGCAACACTATTTACTGAAAACGAATATCTTTATAGGATTATAATGCATAAGTTAAATATGATTGCCTGTCATGATTTGACATTTTTCCCAAGAAATATAGAACTATAAGAATATCCTTCATCGATTTCAAGCTGCGAAAAAATTGTTACCACACAAATCGGCAAACTATAGCAAGCCTAATATGGAGACCCCATGTCACCCTGCCAACGTCAGTCAACTAATGAACGAGAAAACTATAAAAGAGACGAAAGGATGATGCAAAAATTAATTATTTCTTGGCAAGGACAAAAATTTTATTATCCTCATTGTTCTTTTTCATATTTTTTCATGAACGTAACAAAACACTGCCATCTCCCTCGGAGAGAGAAAAAAAACATGTTTGCCTTAAGTCATTGTTCGGTATTCAACTGGATGATTAAACTGGAATCATGCTCGCGGGCGGGTGACTGTATTTTTGGGTAAAGGGATGAATGCCGAGAGGGAGCGAGAAACGAGGGGGGAGGGGTTGTTGAAGACTTAATTTTAATGCACCGTGGAGTGGGTAAAAGGGCTTCCCTTCCACGTAAGGCGAGTGAGAGCGAAGGAACTGTGGAATGGGGCGACGGTGTAGGGCGGAAGGGGAGGGAAACGAGCCAGGCTAACAATGGTCTCAAGAGGAACACGGCTTCGTGAAGACGCAGGTGTCGCCGGAGAAACTCCTCGGAGAGAGGGTAAAACGTGGAAAGGAGAAAGGCGTAAGAGCGAACAGGATGGGAAAAAGGAAATCGCCGAGAGGGAGAAATTTTCAAAAAAAATGGGAAGGAGACAGGGAGAGAGAGAAAAAGAGGGTGGAATGAGAGCTCGGAGGAATATTTTTTTTTAAAGGGAGTTGAGAGGGGGGGGAGAGAAATAGGAGTGCGGCGAAAGGGGACAGAAAGGGGAACGCGCACGTGGTTTCGGTTCCACGCGTGCAAGCCTAATAAGAGTGACAAAAGCACCGGAGGGTATACTGGTTGAAAACTTCCACGAGAAGATGATGGGAAAGGAACGGAAGGTGCAATAACGAGATAGTTCAAGGAACGGAGGGTGGAATTGAACTTGGGATGATGGAATGGGTGCTTTTATTAACGATTGGCCGAGTAAAGCTAAGTCACACAAGGGGATATCCTATCCATGCCACAGCGAATCTGCTTTAATCGCAGTCCATTAAGATATATGAAAAGTCTGTCCTGCTTAATTCTTACAGACCATAACGGTCGAGAAAAACGGAAAACAAAGTAAAATGGCGGTTAGGTATGGCGATTCATTAAAGCTTTCGAAGTCTCATATTCCGCGAACATGAAAAGAGGACGATTGAAGCAGCAGAGAAAGGAAAATTGTAGGTGATGTAAATGTGTGTCTACAGAATCATAGTGGAAATAAAAATGAAAAAATGTGATTTCAAGAGTGGTTGCATGGAGAGGCTTTGGCAGACATTTATTAAACGAGGCAGGACACTAATTTGACAGATCCAGAGGGATGATAGTTAACTGATGACCAAAACTGAAGAAAACACGGAGAGGAAGAATTACGGGAAGAAAGAATAGATACGAGACGCAGGTTCCGGGAAATAGATATTCCAGAAGCTATGAGGAGAAATAAAGTTAACAGGATAGTGCGGAATCTTTTACAAACCAATCATTGGATTTATCAGTGATGATGACAATCCGTAATGCAAAATGGCCAGCCCCACTCTCATCAGAAAATAAATGTATTCTGACTAAATATTTTACTTGCTTCATCAGTTTCGCATACATGCCTGCTACAACTGCAAGCAAAATTGAAGAATTGACGACTACGGGCAAGGAATGCATAATACTCTAAACTTTATTAAAATCCTATAGTGATACCGGAAATACATTAAAATATTTTAAGAAAACAATAATTAAAATTATTAGCCGTTAAAATGCGACCGAAATATAGAAGACATATTGTAATAAAAACATTAAATTAAAAATCATTTAATGACTATGAATCAGCTATAGTAACACACAGGTCAATAGTTTATCAATATATATATGGTTAAATACGCATGCGGATTTAAATTTAATAAGTTTTACTTTGCAAAAATAGAGATATAATATTTTTGCATGATCCAAGCGGTGAAAACTGATGCCCATTTAGCTTCTGGGAAGTGTGATGCACTCCCCAAAGAGCAGCAGTACGGTAGTTCTAAAGAAATGAAATGAAAAAATATTGATGAATCCCAAAAACCGATGGTTGACTCTATTGAAGTTCATTTAAAACCAAGTATGCATTAGTGACAGCCACGGTGAGGGTATTAATTGGCTAGCGTGATACGGAATAATTTATTTAAGTTAATTTGCCCTTTTATTCACGCGTTCCCGTTGTATGCACACGAATTTCTATGGTATTATGCAAAGCTAACCTATAAAATTATATTTTCCAAGCCATAACAATGTCAAATTTTCTCACTCTTGCTCGATTTAAAAGTCCATCAACATTCGTGATTAGGTAACTAATTGTAACGCAATCTGAATTGAGTAATTAAATTTGTAAAGGTTTCACTGAGCTCGTTGATGTGATTATTAATTTTTGTGTTAATGGGTAATGATGCCATTGCCAAACCTTGCCATGCATGAATTAAAATAGTGAACATAATTCCATTATTACTCAAGTAAATTATGTGTGGGATTGTTTCGGTAAATTAACGAACATTTTTCCCCCAAAAGTTAGGGATGCTTTACCTTCCGTATTAATCTATCCCGGGAACCACTGGAGAGTCTTTAAAAGTTAACGTGTTATTGAGATTTTCATATCCTTCCTTCTTAGTAAATAGCTATTTCAAAAATCAAAGAAACAAGAGGATTAAACACTGCGGATTTGGGTAAATTGGAAATGCTTAAATTATTGAGGTAATTATTTATAAATAAGTAAAAATTAAATGACAATGATACAAGTATCGACGTAGTACATGTTATGTTGTACAACTCCAAGCTAGCAGTGCAACATGATTCGCAAATAACGCCAAAGGTACCAAAGCAAATAAGGAAACCCTTATTTATTTTTCTTTTCTGAAGGACTCCGACAGTTAATTGCCATGGCTGAACTTCAGGAGCTACTCCAACTTACCTTCATATGTCAAGACAAAATTGGCTACTTTTCATGAAACAAACCGGTAATTTATCTAGTACGGTTTGACGAAGCTTTACACTTTTTCCTCCATCACCTAAACTCTCACCTTTCTATTTATTCGGTTTGACGTCCCTTTATTTATTTCATTTATCTCACCATGTATCTTTCTCTTTTATTTATTCTGTTCTCATTTGCCTCGACGAATGACGTCATCAGGTCTGTGCGTCTCAAAACATCTTCAAAGTTCATACCTCCTCAGTAAGGTTAGCCTTAACCAGGGTAATTCTGTGGAACTCTTTCATCTTCCAGTGAAAAGGCGTAACTTTGCTCTTTCAAGTTTAAATTTTCACCGAGCAAACACAGCCTAGGTTTTGTGGAAGATGTACATCATTAGCTGCGGTTACAAGCCAGGCAACCAGTGACAGCAAAGAAGTAGTTGCAAAAAGGTACGAATAATTGCAAAGGTTGATGAGACATCATTCTTAAGTAGAAACCCTTTAAACTATTCTATCATTCAAAACTATTCTTAAATACAAGACACGTAAATCTTTTTCCACCAGTTCCCGCTTTCTGCATAGCGATTTCCATCTTTAGCAAACTTTTTGTGCAGATAGCATGTCATGACTATGCCATAACCAGGCTCCAATTATTCGTGGAATGTCTGAAATCTTTTTATGTTGGTATCTTGAGTTTGCATTTGGAGAAAATATTATTTTAAATATCAATAAAATTATTTACATGCATTAACTCTTACACATAGTTCAACCTCAAATGCATTAGCGTTTAGTAGTTATTCATCTATTATCACGTGATCCGCTGCTTAACTTCTTATTTGCACGTCAAGACTAAACATTAATTCTCTCTCATTTCCCTTTTGTTCAAGATTCTCCGGCATCATTTCAAGAAATAATAAATATTTTCAAATCTTTTTTATACACTGGAAGACTTTGTGGGATCAGTTTTAGTTCCTATTCCGAAAAAGGTAAAGGCCACGTCATGTGAGGACTACAGGACAATTAGTTTGATATCCCACGCAGCTAAAACTGGTTCTCAGGATCATAAACAAAAGGATAGAGAGTAGGGCAAATGATTACTTAGGGGATGATCAGTTTGGGTTTAGGAAGTGGAGAGGGACGCGTGATGCCATTGCAGTAATGAGATTATTAATCGAGAGGAATATAGAACACAACCAGGAGGTATTTGCGTTTCGTAGATTTCGAAAAAGCGTTTGATAGAGTGAATTGGGAAAAACTAATGAGTATATTGCAGAAATTAGAAATAGATTAGACGGAAAGGAGGCTAATACGCAAACTGTACATGTCTCAGACTGCTCAGGTGCGGGTTGGAAACGGGGAGTCAGGATGGGCAGTGTTAGGAAGGGGTGTAAGGCAGGGTTGCCCATTATCACCGTTGCTGTTCAACCTGTATGCAGAGGAAATGATCAAAGAGGCATGGGAAGAACTGGAGGTAGGAATGAAAGTGGGCGGGGAATTCGTAAAATTAGTTAGGTTTGCTGATGACCAAGCTTTAGTTTGTCAGTCAGCCAAGGGGCTGCAAGCATTGCTGAGTGAATTGGAAATTCAGTGCGACAGGTATGGGATGAGAATCAATATTAATAAAACAAAGGTTATGCGATTTTCTAGAAAGAAAAAGGCCAAGCTTAACATTAAAATAGGTGGGCAAAAACTAGAGCAGGTAGAACAGTTTACGTATCTCGGTAGTGTTTTGGACCAACACGGTCAAAGTAGTAGGGACGTAAGGAGAAAAATTGCGCTAGGCAAAGAGGCTTTCACAAGGAGGAGGGAGTTGATGACGGGGACTTTGAGTAAGGATGTTAAGAAAAGACTCGTAAAAACTTTGATAAGGAGCGTAGCTATGTACGGTACGGAAACGTGGTCATTGAAGCAGGAGGATAGACGTAGATTGGAGGCTTTTGAAATGTGGGTGTGGAGAAGAATGGAGAAGGTGAAATGGATAGAGAAGAAAACAAATGAGGAAGTACTTGGTATGGTGGGCGAAGAGAGGGGTTTGCTGGGAGCAATCATATGGAGGCAGGAAAAGTGGCTGAAGGGGGTATTGACCGGCAGCGGGATGTTGAAAACTGTAATAGAGGGGAGAATGTTAGGCAAACGAGGAAAGGGAAGGAACAGAATAGGGATGTTGGACGGGATGAAGGGAGGAAGAAAGTACTCAGAGATGAAGAGGCATCTGATGTAGAGTAGGATGATGGATTTTGTGTTTTGTTAGGAGTAATAAAATATTTGTATGGTAGTTGTGTCCATCCAAAAACCTACCTTAACCGGTAGATTACCTTAAAAAAAATCAAGCTAAAAGGAGAGCGCCTTTATCGAAACATATGACTGAAGAAATGAAGAGATTATAAACTTGATAGTTCGTCTTGATTATGTGTTTGGGGTAAAAACCACTCGTTTCCAATACGTAAGCTTTTAATTATAAGTCAGCCCTCTTAGGATAATCTGCAGGATCTTTAATAAAACTGATAAAATATCAAATAATTGAATGATAAATGATCATTTTCAAACATCTCCTTAGGCGGAGCTTAGCCACTCCAAAATGCTGTGAATTCATAGAGAGCCCAGCATAAACGTCCGACATAATTGAGATATTTAGAAGACATAATCCACATGAATGTGATAATACAGGTAATAAAGTTTAAAGTCTGAGGGATAAAACTCAATGTTGGAAACGGAGATGGATGTTTTGGCAATGAAGCATCAGCCGATTTCGACACTCGGAATTATGTAGGCTGAGGTGAGCAAGTAATCTCAAGAACTTTTATCCGTAAGTTTCAAATTTCAATGAGACTTATGTTATTTATAAAATTAATAGTAAGACATGAAGACTTCCAGTCTCTTGGCCATAATCACTCGGTGAATTGTGCCGTCATTTTTATTATTATTACCAATGGTCTAATCAGTTCGGGTAGGGTTTTGGTAAACCGAGGTACTGCACACGACAGTACACCTAGGGCATAACTAACATGACTTAATATATTCCTAATTCTTCTTTAAATCTCCATATTTCCTGCTGCTGTTATTTGTACCCGAATTTCCTATTTCCCCCCCTACCTTTCTTTTGCAGGAGTCTCCACAATTTTCACCATCAGCATCCCATCACCTCTCAATATCTGCTACATCTACTTGTCCTGACTTCTTAGAATTTCTCCCGACAGCCGTCTAGATTCCCTTACCTTGCCCAAAACTTCATTTCCGTCTTTTACGGCCGCACATTTTATTTTTTACATTCTTCTCCACGTCCCCATCCCAAAAGCCTCCACTCTATGCTAACCTCCTACCTCAGCAAGAAAGTTTCCGTGTAATATAAAAGTATACTCCATATTAAAGTATTCTCTTTATATCTTTACTTAAGATCCCAGTCATCAACTCCCTCCATTTTATTAATGCTTCTTTTCTCAACGCAATTTTTACTTAAATATGTTTATTACTTTGCCCACCTTATTCCAAAACGACACCATACCAGATTAATCCACTACTCGCTCCAAATTAATTACCCAACTTGAATGCTTACCTTAGCCTACCTTGATTACAGAAATTATGGATTAGTACATGTATTTATCCAAAATGTCATTAACTTCGTTTTTTTATGATTTATTCTCGCAACATATCAATTAACTGGAATATTCAGCGCTTATATTTACTGTCTTAATAAAATTAAATCAAATAGCTAACATGTTGAAACATTTTGCCTGGCCAAGGTTTTATTTGGAAAATAAAGATACCAAACGAAGTAGTATATGTGCATGTTTAAAGGGAGTGATAGCAAATAACATTTATGACAATGTTCTATTTTTCTTCAGTGTCTTTAGATTTTAAAGAAAGTATTTCTCTATTACTCGAAAGAGTTCTCCATTAAGAAAATGAGTTCAATATGGAGCTAAAATAAAATCTACTCTTCTCATTCCGACATACCTACAGTGGATTCATCAACGATCAATAGTTCTTCTTTAATTTCCTTTGAAAATGCCCTATCTCTAATAAAACATTGATGGAACTAAGACGATACCGAAAATATTCCAATGGTGTCTTTTGGATTCACTCTAAAAATAAGAAATTTAGGGACAAAGTCTATTGCTTCGATCGATCGCGTATCGGAAACGCGCGCAGTCGGGCATCAGGTGGCGCTTCCACTTTCACCTCCACACGGAAGTAGTCCCGCTATTGCCAATTGGTTTCTATCTCGCTCATATAAGCCAGGGTAAGCATATTTCCCCCAAAAAATAGAGGGGATAGAAATAGCTGCCGTAAGTTTTCTTTCTATCTATTGTACTGTCACGATTTTTGGCATCGTATCACTTAGCTCATCCACTTTTTATTTTTGACAACAATTATCAATAACTCTTTAACATTAAATGTAATTTTAATTTAATTTATAAATTTAACCAATCTTCACAATCATGCATGATTAAATAAAGAAAATATTTGAAATTTTCAAATAAGCGTTGCGTTACATATTTTAAGTATCCAAGAATAATATCCAACTTGTATACAATGTACGCAGTAGACCATATCAGCCAAACCTTCAGCTTCCAAAAATTCATACTTTCGGATTATGTATCGAGTATTACCTTAAAAATACTACACTGGAATTGTGAGAGTTTAGTGCTAATGAAAAATAGAAAATGGTTAAAATACAGTGTATATTCGTTGTTGTCGTAGGTCTGGAACATGTCTTAAAACATTTGTTGAGACTTTTTGGAATTTAAATATCTTCAAAAATGACTTTAGTGCGTCCAAAATCAATTGGGATGGTGATTATAAGAGAGCGATCAATATCGATGGAATATATTTCGGTTTCAACCCATTCCTTTTTTTATTGAAAACTGTATTTATCTAGACATGGCCGGGTTTCGACCTTCACTGTAATCACTAGGTTTTGAAGATGACTTTAACGGTCGTAACCCGAGTAGTGACTAAATAAAAGACTGTGAATTATAAAACTTTCGTTTTTCATTAATAGATGAATGGACTCCATGCATTCACGCCTCAAACCCCATCCCTTCAAACCGAATTAACACATTTCCTTCTTAAGTTTTTGAGAGAAACTTTGATTCCGTACTAAAAATAATATTGACGAACTGGTCTCAGCCGAATTTACAGATACGCTCCTTATTATAAGTGATGTATTTTCTGATGCATTGATAAAATAAAACTCTGAAATAAAATTGGCTTTATCAACTAAACAACTGCAATTTGTAGTCAAAATGATGTCACATATTTAAGTATGAGAGTACTATTCGGTTCTATATAGGTATACACATAAAGCCTCATACGTAAATATTTTTCCCTCTTAGAATATCTCTGATCTTCTATCCTTGTGACCTCTGGTGACTGGATAAGTCACTTTTGGCTTTAATGCAAGATTCCACAGGGGCCGAAACACCATAGTGGCCACAACACACACGGCCGAGGCGAGGCTCAAATCCAGGACATTTAGATTAGCAGGTAGGTTCTTTAACCACCCGATACACTCATCTGGTCGGTACCATTAAAGATCAGGTTGAACATGTTTCAATGACATCAATACTGCATAATTACTTCTTTATATTAGTTATGCCACCGCAGAATGACGCTATGCGAATCCGAAATACACGAGTGAACGACACTATTCGAAATACTAGCGAAACACATAAAATCAGCAAGTTTCGGCAATTTTGTTTTTACTTTTCCATCCTGTATGAATTCAAATTGATCCACAGATCGCAGATAAAACAGACGAAATTAATACTGCAAATAGTGTTTTTATGACGCACAAACCCTCTGACCATGAACCATGACCGAGGATTTCACAGCACTGCAAAGATACGTAGACATAACCAGAGTCCTTTGAGGGCTATAATACTATTGCTCTAGGATTCAAATGAAGCGCCAACATCGTGATATCAGCAAGAAGACGAGGTTTTCACCCTCAGAGAGTAGAGATAGTAGTAATTATAGGAGGCAACCGACGCAAGATCATTTGCGCCAGGAGGGATAAGAGAGTAATCTACGAGTATAAAGGGTAGGATGTTCGCGGAATGGTGGAAGTGTGAAGAGAAACCCTATGCCGGCATTAGACTAATCTTTACGAAAAGTTCCAAGGGGTCCACAATTTAATGTAAAGTGCTCTCTACATACAACCACAAGTAAGGATCTGGGTACCTTTAAAATACCCGACCAACACCGAGATTTAAACCCGGGCCCTCGGGGTGGGTTTTTACCTTTACGAAACAGATAAATTCGGAGCGAATTAACTTATTGGCGTGAATAAATTATTTTCTTATTGAAACTAAACACTAGAATATATTTTGACATACAGGGATCTTTGTGATTGCGAAAATTTTGACGGACCGGTATTGGCACGCCGCCTAATATTTTTTCTCTCCATTTAATATGCGCACATAAACGGCATGAGCAAATGAATCGGATTCTATTGATACGGTAGTTTTCTCCCTCCCGTGGTTTATCGCTGTAAGGTGATACCTTTTGTTGGAATATGCCCAAGCATATGATGGGAGGGGTGGCGCGAGAACCCCGTGAAAATGTTGACGACCATGGGAGAAAATGAAAATCGGAATTCGAGACCTTGAAGCGAGGCGGGTGGGAGTGCGGCGGAGTGGAGGGTTTGGAGACACATCAGAGTGGATAGGGGCTCGTGAGCATGGTGGGGAAAGGTGGAGCTTTGGAGCGAATGCTTTGAAAGGGCGATCCAAGTTGGCAAGAAGAGAGACCTAGCGCCAAATGCTAAAAGGGAGTGGGGAGAAATGCGCGACATCACACAACCGGGTGAGGGGGAGGGAACATAATTCCCCGACACCTACACAACACCGTGAAAGCCGCCAAGTTGGCGCCCGAAGTGGGAGCGTTAGGACACAAGCCTTTAATAATATCATCACGAGGAATTACCGACGTTTCCTGGAGTGCTCGTGAAATGAAAAGTCAGATGACCACATGGCCTCTGTTTCACATTCGCCTGTACTATGTTTGCAATTTTTATTAATGATTTTGATTTACTCAATATAAACACGATGAATTATTGCGCATAGCCACGTTATTTCATTCGGACGGTCAAAATTGTCAATTTGGGCTCTTGAATGATATAACCATAGATGCCTATCGTATAGACTCGAATAAAGTATGCTTTTCTAAAACAGTTGCTCGTCTAGCTATCTTTCTCTAAGGCTTCCCAAATTCCCTCTCTAATTCAAATGATTACATGGAATAATTTAAACACTCAGGGTGGCAACTTCAACACATGTAGTAACCTCCATTGGACTACGATTTCTTGGCCACCATCTTACCCGATGGCTGACATATTCTCATCGAGAATCCTTAACGCGCTCTAACCGATGCTAAACGGCCCCCTTTCCTTTATTTTCACGCTCATCAGGTCCCATTCGACGGAAAGTTCGCAATACATTCCGGGCTACTTAATTCTGCTCCGTCTCCATTGTTTGTGTTGATCGCATTTCCCATCCCTTTGCTTCAAAATTTCTCGGGAGTGGGAGAGATGCGGGAGTGGTTGTGGACTGAGGGGGGCGAAGTTTTCGGCAGAATTCTCCAAAGAGGAGTAATCCAAGTTAGTAGGGAGAAAGGCGGAGGGGTCCGCCGCCGTTTAACGCGAGGGGTGGAACCACTTTGCTACACCGCAGGTTATGAGGCGGCGGGAACGAGAGGGGGGGGGGTCGCAGATACCTGCATCAGCGAAAGGAGAGAGAAGTGCGAAGGGTGTTGGGGGATGGGAGGCGGGTGGGTTGGAACGACATAAAAAAGAATGCATTGTTCTTTGCGGTTTCATGGCGAGAGGGAGAAGCAGGTGTTGCGAAGAGTCATTATGAAAGACTGAAGGCTGGCTCGTGCGATGGAATCATTCCCTTCCCCATTCCCGGATTCCCTCACCTCTCCCCCACCCGATTCTATATCTTTCAAACCTCAGCAGGCAATAAAAGCTTTCCCCGGAAACCCTCCGGCCCACCCTTTTCTCAAATCCCTCCCCTTCTCGACCGCTCTACCCTCCACCCCACCAAGAACTACGCCCCCAACCCCTTTCGTCTCTCTCCACGCGCCGTCGGGTTTATTCTTCGCTCCCTTCCCTCCATAGATCCTGGTTACCACTCCTTGCCTTCTCCTCCTCCACCCAAGGAGCCAGGAGCAGAAGATTGCTTTCCCGCAGTGGCCCCGGCTTATGCAAGATGTTGCTGCGTGTGAATCAAATAAAGCTCTCGCACGAACCAAAGCTCTCTTCCCTGCCTCCACCGAAACTCTCGAAACCCCCCCCCTCCCCATTGTCTCCTCTTCTTTCCCTCTTCTCAAGGAGAATTACTTGGCTCCATTAGCAGTTGGAGGATGTAGTCATTACTATTCTCCAAAATGGAGTCGGATGGGAGGATGGTATCATGTGAATCGGGATGCCGAAGGAAAATACTTTTATCACTTTACCGCATGAGTTAATTGCTAGCGTCAAGTCGCTTAGTGAATCCCGCGTTTGGAGGCGAGTTTTATCTGTCTATTTGGTCAGGGGATGCCATCGATATTTCAGATCTTAGTCTCGTTCCGCCAGCATTAAATTAAGCTCCACTTTGTTGATCAATTTCCTGACTTCGTGCTTTCCTCGCTTATTTCTGTTTTTTTATTTGGTCATCATGTGAGGATGTTTATTATTATTGTTTTGATTGTTTTAATTATCAAACCCGATTGAAAAGTCCCTGGTCTCTATTTTGGACGTGCTAATAACTAAATAAATTAGCATAAGTAAATGAGGATAATGGTATACGCCTATGAGAGAAATCCAATTCGGAACAAAACTTGGGAAAGATACATACAGTATGAATATTATAAATAACTTTAATTCTGAGCAGAGAAGTCGACCACGTAGGAATTATGCGAGGGATTTAGTAGTGGTTGGCTTCAATGAAGAATGCCGGGAGGATTTTTTTACAATGGCAAATAATCATGGGAACCATTTCATCCAAGATTTCAATCGCCTCTGAAAAAATGGGTAAGTAGTAAAAAAGGTAGATGTGATTTTAACTCTCCTACGCATATTAGACGTGAAAGATAAAATAAAGATTAGTTAATGCATCAATATCGTGGAAAGATGGGTGCTTCCGAATTATTATCAAGATAGCTCCGATGGGAGTATTGAGAAACATTTTTTTAAACGTGACGTTGTTGAGAGAAGGAACTGGAATATATTTGGCTGCATTTCATTGGTAGCCTGGGTATTCCAGGACTAGAATTATCATACTTTGCCAAATTTCTTAGTATACAATAATGTTGATACCAATTTTCGAAAAATGGTTACAGTTATATTTTAAAACTTGAAAAACAGCTTCGATTTTGTATCTTGTCAAGATTCACTCAAAAGCAGGCAAATATATTTCGCCTCTCTTTGATAAAAATATTTCGCCAATGCTTAGGTTTCAAATTTCATCATGACTGCCATCAGCAATGATAGAAATTCAAAACACGTAGTTCTCTTAAGTAGATTGAAAAGGAATAAGAGTCTAAGAGAAATGAAATTTGGATATTTTCAGTATTTAGATAAAATATTAATCGATCATTTATCCAGCCTTATGTGCCAAGTTAATCTTGCTTCGAAACTGAAATAAATTGCAACGTTCTTATTGGTTCAAATACTGTTCTCATGCCCACGGAGAATTCTACGGACCAAGTCAGAAGAACTATCAAAGTATACCTTTAATTTACCTGAGCCTTCTGCTCAAAATGCTAAAAAAAACGGAAACGTTACGCTTACTTTAATGAAAAAACCTTGCCTTATACAAAACCATTAAATAGCCATAATAAGCATTTTGAAAAATATTTTCAAGAAATAAACACACCATATTTTAGGGAAAATGATAAATTATGTAAAAATAACAAGCGAACTTTTAATTTAAGCTGCAAGAATATTATATGGGGAATCTTAAATCAGCTGTTGACAATATACATTTTGACATTTATATACAATTTAAGTAACCATTCAAATAATCTTACTCAAAAATCTATTTCAGTGTCTTGATGTGCGACCAAATATTATTCAAGATATATGCCTTCTAGTTCTACGGGGCCATACCAAATTTTTCAAACAGTAATGGGATATTGAATGGAGTTTAGGGAGGTTTCGCGCTATTCCTTTTATCTAGTGCTCTCCTTTTGTGCATTACTAAGGCCATAAGATACTTACGGATGAAGGAAAATTTAACTCAATGGTAAAACCGACGGTCTCGTGCCTTCGTAAGTCTATGGGCAGATATTCGATAAAATCCGACTTGCAGAATATTTTTTCCCCTTCCATCTCGGAAAAAAACGGCTTTTGATACAGAGAACAAACTCCTTGAAAATAGAGCACATTATGAAAGGCTGGAGGAACAGGAGGGAGAGAGAATGATGGAGTTGGTGTGTTAGACGAAATCTCCGTTCCTCCAAGAAACTCATTCTTTTGTCAGAAGTTAATAAACTCAGAACAATTATCCCACTAAGTCTTTCAGCAATCCCGGAGAATGTTCAGTACTTTCTTTTGAGTGCCCGACGCGGCGGCTAAAAGCAGGATAATGGTACAACTAGCTTCTCTGTTGTTGGATAAATGCTGTATCCAACATCGCCATTTATTAAAACTGCAGTTTATAACGATTCTAAGAGCGGCCGATGTTCAGCCTTCTATATTTCTGTCTTTTAAGGGACTATGGAATTTTCCCAGAGCGAGTAGACCTTTTGTGTGGTGAAGTTTTGCTGCCGTCAAACGATTATAAAACAAGTTACCACTCCAACAAATAAATCAAGGGAAAGGATCTTTACAAACAGCAAAAGATTCTCACCGTAGTAACTAAAAAATCAATAGATGCAACAATAAAAAATACTAAATTTACATGCCTCTCACAAAAGGATAAAGCAAAGTGGTTTTGAAAGCAAACCAAATTGGTGTTTAAGGATTCTATTCAGCCCCCGTTTAATGCTTCGACTCTCTGGACGTGTGGGGACGACTTTTTCACTTTTCGCTGATACATGATATTTGAGACGAGAGCGGATAATGAGATAACTTTTTCTTTAGCGTTGATGAAATTATTAAACACGATAAAAATGCTACACTTAAGATGGTATAAAAAATGTAAACACATATATGCCATGATTTTACGAGGTTTCAGGAACCATATTTATTTACGATAATCAGTGACGTTGAGATTGACGTTAATAAGATGCTCATTTTAGAACCTTTTAGTCCTCACAACAATTGTGAAGTAGTTATACAAAATATTACATCAGAGAAGGGGAGAATTGAAGTATTTAACTCTTTGAACTAAAACATTGACAGACTCAGGAGACACTTCGACACAGCCAGAAGAACATTCTGAATCTTAGCCCATTACAAAAAAATTATAACTTAAGCAACCAGTTTGAATTCTTTGTTCGAGAAGTGAAAGAAGAAAATTTGTCTAAGATGACATAATTTCGCTAAAGAAGAACATAGATTATGTGATATAGAGGCAAGCGAGGAATGATGTGTTTTAAATCAGTTACAAGGTCCAAGGTGACCCCATATCAAACCATGCAATGTCTGCTCTTAATGAGGAATGATAACCCAAAGACGAAATTTCGTTAGTACATTCTCAAGCTTTGCTCCGGATTGGACTTACTCGTTTGTTTTCCTTCATGCCCATATATCATTTTTCCCATCCTTCACACCACTTTTCACAAGCGTATACTCAACGCTAGCATCTTGATTCAACGACTTTCTTCTACACCTTAGAAAATCACCATCGACATCAAAGTTTCGTGGAGCCTTTTTTAAACATCCTTACTTAAATTCCAAGTCGTCAATTCCCTCCTCTTAGTTAAGCCTACTTTTCCTAACGCAATTGTTCTCTGTGAGCCCCAACTATTTTTACCATTTTAGTCCGGAAATTTTCCGAGTAAAGTTAATTGTTGCAACTGCTCTAATTTTTGAACTCCGAATGCCAATTTAATTTGGCGTAGCTCATTCAAAAAAAGCACCTGGCCATACTTTTGTTTACATTTATTCTCATCCCATTCCTATCACACTTTCCATAGAACACAGAAATGATTGAAACCCCTTGTCTGACTGACAAACGAAAGTTGATAATCCTCGAAACTAATTGGTATTATTAAATGCCCACCAACCTTTATTTATATCACGTTCCACCTATGCTTCTTTAAATATTTCCTCCTTATATGCATTGAAAGGCACAGGTGATAATGGGCAACCCTCTCTTACAACTTCCCTAACGCAAACTTTCATTTTATGCCCCAACTACTTTGTCCATCTTGGTCCAAAATACCTCATTCAAAAAATCATATTGGTTTAAGAGGGGTAAACTATTTCATTTGGTCCAATTCTAACATTTAACTTCATTAAATCTTTCTCGGAAACCGAATAACCTCTGCTTTGTTTACACTCTCATCCCGTTCCTATCTCACTAGTTTTGTATGCGCTCAGCAATAACTGGAATGCTTTGGCTGAATTGGAGTCTAAAGCCTGATCATTGGCAAACCTAACTGGTTTTATGAATTCTTAACTGACTTTCATTCCTGTATCCAGTTTTTTCGTGCCATTTTTACCATATCTTCTGCGAATTTATTGAAAAGAATGACTGATAATGAAATTAATACGATTCTGCGATTTAGAAATGCAACGCAAGAGGATGAATATTTACAAAAGTTTGAATCTATAGTATCTATTAAAAACGCTCCTTAAAATCTATTGCGAAGCATGTTCCTGAATAATGATACAAAAGAAGTATCAAGTTTTCCTTGTGAACATGTTTTAGTAGAGAAGAGATTTAGACGCTTTCAATATTCACAAAGTTAACCTAGGTTCATCAGTACGAATTATTAACGTCTACTGTCGAACCTTAAATAGGAATGACAGACAAGACAAGACTATGGGAATGTGCCATAATGATTGCAAAAAGCTAAGGAGAATTAACATGAGTAGATGTAAATGAGAAACGGTTGAAGACCCTCCAGCGAGGCTGGTTTTCCGATTGCTCTGAAAAAAATGTTCGTGGAAATATTTACAGATTAGTTCGGCCTAAAATATCAAAACATTATAAGTCTAGAGGACAAGAAGGAAGCAACGGGTAATCTTGGCTCCCGTGAAAAAAAATGGGTAGGATTAATAAAAAAAGAGATTACAAGAATAAAGATTTTAAAAAGGTAAGTAATACTTTAAAGGATAACGAACAAATTTCAGGGAAGAAAAAAACAGAGAATTATGGATAAAAATGTGAATGCCGGATTCAAAATAAGCTGTAAATATGAGAACCCAGAATCCACGCTTTTAATGAGACAGTTTTTCAAGAAATACAACCCAAAGAAGTGAAGTATCTTGAGATGAGACAGTAAAGTACTTAGGTAGTGAGCGTAAAAAAGGTATGGACACAGAAAATGCATTAGGAACTACATAACAATGGAAAGGTATTTAAAGAAATTAATAATTGACATAGATTCATAAGGTGGTTTACCTAAATTTAGGATGTATTTGACAATGCCCACTCCGTTTCAAAACTAACCTCTTCAATTCTCTTCCATCATTTTTTCACAAAAATTAGCGAAATAAATCTAATTTGCATCTTAAGCAGCGATTTTTGCGGTTCAAGGGAAAAGGCAAGGGAGGAGGGCAAAATAGTCCGACTCCATGTTCTCTGCCGTATATCGACATGAACCGCTGGCTTAAACCACTATTTTTAGGGTGATGGGAGATATTTTGGCCCATTCTGTGTCGAGTATGAACGCAGTTTCTTGTTCACCTTAATTCACCCCGGACAAATTAAGGATTAGGGTAAACGTTTTCTGACCTAAAATCGTTAAAACGAAATTTTATTCACTAACCACAAGGTCCAACGCTTTTGCCTTCAGTCCTACTCTCCACTATCTCTACCGTTATCCCTCCCCACAGTCGCCAGCTCATACCACACACCTTAACCACCTCTCTCCTACCATCTGATCCTTTCACTCTCTACAGGACCTCTCACCTGCTTAAGCCAATTTGAACATCGTTCTCATCAGTATTCCTTTGCTCTTCAAAATTTTTAATAATTAAAAATTATTTTGTGACATCAGTTGAGATTACCTCTCATCCAAAACGTTGAGTTTGCCGTGGAATTTGGCGCAGAACTCGTAAATTGGATTCAAAAATACTTGTAAATAAATATCCTATAAAATTAGGAATGCTATGCTACACAAACTGACATTTTAGAAATTTTAAATTCAATTTAATAAATAAAAGTACAAATAAATACAATTGTAATGGGCATAACAAACGTGTCATTATGTAAAAACTCTGTTACAAGTGGCGGCATAATAGAAATTTGAATTAATGTGAATCGATTTTGACTCAAAGAAATGTGAAAGAATTGTTAATATAACAATTTTCCGATTTAAATAAAGCATTTTTAATTCTTTTTTCTGCATTAATTTCACTGTAACCAATTTATTAATTACATTCTGTAAATAAAATAACAAATAATTGTTGAATGTCAATGAGTTTTCATTTAAGGTTCTCATCATCCTGGCTCCGCCACGGGTCATGAGATTATACTTAATTTTACTTGAAAGTATGCAAACGTGAATCCTAATGAAGGGATAAAATGCAAGGTAGGAACGGCCGGCAAGGAAGTAATAAAATAGCCACTCATTTCATTAATAAGGAAATAAAAATGGATAAGGATATTACGAGGCAATAATTAATTCCATAAATTTACCACCAATGTCTCAGTAAATAAAAATTCAATTAGCTATTCTGTGAAAGATATATTATAAGCATGCAAATATGATCTCAGGCTATAACGAGTAACTTTCATGGCTCCACATGGACACATAATACGTTTCAGTTGTTTTTTATGGGTTTTATCATATCCACGATTTCTCGGGAAATAATCAGAATGTATCCAGTTTGAAAATTTCTAATTATATAAAATAAAAAAAATATATAATGTGCGGTCACTGATAAAATATATGCATGCATAAAAATATGAGAGAACGTTTAATGGGAGCATATTTTGGCCCTCGAAAAATTACGTGGGAAATAATAAGAGCTATACCATTCTTGTTTGCTAATAAATTTGAAAATATCTCATCATGATTGATCATTTCGGATTTTTCCCACGCCTGTATTTGAATCTCGCTTTGAAATGTTTAAAAAAAATGATGGGTGTCCTAATGCTCTCTTTGTTTGATAAAACAAAACCACCCTAATGGATCGGACCATTGACCTCCAGCTCTTACGTAGGCGCATTATTCACATTCCCGCCCTCATATCCTCGATCCAATGTTCCGCATTCTCAAAATAATTTCTAACCGTAAAGGCACGACCCAAATAGAGATGTGGTAGTAAGTAGGTTAATTTACGAACTTTGGGACCATATGCCATGCTGTCAAAGAAGAAAAATAAAAATTTGTTAGAGTAATTTTCTTCATTAGCATTTTCTGGAGCCGAAATAAAAATTAATTCCATTGAGTTACGTGAAATCATATGACATAACGTGAATGAAGTGCTTTGGATAAAAGGTCGTATTATCATACCTTTGGGAATATCCGATAATATGCCGAAAAAGAAATTCAACTGCCGACCTCTTATATCTACAATCTAATATCCACAGATGATTACTTTTCCTACATTAGCAATATTTATTCAAAAAATTAACACCAAGTAATCATTGATAAAAAACTAGCGAGAGACTTGAATATGCCGATGTGCAAGGGAATCATTAAATAAAAATTCAATTGGTTGGAAAAATTAATTGTATAACATTATTGTCTGATTGAATTATTTTGTTGTATATATCTCATTACTAGAGCATCAAGGCTGTTAGTAGTAGACATGTTTGAGTTCATAACATAAGATCGTCGAAGGGTGTTCAAAATCAAGAATGATGCCTTTTTGTACTTTAATTTCAAGCATTATAAGTTTCTATTTTCTAGAACTTCCAGAAAACTGAACAATTCCACAAAGAAACAAACCAGATCCACCACCCTGATAGTGTAAATTTCACATGCACTACGATTTACTTCGGTCTAGTCATAAATAAACTTCGAACAGATTCCTCAAGATTGGTTACTTAAGCAAATATTTATTTCCATACAAAATGTAGCATTTCTTTCCCAAACACGGATGTATGGATAAGTACATGAAGTAGATTAGCATAAAATGAACTGCGTAGTAAGGACATGCGTTAATCACTTGGTGGAGTATAGTTGGGAGGAGTCCCGAAATCGATTTAATAAACTCCGTCGGCCACTCGGAAATATTGCAGACCCCTCAAATAATTTCCATCGACCATCCTTATTTTTTGTAAAACATTTCAATGTTTTCAGTTATTCTCTTATATCAATACTTTCAAGTCCTCTAAAGAGTCAATTCAGGGCTTATTTTCTCACGGTAGCAACTTTTGAAAAATCTAGCATTTCTTATTCATTACTATAACATTAGCTCATGCATTATTAATAAATTCAAAACACCTAACACACTCTCGCGTCAACAAAACATAGTTATAGCGTTCTCTGGCCTAACTGATATAATGCACCTCAGTTTCTATTTTCGGTAGTAATAGTTTTAGGGGTGACGACCGACAGCTAAGGCCATTTGCATAATTAAAAATGGATTGGAAAGGAAGGGTTGAGAGAAGCCCAGCGTCGGAATTAGCCTTTTCTTAACGAAAGGGGCCAAGGGGTCCGCAGGTTAACGTCCCATCCGACGGGCGTCGTACTCACTCAAATTGCTCACAAAAAAACACCTCAAGTAAGGATCGAGATACCACTGAAAGATATCTGTCATCTCCAGGATTCAAACCTGGGCCCTCACGGTGGGAAGCCAGTACTTTAGCAACCGTACCATCTCGATCCGCAAATCAGCTGAGTTGACGTTACCTGGAAGCATATATAAGTCAAATTTTACGTACCTACGTCATTTAATACATATGTTGAAATTTACGGCATATTTTTACATGATGTCAAGTTTAAATTATAATAAATTCTGTCAGCAATCTTTTTTCATTTAACATTTCTCGTGCTTACTTGGAATCCGGCCAGAATTTTTTTCCCTCCGCATATTTTCCTCTTCATCCCTTTACCCTTTTTCCATATTCATCCTGAAAATCCTCCTTAGTACTGCTTTATTCCATCATAAAGTGTAAAAACAGATACACGTTAGTGTGTGTGCCTGTGAAAGCTCTCTCTAGGAGTGGGTATGGAGTGGCCGCCGTTGTTGGCCAAAGCCTTCAGGGAAATCAACGCTCCAAGGAGCGGTCGAACCTGTGTTGTGGAGAGACAAAGGAGGGCGTTGGGAGCAAAACTGCTGAGGGAGGAGAGCTGGGGCGGATATGGTGAAGGCTTTGGATGGGGTTAGAGTGAGGGTGAGGTGTTAAAAGAGAGGAGGAAGGATGCAGTCTAGACAAAAAGGGAGGAAATTTAAGTCGGGAAGGCTAGAGGGAGTGGCAGAAAGGGGAGGAGAAGGAGAGAGATCTGTGGGCGAAGAGGACTTCTCGGCGCAAAAAAGATGGCCCATGAGTAAGGGAATTAAGTGTTCGGGGTCGTAAGGGAACGGATAGGGAATGCAAAGTCAGGTAGATACGGCGAATAGTCATTCACTGTGTCAGCGGAATTATGCTGATTGCAAATTTGTGATATCCTCATAATTTTTCAAGTTAGGCATTCCGCAAATCTGAGAATAATTATCCTTATCATTTTAATGGAGGTCCTCGCTCGTAAAGTCAATGCCGAACAAAACCTATAAACCGATCGGCAACAACGAATATTTATGATAAGTTTCAAGTACTATCACATTTACTTTGTCCAGAGCGTAGATTTTGAACTATGAAATATCCTTGAAAACTAAAAAGACTTGTGGAGACGAACATTAAAACTTATAAAACACTGGAAAAAAACTGAAAAAAACCTTCATTTTACCGGCGGATTTCCTTTCCATTCCCAAGGTGAAACAATCCAGGCCGGCAAACATTCCTGTCGTTTTCCATTTCCTTGTAACCTTTAAATCCCATTTCTCATCATGTCATCCAGTATTTGACAACCCCCGTCCACATAACCTGCCTTCTTGGAAATCCTCCGATGACCTCAAGTGACCTTATAGTTCCGTATTCGCTCCTCTCTATGTATCTCCAGCAGATTTACCCATTCACATTTACCAACACAGATTTCAACAAACGTCTTCGTCCTCTCGTGCTTCTTTTAGCGGAAATGTATACAAGTCGGCTATCCATCGAGAGATCAATCACGGCAAACACCGGCACGCGATTAGGCACGTGTTAAACAGTTTTCTATGCTGCGTCGCCGACAAACTTCACAGGATGACCGACGATACAGTCAATCACGACGGTTAATGTGGATGTGCGAAACGGACGCAAACCAAAGGGACGAGATTTTACACCATTTCGCTTGTTCGAGGAAATGTCGTCGGGATTGTCACATACAATGTCTTGTTTACCCACACGCTCCAATGCAAACGAGCCGAGTAGGCCTGCTTACTTCCCCACTCGCCTGCATGTACGTTTTGCATTTGAATTGGAATCCTATGCCAAGCTCAACTCACTTTTTGAATAAGTTTTTATCCTCAAATTTACCATAGTTACCCTTTTGCTTCCACAAGGAAATCATTCTTAAGTATTTCTAGCACTAAAAAAATCTTTGAAGTGCACTACTCATCCTCACTTTTTTGAAATGCCCTAAACTTTTTCACAATGATTTACGGCGGCTGGTGCCCGATGTGGAGAAATTAACCAACGATTAAAACCATCTTTTAAATACACAATAAAAATATCTTATTTGGAGTGTAACAAGATATTAATAGGTACAATATAAATCTCCGTGGCAACATTATTGGAAAAAACGAGTATCGAGCATCATGTCCGAAACATTTATTTCTCTGTGTTGTACAAAGAGATCTTTTCGATTCATGACTTTATATCCGTCTCTAAATACGTTGTAAATATCCAGGTAGATGTGCTGTTAATTGATAATTATTATAAATTGATAATGCCGTATAAAACAATCTAATTTCAAGCATTATCAATTTATATTATACCTTGCGAATTCGTAATAGCACTTCACTAAAAAAACCTGATTTGAGCATTTCGGCTAACAAATCACAGAAAAAGGTGTTTCGCAAAAAAATTATTTTTAATTAGAAGGATATGAAAACAAAGGCTCAGAGAAAACACACATAAAAAGGCCAATGATATCCTACATAGGTAGTAAAGAGTTTTACGCTTAAAAAGTTAAAATTATTAGATTTAAATTCATTTCCTACCACAGGATATGAATATGGAGAAGAATTGGCAAAAATCCCTTCATATAAGTGATGCCAAAAAAACTTGCTTTTGATACATTAAGGAAGGAAGAGTCCACTTCGGAACGCACAAGCCCTTTCACCACTTAACGTGGTGGAAGGACTTGTGCGTTCCGAATATCCATAGAGCCGTGCTGGCGAGAGCAATGATATTTGCTCCTGGTAGGGTCGCCCATGCCAGATAGGGTCGCCCAGGCCAGACAAAAGGTAGTCCACGCAGCGTCGGTTCCTCAGTGAGGCGGCTCCAAAAGCTCCTAACCCCTGTGGGGCGGCGGTGTAAAACCATTGAGTAATGGTGTTACGTTAAAAACACTATTGAGGAAGGCAACAGGAAAAAATCTCAATCATCGTTCCAAAGAAACGTTGATCAACAGTATAGAGAATATGAGTCCTAGCAACTTCGGGACGGCCCATACGGCAGGTGTGTCGGGCCCGACAGCGGGAAAGACAAGGATCTGTCGTCTTTTTCACGAAACCCTTGTAAAGGAAAATCGAACAGCAGAAATAAGATGCAGAAGAAGACCATATTTGGTAGAATGGGAACTTGGAAATTTAAGACAAGAAAATTAGCTAATATAAAGCGAGAGATGGAAATAGGAAATAAAACAATTTTAGGTCCATGTGAGGTGACATGAGATGGAAGGGCAGCGATGATTGCTGAAGTGATAGTAACAGAGTAATACACAGCGGCGGGGACGAGAGCCAACGACGGGTGTCATAATATGCATTAAACAGGTAGGAAGAAGCCTAGACAACATAGAACAAGTAACGGATAAAATATTCCTAGTTGATATAAAAGCAGAAACGACAAACTTGGCTGATGTTCAGGTATACATGCAACCGAGCAACCATAAGGAGGAAGAAGTCGATAGGATATACGATCAGTTGCAGGGCATTATCGCATGTGTTCTGCATTTTGGACCAATAAGGTCAAAGGAGTAGGATGGATGTAAGGAGAAGATTTGCGCTGGGTAAGAAGGAAGTTAATGAGGCGCACGTTGAATAAGGATGTGAAGAAAATACTCGTAAAAATTTAACATGGAGCTTAGTTATATCTGATGCGGAAACATGGTCACTAAAGCATGAGGATAGAAGAAAATTAAAGGATTTTGAATTGTGGGTATGGAGAAGGATGGAGATGAGTAAGTACATAGAAGTGAAAACAAATGACGAAGTTCTAGGAATGATTGGTGAGGAGAGGGGATAGTTGGGAGAAATAATAAGGAGGCAGGAAAATTGGATAAAGAGCGTATTGACAGGCAGTGGGATGTTGAAGACTGTAATGGAGGGTAGAATGTTAGGCAAAAGAAGAAAGGGCAGGAATAGGATAGGGATGTTGTATGGCATGAAGGGAGGTAAGAAGTCCACAAAGATGAAAATGTACTTGTTTAATAGTAGGATGTTGGGCTATCATTTCTTAGGAGACACAAAATATTTATTTGGCATCTGTATCCATCCAGAACAACCTAACTCAACGGGGAGATTACCTAATTATGCATATATATATATATATATATATATATATATATATATATATATATATATATATATATATATATATATACACATACATAAGGATAAACACATTTGTATACATATAATGAAAATACGTTAATTATTACTGATACCATGACTTTTCTCTTGCTGGTGCCCACCTTCATTCAAAATTCTTTTGCTTCATCCAGTAGCAATTGAAATAATTGGATGCATTTATAAAATGAAATGGTAATCTTCATAAAAATTATCAGTTAAACTGTAAATACCCTATCTGTACGTGGTCAAGGGTATCCCGGATCCATTACGGATTTTTTGGTATCGTCACCGGGGTCTATTGCGATACCTTTGCGGTTATATTTCCTCCCAATGATGAATAAATTACTAACTATTCCAAATTTGATTGACCGGTCGATCTAATGGTGAGGACCGCACATATCATTCAGAAATGCCGTAGCACATATTGCCTTTTGTAATTGAGTTTACAGTGGCAAATGAGCCCGCCGTAACGCACCTGAAAATCCAATTACTCTTACTACGATAATTACTAACACAGCTATAGATAGCTTAGCTAAGTGTGAATCAATAAATTAGTAGTGCATTTTTCTTGGTATTGAAGGCCAGATACTGTGATAGATAATATGCACCTATCTAGAAGGACTAGATTCGTTAATCATGAGTATTTTAACGAACCTTAATAAATGAAAAAGAAAGAACTAGTCGTACCTGAAATAAAGTGGTGGATTGGAACAAAGTTTTTCTTTTTCATCTATTAAAATGAACTTCCACAAAGTTGAGGCTGAAACTATTGAGTTAACAAACCTTATCAACCATGATAAGATTATTGTTGTTGCATGTATGTGTTCACTTGAAGGCATGGATATTATAAATTTTAAAACTCCGGAATACCACCATATGTATTATTTCTAGTATCATCTCTATCATTTCCTACTTTTTGGCAAAAACTAATAGAAGTGAAATTAGTTTCCAGAATGTTAAAAAAAGATCAGACCGAATTTGACGTAACAGGTTGTATGGCAGCGTACTATAAGATATTTGCAAAATTTTACAATTTCTATTAAAATGTGTAAACCATTTGTCCTGGCACCGTTATGCATTTAACACATTAATTTCCAAAGGCTATTTCAGACACATTACAAGTTAATGCTGTATATAAAAGTATTTTGAGTAAAATATTTGCCGAGCATAGCTGTTAAACAAATGTTTCATTCCCACATATTCATGCAAATACCCTTTCAACTTAAACGCATGCAAATACATATACTATCGACTAACAAACAAATGCGATAAAAATTAATCAAATAATGCCTAAGCTAGAATTTTAACAGTAGGAATGCGAAATTCCACTTCTACATGGACATGCGAGCCCTTCAGGAGCTCACGGCCAAATAATACAGGGTCGCACCCAAAAGTGGTAGGACTGATTTTCTCTGGCGCGAACGGAGCGGTGGAGGGGGGTCTGCTTGGCAGGGTAAGGTGGAGGGGGCTCTTAGCAACAGACCGACACCAACCTTAGTCGCCTGCGGGCTGTCGTTGAGTGAGGACACCGTTTTTAGTGAAGCAAGTTTTTTGTCCGCGTCGAAAAACAAAATGAATCTGAATTTAGAGAAACGTTATTCCGTGAAGTTTTGTGCGAAACTCGGGAAGACGGCTACTGAGACCCTCGATATGATCAAGCAGGCTTATGGGGACACTGCCTTAAGCCGTTCCACAGTATTTGAGTGGCACAAGTTGTTTAAAGAGGGTAGGGAGCTCGTTGAAGACGACCATCGCTCCGGACGGCCGTCGACGGCAAGAACGGACACGAATGTGGACAGAGTGAGCACACTGCTGAACACAGACCGACGCTTAACCAGTGAAGAAATTGCAGACCAGTTGGGTCTGTCTGCATTCAACGTCCAACGCATTATATCACAGGATTTGGCCATGCGCAAGGTGTGCGCCAAGATGGTGCCGAAAATTCTGCCATGGTGCGCTCGTCGTCAGACAGCTCCAGACAGCTCAGAGTGTCGACCAACAGGCAACGCGTGTGCGCATTTCCGAAGAAGTGTTAGCCAATTTGCACCGAGATGAAAATTGTTTGGACAATCTGATAACTGGTGATGAAACATGGGTTTTTCCCCGAAACCCCGAAACGAAAAGACAATCCGCGGAATGGCACACTTCCGCATCCCCACGTCCATTAAGGCTCGCATGAGCAAATCAAAAATCAAAACGATGTTGATTGTATTTTTCGACCGTCATGGAGTGGTTCACAAGGAGGTTTTCCAACCAGGGGAGACTGTGAATGCGAAATTTTACGTGCAGGTGCTCACCCGCCTCCGAGAACGCGTGAAAAGAGTCCGACCGGCCATCGCAAAATGCTGGGTGCTTCATCATGACAACGCGCGTGCCATGGCGCGCTCGTCGTCAGACAGCTACTGGCCAAATACAGCGTTGCCACGTTGCCGCACCCGCCCTATTCTCCCTATCTGGCACGACCGGACTTCTTATTTTTCCCCCTGATGAAAAGACAGCTCAAGGGACAACGTTTTGACTCGATAAAGGCCGTTCAAGAGGCTTCGACGAGGGTCATCAACGGCATCCCCAAAGAAAATTTCCAGCGGCCGTACGGGGAATGATAGCAACGTTATACTAAGTGTGTAGCAGCTCAAGGAGCATACTTTGAAGATTATTAAGTCGGTGTAAGTATATCGTCAATAAAATTCTTTTTAAAAATCAGTCCTACCACTTTTGGGTGCGACCCTGTATTCACACAACTGGTAGCGAGCAATATCCACTTCATATATTAATATTAATGTTTTTAATATTACGGTTTTCGTTAATTTTTTTGAACTTATCATTTAATTGTACTGTAGTAAAGTTATTTTTCCTTCATTTTTTTCTTTAATGATTAGGGTTGCATTTGAATTATTGATCATTCAATTAATTTTAACATATTTTCTCCAAATTCACATGCGTAAATCAGTTTTTCTTTTATATCCTCTCTTATTTTTCGCGCATTTATTTTTTTTACTTGGTGAAGTATAACATTAGCATTATCTTTCTGTAGGTTTTCGCAGGTTTTACACACTCCCTTTTATATGTGAGCGTTTTCCTGCATTGGATTTATTCGTCAAGGATGAAATACTTATTCCCTACGTTTTTTCCACAATTATGGGTATGCATATTTTCCTAGACTTTTTTACTTATACATATTTATTGAAAATCGATTGTCATCATTAAGTAATTTTTTATATTATTTAGTACCCAAATGTAATTATATTTTCATTGAATCTATTTGATGATTGGTTGGATGACAGAAGTGACTGCCACAGGCTCAATCCCATTCGAATTAAGCCGAATTATTATTACTATCTGCCTACTCTGAATTACTCCCTACAATTCCCTATCCCACCATTAATTATAAAATGTTAAGTACTTTTTCGCTTTATAATGCAGCCTTTCTAGAACGAACGTTTATCGACTATTCCAATATATATTGAAATACGGTGCTGAGGTTCATGCTCAGAAAATACGGTGCTACAACCTTCGTTTATGAGTAAGCATCGTTGAAATGCAATCAATTTTATCCACCTACTCTCCGTTTATTAGATCGTTCTGTATAAGGTTTCCTGGATAATTTATTTCATTAAATGAGAATCTTCCTGTAACACTATGTATTTTGGAATTAAATGAAAGCGAATGGCAAGAGACCGCTGAAAGATTTTATAAGTGGGCCCCCATCTCATAAAGCAGTGGAACGTTTGAAGAGAAACGGAAAAGAAAATATGGGCCTACACGACATCATATTCCAGCGCACCTTTCATCTAGCCAACAAAACTAAGAATGTGTCACTAAAAAAAAGTGAATGTGTGCATTTGCAAGAGTTCACATCCCTTCCTTGAATTGAATGAAACCTGTAGTAAACAAGGTAATCAATAAGCCATTTCTTGATGAATTTTCTGCGGAGAGAAAAATTGAATGCTGGCATCTGAGGTTGAGTTACGATTTAAAGAGTGATAGAAAAGAGTAGTAGTAGTTTTGAGGGGAGGCGACCGAAGCTAAGGTCATTTGCGCCATAGAGGAAGGACAGGAAAGGATGAAGGGTGGAGAGAAACCCGGCGTCGGCATTAGCTTACTCTTCACGAAAGGCGCCAAGGGATCCGCGGCTTAACGTCCCATCCGACGGACGGCGTACTCACTCAAAGTGCCCTCCACAAAGCACCTCAAGTAGGGATCGAGATACCTCTGAAAAATATTCAACACCGCCGGGATTTGAACCCGCGCCCTCAGGGTGGGAAGCCAGTACGTTAGCCCCCGCACCATCTCGATCCCCCGATAGAAAAGATAATTAACATCTATGATACTTCGAGAAAATATAGAGAAGAATAATTCACATTCGCACTACAGTAGAGAGCATTTTAACTTCGAAACTAGTTGATTGTGGTACTCAGATTTCGGTTCCAGTGATAATTTACTGTTAAATATCAAAGGAATTAGGCGTTAATTAGCAATAAAAATTGATTGAAATAAATATTCACTAATATGCCCTATGTTATGTGTGAAGTCGCGTATAACTAACCACATATTGCGTATATGAATGGAATAATTCAGTATGCAAAACATTTATCATAAAAATGCTGATCCAACAAAGAGCACCCAAATAAATAAGGGCATGAATGTAATAATTCAATATGTCAACTCGAAACTATGAGGGAAATAATGATAAATAAGGAATATATTAATCTATTTGCATTTGATAAAAATACTTCGATCTAATTCAAATTAAATTGTACGATTGTCAATATAAAAAATACGCAATTTTCAATGAAAAAAATTGGCAGGCTTTCTAATTTCCTTACTTGAAGAACACTCTTTGGAGAAATCCTCGTTTACAGCGAAAACCGTCGCTAATATTTAATAAATACCCTTAAATAAAAATTATCAAGGAAGAAGAAAATCTCATTCAGCCCTTATTATACAAAAATTTGAATTTAAGTTAATGGCGTGGTCATAAGAGATATTAGATAGTTAATGCATTTTGCTTTTGGATTTATTAGAGCATTTAAAACTTAAGAATTTACCAGCAATCAATTCAACAAACCTACGAAAAAATGACTGATTTTTTCTAACGATTCATATAACACCAAAAGGTTTCAACACCATAAGATTATGGTTCCCAATTCAGCAGCCCATTCCTATTAAATTGATAAACGTGTTAAATTTAACAGCATACTTTCAATTATTAGAACTAATGAGTTTAACGGTGGATGATGGTAAACGTCGTTTATCTGGAACTTTATATTGTCCAACATTTTTTTTATCACCAATGTTTATTTGTATCACCAATGAGTGAACAGTTGACAATATTATCACAGTTGAGATATTGCGTACATTAAAAACCTATGCCTCTTATTTTCTTAGCATAAATTTAATTCCATACGAGCACAGAGATAGAAAATAAAAAAAATGTTCGCTGAGATAAATACCTGAATGAATATCTCACTCGGGTTACTGTCCACGATATTTCCAGATAGAAGACACTTACCTGAAAGTGAAAGAAAGATACATTAAGCTGGGGAAAAGAATCATACGATAATTTTAGGAATATTTTAACAACTTTTATTTTTAATTTTTTTTACGATTATTTGAGATGCTAGTACATAAATTCATTTTTACAATATAGGTGCGTTTGAATGTATTTCTCGTAATCTATAAGCCACGGAAGTCTCCGCAAATATAATAATAAAGCTTAACACGTCAAAAATTACCTGATTTACGTATGTGCCTAATGTTTTCATTTAATAGTAGATGTGAGTATAAATATAATGAGGGCAAAATTGCAATAATTTGAAGTCATTATTCTATGGAAAAACACAAAATAAATCAGAAAAATATCTTAGTTTTCATGGCCGTCATATTAGTTGGCTGGGAAGCTATAAAAAGGCCTTTGATAAATCGTATCTTTGAGATTCAGGTAACATTTTCTTTTCACACAACATGTTATGTAAAGAATAGAATTTTCATATGATGATGTGGTCCTTTAATTTGACAATTTGTCCAGTAATTATTTTAAGCATTCTTATTTTTTATGTTTCCGTTCGGATGGATATGGTTAAACAATCACACAATATCAACTCGTCCCCCCCCCCCCCCCCCGAGTTTTTGTAGGAAGAAAATAAAATGTGTACCACTTCTTTAAAGTGACAGCTTCTTTTAGTCTTCCATAAAAAAAAAAGTTGACGAGGGAAAAATCTAATTATTTAGCATCATATGTTGCCAGCAGTAAAGTAAACAAAAGGAAAAATACCTTAAAATTTCTAGGGAAAAATTTTCATCGCATGTATTTTGCTACACTTTTTAGGAGCTACTTTTTTATATAATAATGAGGTTTCTTTGAAAAAACGACGTTGATTTCTTCTTCGTAAGTTGATTTGATTATCCGAGAAGTGAATATAATGAACTGTCATGTTTAATTAGAGGTTGAAATTTTTAGTCTAGCCGTAAATATGTTCACAAGTTTATCTACAGGAATTCGAGAGCTCCTGTGCTATATTTCTATACTTTTTTTAAGTGGCTTGCTTAATAAGTTGACAAATTACATTATTTTATAACCAATGGGGGTTTTGATCAGAATTTTGAGAGCAGGTGATAGTAACGCTCTTAATCTATTATTTACGTGCTTATATATATGTAGCAACATAAACTAAACGTGTTAAAGAAATCAATACATAATTTAATTGCTCAATAGTACGCAATGGAACAACTGGCCCAATAATGCTGGATACAGTTCAAAAGGTCCCAATATTAGAAAGTGTTTATTTTCCGATTCAAAGAGTACCTCAATCAAACCTAAGCGCGTCTTAATATCTGTATGCCAAAGGTTGTATCCAATCTCTCAGCAAAGCCAAACCTGTTATCCTTTTGCCAACAGAGTGAGTATAAACTATCACTCGTGCAAAAAGGATGCTTTAAACGGAATTACATCGATTAGTATTGCTTGTAGAGCTAGGTTTTGAAAGAATTTGAGGGTCATTTTAGTGCTATTTGGATCTCCAAAATTATAAAAATATTCCTCTCATCAATATTACTCTCTTCTGGAAAATATGAAGGCAACTCCGTTGCAACAATATTTCGTTAGAAAAAATGTATTTTCTATTATTTAAAAATGCACTTACCACATTTAAAACAAAACAAATCTGAAACAAGATGTATTTACAAAATTACAGATTAATGCGGAAATAAAACTGTCTTCGAAGTAAAATGTAAGCATAGAATTTACCAAGAGGTCAGATTCGTTAAAATTTATTTACTGTCATAAATAAGGTAATACTGATTTAAGAAAAACGTATATTTTTCGAGTAATTTTATTTATAACTCTATTGGTTTCGACATCGTGAAGTCGTCTGTTTTATGCATTTGTAATTAAAGATGTGGTTTGTGTCGAGGAAAGTAGCATAAAAATATTTCAATAAAATTTTTAAATATCCCATTCTATGATTGATTATTCAGGATCACTTCACACTCAGTTGATCCAGAAATCAGTAAATTCTCGTGTTTTCATATTATGATAAATAATATAGCATATCGTGTGCTAATATCTACCGCTGTGAAGTGGCGCCTACGAAAGAGTTAAATAAAGTACGGATCCCTAGTAGGTTATCCCACTGAACACTCAACGATAATATCGCGACTGAATCAAATGATGAAATAATGATTGTTGATGAAATTTAAAGATCGGTATGGTCTTTTGCGGGAACCAGGTCGACACACGCTGGAGTACCACGTAGGTGGACCAAGTTTAACGTGGGTAACAGGAGATTCATTATTATAGCCATAGAGGAGGCATGTATGAACAGCAGTTCTGAGGGCAAGTAGTCCACAGGGATGGGAGAGGAGACGGAGCCAGTTTCCACTGCTACACTCGAGTAGGCAAGCTTGTTCGAAAGAGTTTATATGTACCTGCGAAATGTACTTACCTCGATAGCAGCGTTCTCACTGCACTCGGCCGAACTATGGCTAATGCTCAAGACGTATGAGTAAAATGTGCATCTCGAAATTTCTAGATCCCTTGCACCTACTTACACCTTCGGGTGTCGTCCAAGTTAACGCGAATGGGCAGAGTGATTACCCATACATTTTCACGAGTACCTAAATCTTGATTCATTCCAAGTAATCCAAGTTTTTCGAGGCAGGTTCCGGACGGTCTCTAGCGAAAATTCACTTCTATAAGCATTGCTAGATCTTCCTCTTTCTTTGCCCAGCCTCATATATTTCTTCATTCATGCAGCCTAAAAAAGCCTACTCATTTCCTTGCTATATTCCGATTTCCCCACCCTCTACTGTCACGACCTTCAACATACCACTACCATGCAATGTTTCCTCTTTCCACTTTCTTTGCCTTTTTCGAATTTCCCCCAAAATTTTCCCCTATTGGCCTACCCTAATTACAACCTCAGAGCTGGTCTACCTCTGTGCTTAACTTATTTTATCCGTTCTCAGACACACACATCAACCAAAGTTATGCGTATATTCTCGCGGCACAAGTTCCATTTCACTAAAAAACTACTTCATGTAGCGTCGCAACTAATATTTTTCCATGTTATACATGAGAAATATCCAGTAAAGTATGACCATTATTTTTATAAGAACAATTTATTGAGTAAAAGTACATTTTTCTTTACGTTTAGCTTAATATTTATCGTACCAGCGCCACTAAAATAATAACTCTCTAATTCGTACCGAAGCATAGGTTATCCAGTAATCATGTAATGAATAAAGTTTTCTGATGAACAGAAAACAAATATATTTTTATAGCCGAACTATGAGCAAAATTTAATGATTTATTATGCAGGAACATAATAGAAAAAGTAACGGATCTTACAATGTAATGTGTACAATAACGTAAGTGAGCGAGCTTCTTCATGTTAGAAGGGACATACAACTATTTACTTCAGCACGTAATAATGTGTAATTCTTTCCTATTAGGGTTATTTAGAAAACTACACTGCAAGCGTACAGGATGTTATATTCCTTCATAGCACCTCTCACCTAAGACGAACTGAGGGAAGCAATCAGCGAATTATAACTGATGGGTTCGCCAAGTTAGAAGTTCTAGAGCGAGTGTGCAGATGAAGAGTGTGAATGAGAATAAGTAGGCCACAATTAGGTAAAGTCCAAAGTACTAAGTTGCATTTAGATGCAAAAAAATTACAATTTACCGACCAGCAAGGGTACACAAGTAATATGATGATTTTAACTTGGGCTTAATAATCTATACGGGAGGATAGAATCACCACACTAGGTGTCGGTGTATTTTTTCACGAGCAAAATGTAAATATTTGAGTGTACATTTAAATGTTGATCAAAATTCGCCAACCTCTAATAAATGTTTACGTTAATTGTTTCGATTAAATATCTACCTTGGGAGTTCTATTGATAAGCAAGGGAACATTAAAATATTTAAAATAGCGACTGGAAGTTTTTACTTATTTTATATTTTCTCGCTCTGCATTTCACAACTAATTTTATTTTTTAATTAAATAACGTGCAAATTTCAGGTGCATATTAAAATTTAAAATGAACATGAATGTATTAACCTAATTCCACCTTATTTTATTTCATAAATACAATCAATATTTCAATGAAATTCAGAATTAAAACCAAACTAAAATGAAATCTTTGAAAAGAAGAAATTCAAATCCTTAAGGAAAACAATGAAAAGCCACAAATCTCCTTCTCTCTAATGAAAGAAAAATAACGAAAATCCCTTTTAATGTCAAAGTTATTACATAGATCCACTCAATAAAATTTAAGTTGATAATTCGTATATTTAATTTTAGCAAAAAGCAATGATTTAACACTTCGAAAAATATACGTAAAACCTGATCCGTTTGATTGAGAATATAAGCTTAGTTGATTAATGCGTTTTCGCCTAAAGACATATTGAATTTACACTCCCTTTGGGTGTGAACTGAAAGCGCACAGTTGATACTTGCAATTATTCTCTAATGAAAATAAGTGCTGATCATTTTTGCTCTTCAATAATATTTCCCTTCAATGAGTATATTTCATTTCGATGTACACTTTATCCTTGCTTAAAAATAATTAGTTAATAATACTTAAAAATATTTTTCTGAATGATTCTGTAAGTTAATCGTTCTTCCTGGTGGTGGAACCGACATTAGTAATGAAATCGACAACATAGACACGCATTCATCTTGAGGCAATTTGTTTATATTACGAATTTTAGAGCATCCACAAATTTATGTTAAGTAGCCCATTAAACGAAGACTTGATAACTTTACTGTTGATGTTATATTTACGTGTGTTATATAATAGCACCCCTCAAAAATCACCGAGCTATTTTCAGCCTTCGTAGTTTCTGGCAAGTACTCATCCAGTAACTCATTACGTATACATATTCGGTCATTCAGTACTCATCAACATATCGCTCACTCATATCCATAATCACGCATAATTTGTTCTGGATATTATTTCAGGATGTGTGTCGGCCATAATATTCTAGGATAGATTAGTAAAGTCCAAAATGGAAACGGCAGAAAATCCGTCCCCTATGACTGATTTGTCATTAAGTGTGATGATACTTATAATAATAAAATACTCTAACTATTCATGACATTAATTTAAATTTCTCTCCTACTTAAATTAGGGTTACTTGTTATTCTAATTCACTGCATATTTCTCTCTTCTACGCTCCATTGCTTTCGAACGCCCTCGAAAAGCAAGCGCAGGAAACTCCCGACTGAAAATAGAAAAATATCGTCGATTCCGAGGTGTATCGCCCGGGCATCTCTTTGTTTATCCCGTGAAAGGTTGCGGCCGGCGGCCTCATGTTTTCCTTTGCAGCGTCGACCCGATGCATGTTGTTTCGGCCCTCAATATATCACGGACGAGTCGTGAATGAAGCCGTGGATTTCCCCGCCGCGGAAAATTTATAACGCCGACTAAAAATTCACGCTGGTGATTTATGTTCCGACAATTGCTAATTGTTCACTTCTGCATGCTAAATGATCGAACTGGACAACTAAGCGGCGAACGTGAAGCCATCCAAAAACAGAAAACGAGCAAAACAGCGAGGCGTATCGACAGTTTGCTCTCACAATGCCACTGGGATGTATTCATCTAATCCTTCAGAACAGAGACACTAAAAATCTATATATTTTGAATCATGAATTTAAATGCAAGATTCAACTTTAAGGGCGTTTGCTAGACCAATATCCACTGAAAATCATCAGAAAAATCGAAGAAAATACTCTTAGTAAAATACTGGAAGAAATAGATCCATTTATACCTCTCACCTCCAATGCGGACGGTATAACTTGTAAAAATACCGAGAGACAAAGTTGAACGATGAATATGAAAACCGTTTTAGTCTCCTGTCATACAGATTGTATGCTTTAATATTTAGAGTATGCTTACTCGTAGTCAATATTTAAACGAGAATACCATAACGTTTCATTTGGGAAGTTACCCCTGAGTATTAAGGTGATGAGAGATTTGAGAATAATCTAACCACTGTCAATATCATGATCCAATTCCTTTAGTATTCATGCCTACCACAAACATCTTTAATCGCAATTAAAACTGTCCACCTATGCTTTCGTTTACATGCTATATTCAGCAGATCAAATAAAGCAAAAAAGCTACGTGGCGAAGAATTGGACACCCGATTGTCCGCAGGCCGGCTAAACCAGTATTATCTCGGTTTACCTTGGCCAATATTTGTTTAGCTTGATCGCTAAAGCGTTCGGTAGCTAACACAAAGTCCCTGGTTTACAATCCTTCCACTTAAATGTACGTTGCGTATTCACGTCATGTATGTGCATCGGTAAATTTTATAGTTCCATAAGATATTTTTCATTGCAAAATATGAAACATGTAGTACCACTACAAAAACTACCTCTAGAAAAATACCCTAAATCCGTAACGTGCAGAATTTATGAAGAATTTGGAAATATTGATAAGCGCGCTGCAGTACTTATAATTTTTAAGTAGACGCTAGCAAAAACCTGTTAATACTAATAAATCAGCTCGGTTTTCTACTGTACCACCTAGTATGTAACTTCTATTACATTATATTTGAAGTATATAAATTTAAATATTGGTGTAAACGAATTGTTGCTGCTTGCTTCGCCTCTCCGGAAATACATATTTTGGCGTCGAAAATGAAACCCCATGTTTACCTCCTTCCGCGTATTTCATTATCACATCATCGCTTTGGATTATAGATGTAAACTATATATATATATATATATATATATATATATATATATATATATATATATATATATATAAACTATAGATAAAGTTTTGCTAGCCATCAAATGCACACAATTGGTACTGCCCTTAATTCAATGTCTTAAATAAAACGGGAGGCCATCAATCGATCAGAGGATAAGAAAAATAAACGGGTCATAGATCCAGAAGAACATTTTAAATGCATTGAAAGTGTCTGAAAAATGACTGAATCGTGTCATATCATGGTAGTCGTAAAATGCATATGATATTAAAAAGCTGCAACCCTTTCTCTTGATTTTTTTAATAGGAAACAATTGTATTAGACACAAAGAGATACGCATTAAGTAATCTCAGAAAGAGGTGCAGATTTGCAGAGAAGGTGTAATACTTGCCATTACAGACTTATTGATAGCTCTTTATACGACTTTATTTGTATTGATGTTTCTTAATATTATGTTCTCGGATATACATATATATATATATATATATATATATAGACATATATATATATATACATATATATATATATATATATACATATATATATATACATATATATATACATATATATATATACATATATATATATACATATATATATATATACATATATATATATATACATATATATATATACATATATATATATATATATATATATATATATATATATATATATATATATATATATATATATACATATATATATATATATACATATATATATATATATATATATATATATATATATATATATATATATATACATATATATATATAAACATATACGTAAATCCTTCTATAATTTACATCTGACACAAACCACCCCAAAGAGAAAATTAGTAGACAGCAGTGGCGTGTGCAATAGAAAAGTACATTACTGCGATGCATTACTGATTTAGCCGTGCTTTGGCAAGGAAGACTGACAAACCATGAAGTAACCTTTTACAAACGTTTATCAATATACAACTTGAAGCTGACTGTTTCGTATTTTTTTAAGTAGTATCAAACTAGTATGTTTACGCCCAATGATCTTACGGCCAAAACTTGATACCTACCTCAAAAAATGGGCGTAACCGAAGAAAAATTCATATGTTACAGCAGTTGGGGCATCGGATATCTTGCACTTAATCAATTCAATTTAATAAATAAACTATCTGGTCCGCGATGATTTCCATTGCTTATGAGCGGCCTCGGAGGTGGGGTAGTGTCCTAACATCTTAATATACATATTCTCCTTACTGCATGCTTCCTGAGATTTTTTGTTACCATGAAACTCAAATTGAATGATATTATCCTGATGAATAACTGATCGTAGCACTTTTCCACTTGATAAAAATATTTTTATTTACGACCGGGTTTCGATGCATTACATCATCATCAGCAAATGATGTAATACATCGAAACCCGGTCGTAAATAAAAATATTTTTATCAAGTGGAAAAGTGCTACGTTCAGTTATTCATTTAGTTCGACTTCCACCACATCACGCCTGAAGCTACTCAATTTACGATATTATCCTCTTTAATTATTAACATAATCAAATATTTACAGAGGCAAATGAAATGATAATAAGTGGCTCAGGCTACAACTTTCCAAATAAAAGATAGGATTATTTTCTTGAGGTAATAATATGCCTAAATACTTTAGCAACCACTTTAGGAAGAACTAATTTTTAACGGATTGTGAATCTATCTGGAAAACAACAATTACTCGGTATCATCTAGGCTATTTTCGGTGTTAGAAAATGGCTGATTAATATATTCTGAACGAATTTTAAAATTACAAATATGAAAATTATAAATATGAAAATTACATAAATTTAATTGAGAGAAATACATTATAAAACACTCGTATTTATATTTTACATTTTTTGCTCAATTTTTTTATTTTTAAATATCATCATGAATTCGTAAGGAATTAAAGTCAGCATTTTAGCATGTCAGCATTTAGCAAAAGCATGAAGTTTGCTTAACCGGGGCCGTTTAACCCGGGGATTCTAATTCTCCACGCATGTTCTCCAAGGGCCGAATGACTAAGAGTTCACAAAATACCCATGTCTTAGGTGATCCTACATTCTCCCGGTTTGAAGGTGACCCAGTCGGCTATGGTAAAAGTATTGTAAAACAAAAAATAGACATACTATAGTATGTTCTGCCAAAAAAAGGGACCCTCTCTTACTCATGAAAACACCTTACTTGATTAAATAACTTAAGGCTATTGAATTAATACTAATTAGATTGGATTAAGGAACGTTGCTAATATTTCAAATGGATATTTGCTAGACCGTTAACTACACTTACGTAGAGTCTCTCGCGATGAATTTGGGTAGCTTAATTAATCGGATAAAATAAATCATATTAAATTTGCTGATTACAGTTTACATCAACGAAATGATTACTCCCAGACTGCATTATAGACTCGACTGAGAGTACCTAATGATGAATGTATAAAGAACAATTAATCGAATAAAACAATCATGGTTGTTTAGCCTCGATAGGATTAAATAAACAAAACACTAAACAAACAGATTCAGTGCTAGCCAAATTGTTCAATCACATTGAGCAACTGGGTTGGATGATAAATCACTAGCTTTCAATTACTTCTTTCTATGAGTAAACGTTTAACCTTTACTTCTGACCAATTAATAATATATTTTCAAATGCAATCATTGATCTTTATCCTCATGAAATTTCGCTTTGCTTCTCAAAACCCGGCAGTTATACCCTAACCTCATTCTGTCCCCTAAATGGATCAAGGGCATGTGGCAAGTGGCAATGGACTTTTTAAGAATATGATAGAAGCTAATATTTTTGGTAGACGCGATTTGGGGATGGAAAAAATAGGCGTATTGGACTGAGTGAAGGTACACAAGAAACATGAGGATTTGACGAATAGCTTATTACAGTTTTTAGGAGGATTAATTTATAGTTGTGTAATTCCTGGCCCAGAAATTCAGAAAAGCTAAGGTAATCAGCTCATGTAAAACAGAGACAGAAAAAGAATCAGTAGTTCACCCAGACGGTTAAAATCGAGGCAGGAAGCATTCGGATTTAAATAATATTTAAATTATTAAAGGTTATGTACCAAGTGGTACGTAGGGTGTGGCTTATAAATGTAGCAGATCTTCCTACCTCAACCACTATATTACTTTAAATAAAAATCCCCCTGAAACTACGCCTCTCCCACAAGAATTATCCCCACCAAACTTCTCATGGAGAGCACCCTCAAGAAACCACGCCCCATTTTCACCTCGCCGAAATACCCGACGCCTCTTCACGCGCCCTTGCGTGCCACCGGCACCTCCACATGTCCTTTGAGGGGCCGGCGGCACGCACTCCAGTTTTCTCCCCGAACCCACCTTCTGGCCAACGTCCTTAAACATGACCGGCTGCTTCCGCGCTCTACTGGCGAAAACGCTCGTCTCCCTTCCTATATACCCCCTCCCTGGAACAAGCCACACCCGATGACCCACGCATGCCCGCCGCGTCAATTTCCGCATGGGTCACACGCTTTCACATGCATAAACCATCGCTACCTCCCTCACGGTCAAGCTCTTATGCCACCCCTCACCTCTTCCTCCTTCCTCCCCCGTTTCCTCCCGAATTCTCTCGAAGGAGCACTACAGGCGCTGGACAATGGAACTGGGAGGTTGGGGTGGGGCACGAGAGTAAGAGGAGAGAGTCGCAATTTTCTCACTTGCACTCCTCTATAGATCCCACCCCTGTTTTCCTTTCCTCTTCTTCCGATGTCGAAGGCCATGTTTGGAAAAGGAAATGTGAAAGGGAGCCAAAGTCCGGGTGCTCTGAGGGTAGGAATACCCAATTAAATTCGCATTTTTCCGCATCTGCATGGAAAATAAAATAAAAAAAGAATAAATCCTGTTTTCAATTTGTTTCTTCCGCTCTGGGAGGAGGGCGTGGGGGCTGGGAGCGAGAAATGAAAGAATTCCCGCGTGGAAATCGGCTGTAGAGCAGACGCGTTTACGTAATATTTCCCACTTTTCACACGCTTTCACTTCAATTTTTAGCCGATTCATGACACAAAGAAGCCTAATTAAGCTGAACAATTATTCGGTAATAGTGATAATTTGGTGTGATACATGGAATGAGGGAAGACAACGAGGTAAGGTTTGCTCTCTTGAGATTATATATTCTTAAATTAGCAATTGGCCAAGCTGTCGAACAGAAATTGATTTAAAGGATCCTTGACGCACGAGAGATGAAAATGACGTGAAAGAAGGTAAGCTTAAAAAAGAACATTTACTTTATAAGCAAATATCACATAGTGATGAGAGCCAAGTATAGGAACTCTAACTGGAAATATTGATGGAAGATCAGGAGAGAGAACACTTATGGAAGTGATACACAAAGACCTTACTTGGAACGGAAACTTCCGAAAGACGAAAATGAAAAATGACAAAAGTAAGTTGGAGGAATACGAAAGGATCTGAGAGATGTGGAAGAGAGAGTTCCAAAGATCATCAAAAAACGTAGCAAGCAAAATAAGGCTTTGAGAGAAGACAAGATTTATCGAAAATAAAGAAATGAACTGCGACGAAAAAAAACGATAGGATTCAAAGAAAAACAGAAAACTCTATCGCGTAGGTTGTTTGGGGGATAAACAGATTTCTCTTCATGCAAAATGGAAACGCTCATCTTGCAATTTTTAAATGAAAAGAAAGTTTTCACAAAGCCATTTTCCTAATGTGGTAAAAAATCTTTTCTTCAAATTCAGTAAAATTGAGAGAAAATTACCAATGTTGTTTCATTTAAGATGAGCAATTTATTACCTACATTGAATAACGCAAATGCCTTATGTAAAAACTGAAAAAGCTAAGCCTTTTTTGCTAAAAGGGGAACCTCAATAGCGTGAGGCGTAATAATATAAACTACCATATAAGTAGGTAGTTGGAAAATTTTGGCTGAGTACAGATAAAAATGCATTTTTTTTCTTCCGTAATAAAACATGGGCATACTAGGCATACGTAGACTAGCATTCCAAGAGCTTTTTTAGGCAAAACCGTTAATCAGTTGTCGAAATTTTTAATCCAGTTATTCCGAAAGTTTTGAAATAGTTTACAGCCATAGTTGACCATAGTAATAAACTGAAAAAAATGTTGAAAATCAAAATTACAGTTAATTGAATGTGTGAAACGCCCGGAGAGTCCGAATATTAAGGAAGGACAATCATCCTTATCCAAAATCAGTGTTTGAATTAGTGACGACTGAGAGGATGAAAAATACTATGGCCCAGCTTGCAGATTTCAAATAAGGGATATGCATGATCTACCCGTTTCAAAACTTATCCATTATGCTAGTGCCACGCAAGTGTTTAGAATTCATGCTCCCTTAAATCGCAAATCTAATTTTGTTGTGCAAAAATTATCAGCATTATTATTGGAATAAATTAAAAATAATTGGATAAAATTATCCGCAGAAAGAGGTAATGATACTTTAACGCTTGTGATACTTTTAATATTTTATACTTCTTTTTCTACTGTAGTTAAGTTCGGTATTACAGAAAAAATAAGCAAAAAGGTAAAGTTAAGACTAATTTTTGGAAATCGAATAAAATGCCTAAGCTCAACAAAACCGCTTTTATTATATTCAAAGAAAAAACATTGAAGAAAGTCTACGTATTTCACTCTATATTGACAGGTCTGGAAGATCAGAAATATTTACAATGAAATAACATGAATCAACTTGTTCGGCATGAAATTCATTTGGAGAGAAAATCAGATGAAATAGATATACTATAGATGGAATGTCTTAGTCGGTTATAAATTACCACATGAAAAGATAAGCCTCTTGAAGAGATGACCAGTACAATTAGTATCACAAAGCGTATGAAAGTTGATTTTACTAAATCAGAGCCCTCGGATTAGGAAGAGCATGTTAAACTGGTCCATATTCCATTTCATGAAATATAATGTATCTAGTATTTGCTCCATTGATATGGTGCGCCACGTAATTATAATCATTTAAGGGAACCAATTTTATATGCATCGTAATTTTTCATTTCCCTACATGATAAACCAATATCCTATAAAACATAGAAACGCCTAGTTGAGCAAGAAGTAAATATTACTCGCTATACGGTCATATTTGAGACGTGTCAAAGAAACTCCGTTAAAAATCCATTGAAAGTACACGGTCTATGAAAATCTGTTGTATTCATATTAATCAATGAAATTTATTTTTCCAAAGCAATTTCAGAGTGAAATTGGTTCAGCAAGTTTCATTCTTCCAAAATATGGTGTTATGAAAATAAATAGTAACTAATTCCTTTAAATTACTTGCAAAACAAAAAATTATCAAAAAAGATACCGTAGTACGTAAAAAAATACTGTATACAGTTAATATATTTAATTTAAAGTCCTGTGGATTTACTTCAACTCATTAGTCTGCTAAAAATATTGATAATAATTCCAGTAACTTATTCGAATTGGTATTTACTTAGAATGCATTAAAACGTAAATTTAAAAAAACCTTCCGAGATGTTAATGATACTATATTTAAATGAGACTATATTTAATGTATCTGCAAATTATTATTTGTGGATTATTCTAGAAGGAATACATTAATAGATAAAATATCCGATTATTATTCGTATAGTTTTAAAACCCAAAAAATGTTCATATGGTGAATATTACCAATGTCAAATAAACTTCAATAATGTAATGTAAGCGAAAAATGTGGACACAAAAATCAAAATCAGTAGAGTGAGAGAAGAAATAATCACGAATTTTCCCTTTTTAATGTTATCTACAGGCACATGTCATGAAGCGGTTAAAACATCATCTATTTTGAAGACTTTTACGATTTTAATTCAAGATTTGACTTGGTATATATGAATGCCATTTTTGCGATTTGAAATAAATATTACTCATTATTTTACTTTTTATCAATTAATTTTGCAGCAAAATTTTGCTGAGGTGAATGGTATGCTTCATTAGTTAGGTAAAGGATTCGATCGCGTAGCAGAATCGCCCCCCCCCCCCCCCCCGAAAGAAGCGGCATTACGTGCGGAACACTAGAGAGGATGAATAAATAACTCCTAACGTAAACTCAGCAGCGCAAAGATACATAAGAAGTTTCATTGGAGATGATACAGTAGGATCAAAGTCACTAAAGGGGGCGCTATTGCCAGCCACTGATGAATTCACGAAGGCGACTGGCGGTGGTCTCAGCCGCTTGAAACGTAATCACAATAATCTTCAGATACAAAAAAGATTACTTCAATAACGGCTGCCTAAGTCCTGTTGCGAGAAAATTTTAATCTGATATTAAATAAGTCGTCCTTTATTAATATATGTACTAATCATAAAAGAAATACATCTGTTTAAAATCCCTTATCTGCGGTTTATGGTGAAGTCAAAAGCGTTTGAAGTAGAAATTAAATGTAAAATTGTTAAATTTACCGTCAGCTCAATTTATAGCCAAATTTTTAGAGTCAACACAAAAGTTATTGCCATCGAAACAACCTATCTAAATATACTGAGAGTAAATTAATTTCTACTAAAAATAATAGCTCATTAAATTCGACATTCTCCAAATCGATTTATTTTTTACATCTCCATCTACAAGACACTACTCACCAGAATATTTCAAAATTCCCTGTGACTTATGCTAAACCCGTCCATTAGCCCTTAATTCAAAATTTAAACCAAAAGAAACAACTGGACTGCTGACTTAAAACCCGTGGCCTTCATGTATCAGACTACGATTATGAATTACAACGGCTTGTGCTACATGCTTAACGTGATAAATTTGAGTAACTTCTAGATGATACCATATAGAGTGAACCCCTTCTAACTGCACTATGCTGGATTAATCGTGTGTGACATACGAGGGATCATCCTGGGAAAAGCCCTCCATATTAACTAAGTAATTTTTGGATTTCCCTATATTGTATTACTGCAACTATTTCCGGCTTCATTATTTCCTGGAATTTGAAAACGAAAGACACAGGAAGTATCATTAAATAATCAACAAAAAAAGAAAATTTATTCCGATAGTAGGGCCGATTTATAACGTTATACGTATAATAAGGTGTCTGAGCAATATAACAGTCCTTCAGAGTTTAACCCCTCCTATATAAAGCCATAAAATACCACAACATTTACAAATCCAGATGTTCTCATTTTGAAAGGTGTTGGAAATAATGAAATCTAAGAGAAGATAGAGGTCCTTATTTGGACAAAGACCGCCATCTATCTATCTAATGCTGCAACTGTCGATTCGCATGACAAGGATTTCGTGAGGTGACTCACCTCTTCCACTTCCGGCCACGATACTCGGTCCAACGGGCATAGTCCCGTGATTCTCGGGACTCATACTCAGGTCTTTGTCATTCATAGTACCATGGAATATTTAATTCAAGTAGTTCCTCAGTATTAAAAAGGACCGAAACAGAATATGAACATGCAGCGCTAGAGCAAAGGAAAGGGTATTTATAAAGTAAAACGCGGACGATAGAGATAGGAAATATAGAAATTTTTGGGCAAGGGCGAGGTGAGGTAGACGTATGACGAGATACTGAAGCTATATTTATATATTTATGTATGGATTAGTATACAGCGCAGGATTAAAGAGGCTGTAAAAAATGGCAATAGTATGAACTAGTAAAAGGTTAGGAGAAGCGCAGTAAAAATAGATCAGGCAAGTGAGAAAATCATTATGACACGTAAAAGCTGAAGCAACGAACGTGACCAGTATATGCGAGGGTTGTTGTTCATATTTTCAGCCTAGTAATGAAAAGACAGTAATTTATTGTTGAAAATAGCTTCATTGCTTTTCGAAGTATTCTCCATCATAATCAATGCACTTTTGCACGCGCTCGAACCAATTATCGTGGCACTTTTTCACTGCTGTTGAGGTACCTCAAAAACATGGACTCTGAATGCATCAACGGTTTACTCAGCCGCCGAAAAACGTTGGTCACGTAATTTCTTCTTGACAAAAGGGAGTAAAAATAAGTTATTTGTTGCTAAATCAAGGCTGTACGGAGGGTAACCCATCAATTTGATGATTTGGCCAATCAAATAGATAGTTGCTTTAGCCGATCGGTGAGAGTTTGCATTGTCACGATGAAGAATGATCCTTCGTTGCCGCTTCTTTTTCCGAATTTCATCAAGCACTTTTGGCAAAAAAATGCTCGTGTACAATTCAAAATTCACCGTTCTACGTTGTTCTGACGATACGGTTGCCACATGCCCAGTTATTCCGAAGAAACAGGCGATCATTTGCTTCGATGTCCTTCGTGCACAAATCACTTTTTTCGGATTTGGCTCGTCTTGGAAGACCCATACAGTGGATTGATTGCTATTTTGTTTCGGGCTCATACGCACGGATCCAAGATTAGTCACCTGTATAGATGTTATAAGTTCACATCTTCTGATGCACTGCGATTGTATTTCTTGAGCATTTCTTTGCACCAATTGACACGAGCATCGTTTTGAGCTTTTGTCAAATTATACGGGAATATCCAAAATGAACAAATTTTTTTCACAGCTAAATGTTAATGCAATACCTCATATATGCTCGTCATACTTATCCCCAAGGATGACTTAATCTCACGATAAGTCACATGCCGATCTTCCTTTGCTAGCCCTTGCATAGCATCAATGTTTTCTGGCCCAACAACTGATTTTGGACGAAATTCACGACTTTCGCAGCTGAGCGACCGGCGGCCATGATGGAATTTTTTATACCAGAGTTTCACAGTGGCGAAGGATTGCACTTCATCGCCAAAAGTGGAAGTAAGTTGATCGATGCGCTCCCGTCTTGATAATATAGGTCAAAAAACGTGAAAAGTAATTCCACGAAAATGTTCACGGATTAACTCCTAAGTCAGAGGGACCTATTTTCGCCTGGGTTTTTAAAAGGAATGAGGAGGAGAAAACTAAAAAAGATTTGGTAAGAACTGGCGATAGGAATAAAAGACAATGGATATTAGTAAAGTCAGATTTATAAAAATTAAATACGTTTGCGAAAAATGAAGCTTCATTTTGCCAGCCAGACCATGCGCCGCAAGCCCTGAAGAACGTATTACAAAATGTAAAAGTCATGGGATGAGAATCATTGTAAATAAAACAAAGGTTTTAAGGTCTACGAGAAGCAGAATGACTACGATAAATTAGAAAAATTTATGTGAAACCTAACTAAGAATTATATTGGAACCTAACGATCAATGTAAGTGATTTAGGTCAATATAAGTCAATAGGAAAAGTGTTACGCAAAGAATCATTTACAAAAAAGTGGAATTGACGAAAAGGACGCTAATGATGTTAAATAGATCCTTTTTAAATCCTTGATATCGATTGTGGTTTTATTAAAAAATATGGTCGTTGAAGCAAGTCATTAGGCGTACATTGGAGACTTTTGAAATCTGGTCGTGGAGAAGTTTGGAAACGGTGAAATGGGCAAAAGAGAAAACAAACGAGGAAATACTGGGCATGGTGGGGTAGCAGAGAGTATTTTTGGCAGATATCCTATGGATGCAGGAATGATGGATGCTGAGCATGTTAAATGGCGATGGAATGTTGAAAATGGTGAATAAAAGGAGAATGGAGGCTAAAACTACAAAAGCCTTTCAGCAACAATATAAAAATATTTGGAAAATTAATTCAAGGAACAAGCAGAACAACAGGATGAAGTATTGAAATAAAAACTTCTAAAAAATTAGAATTATGGGTAAATTTTAAAATTTTGACATGCTTTTAATTAATTCTAGGGAGTTTTAAATTTAGCAACTGAATTTTTTTTTCGCCACGCGTCACCTTTATAACGGAATTGCGTGAGATAAACCACAACTATAATATTCGTGGCCATCCTAATGGCCGCAAAACCGAAAAGCACATTACTGTTATCATTCTCATTTATGTTTCATAAATGTGTAGGTAAAAAAAACAAATGATAAAGTTTCATATCCCCTAATGTATTCTAGTAAAGCACGCTTTAATGAATTTCTGCAAGTCTACGTACTTACAGCTTTAATTCCAAAGAAACTGCGGGAGATGCCGCAAAAATAACTTTTAACGGAGCAATGAGCTAATATGCATTTCAATGCAAAAATTTCAGACTAAAAATCAGTCACCTCCCGGTCAAGGCGAATGATTTTTACATCATGAAAAAATTGCATTTATAGCTTTACTTTGACTTTTACTTTACTCGCGCACTTGGAGCACAAAATCCTGTATTAATATATAGAAAAATGATTTCAGAAAGTAGAAAACGATCTTTACAAGTATCCAAAGATAAAATGCGCAAATCCGGGAGCATTCGCTCTAGCCGGCAGTATATTTTTTCCATAGTTTTGCCCCTTCTTCAGTCTCCTTTCAAAATGCATGCCCCCTATGAAAACAGCCATGTTATTTCGTCACTATTCATCGGCCTTGCTCTCGCTTTTGTCCGCGGTAATTAGTATTTCTAAAGGTCTGTTTGCCCATTTATTTATGGGTTCAAAAGGGGAAACATGATTGTTCAGAAGCCATTAATAATAAAAAAAGTGACGAAAAAAGGCTTTCCAAAAACTTAATTCCGATTTCCCATTACTTTGCAAATGATAAGTTTATTAAATAGTTTAAAAAAATACATATCGGGATGACAACAATGAAGATTAATGACAAATAACTACAATAAGTACTTCAAACTTTCAGGCTTCACTTTAAGGAATTATTTTACGCTCTAATTAATTGAGTTTTTAATTTTCCACCTTTTCCAAACTTCTCCAATACCAGATTTCAAAAGTCTCCAATGTATACCTATTGTCAATATCAAAGTGTAGTCAAAGTCTGTGGAAAGTTACAAACTCTTATAATATGGACAATTATAATATGAAAAGTTTATTACTTTCAGGAACACTATTTACTAAATAATCATCATTTACCATGTCAAAAAAATGGCTATCATATCGTAGGATGCTGAACACCTCCCTTTTAATATAATACGATATATTTTCAGTGATGAAGATAAAATACAATCAGGGCGTATTTCCCTGTTTCGTAGATTTCGAAAAGGCGTAAGATAGAGTGAATTGATAAAAAATAATGAACAAATCGCAGAAAATAAGAATAGACTGACGGGTAATGAGGCTAATCCGCAACCTGTACATGTCTCAGACTACTCAGGTGCGAGCGATGGATGAAGAATCCGGATATAATGTGTTAGAAAGAGATGTCAGGCAAAGATGACGATATATCCGGTGCTGTTCAACGTGTATGTGAAGGAAATTATTAAAGAGGAATGGGAAGACCTGGAGGTAGGAATGAAAGTCGGAGGGCAATTCGTAAAATCAGTAAAGCTTGCTGATGACCAAGCTATAGTTTGTCAGTCAGCCAAGAGATTGCATGCGTTGAAGAGTGAATTGGAAATTCAGTGCGATAGATATGGGATGAGAATCAAATTTAATAAAATAAAGGATATGCGATTTTATAGAAAGAAAAAGGCTAAGCTAAACATTGAAATAGGAGAGAAAAATAAAGCAAATAAAACATTTTACGTATCTCTGAAGTGTTTTGAACCAACACGGTCAAAGTAGTAGGGACGTAAGGAGAAGAATTGCGCTAGGCAAAGAGGCTTTCACAAGGTGGAAGGAATTGTTGACAGGGACGTTGAGTAAGGATGTCAAGAAAAGAGTCATTAGAACTTTGATATGAAGCGTATTTATGTAAGGCTCGGGAACATGGCCATTGAAGTAGGATGACAGGCGTAGATTGAAGACTTGAAATGTGGGTGTGGAGAAGAATGGTTAAGGTGAAGTGGTTAGGAAAGGAAAATAATATGAAGTACTACATATGGTGGTGGAGGAGAGGGGTACGCCCTAGGAAAAATATTAAATAGACAGAAAAAAATGCAAAGCATGTTGATTGACAATAGGATAATGCAGACTGTGATAGGGGGTGAATAATTGGTAAAAGAGGAACGGGTTAGTATAGGATCGGGATTGGATGGAATGAAGGAAGAGATAGATAAATGTCTTTATTTGGCCATTATTATTATTACTAGGTAATCTACCGGTTAAGGCAGGTTTTTGGATGGACGTAATCACTAATTAAATAAAATAATTTGTGACCCCTAGCAAAACACAACAACCTACTCTCCAACAGGTCCCTCTTCAGCTTTGAGTACTTTCTTCCTCCCTTCATCCTGTCCAACATCCCTCTCCTGTTCCTTCCCATTCCTCGTTTGCCTAACATTCTCCCCTCAATTACAGTCTTCAACATCCCGCTGCCGGTCAATACCCCCTTGAGCCATAGGATTTTTCTCCTGCCTCCATTCTCCTTCCTCATTTGTTTTCTTCTCGGTCTATTTAACCTTCTCCATTATTCTCCACACCCACATTTCAAAAGCCTGCAGTCTACGTCTATCCTCCCGCTTCAATGACCACGTTTCCGCACCGTACATAGCTACACTCCATATCAAAGTTTTTACGAGTCTTTTCTTAACATCCTTACCCAACGTCCCCGTCATTTACTCCATCCTACTTGTGAAAGCCTCTTTGCCTAGCGCAATTCTTCTCCTTACGTCCCTACTACTTTGACCCTGTTGGTCCAAAAAACTACCGAGATGCGTAGTTGAGACCAAATGGTCCCTTCTTCCATTTAACTCAGAAGGGAGGAAGGAAGTATACGGATTTGAAGAGGGCCCTCGCGATAGTATAGAGTAGGATGCTGAGTTGTGTTTTGTTAGGAGACACAATGTAATTAATTATTTCGTAGTTGTGCCTATCCAAAACGTACATTAACTTAGATACCTAAAATTATATTTTCAGTATTTTAAGTTGTTTTACTTTCGGGTCTATGATTGCATATAAATGTGAATTTACGCCCCTTGGATATTATCTATCGGCAGTATATTCTAATTTAAATTTAATTAAAACTCCTGAGCATAGACTTTTGATATTTACTAAATTAGCTAATGCCGTCCGTCTCTGTTACTTTTCTCTAGGCGCAGTAATTTTTTTGCGATAGTAATTCAGATATTTAGTGGGTTATTTGCAGAGTAAATTCAGAAATTATAGCAAAGTGCAGTCGCTGCCTATGAGAAATCACTCGGAATACGTATCCAAAGAAACGGCCTTGAACCACTAGAAGGTCTATAAATTATATATCCATTTGCAAATCCTTGAGAGCTCTTTTCTTTTGGCTCTCCAACGTGCCATTTTACTTTTTCACACAAACGACATGATTGCATTGACGTCGCAGACTCGTGCATTCCATTATTTTAATTTTAATCATCCCAACGGCTCATGGCTTTCTGTCACCAATCCATTATACCCACCAGCTCGGAGTATCTACGCCAAAAATTTTGGTTCGATAGATATCGACATCTTTCAAAGAAGGCCTGTGACTGAAATGCAATCAGCAGAGAAGTCTATGAAAAAATTCAGATAGGAATGGACAAGAGGAGCGGCATGAATATGGTAATATACCATAAATTTTGAAATAACAATCAGCAGTGCAAGCGAGACCTTTTGAATATAATTAAAACATAGGTAATCGAGGAATAAATACGAAAGAAGATTTACAGTTTAGTTATTTAGCTATGTTAATTGATTATAAGGAAACAAAATAGAAATGTCTGCAAAGGTGATGTTGGAGCAGATACCAACAGTTAACACAACTAAACAATAACAAATTGAGAAATAAAATAAAAATATCTGACGAGAAGAATCACGATCCAGCTGTAGTTGCATCGGAAATTGATCTTTCCATGGCATTCTGAGTGGAATGCTATCGGAGGATCATTATGTATGTCAGAGGAAGCAATCAATCAAACAACGAAAAATATGAAATTTAATGGCGAAGGCATAATACGGACGGCTAAGATTGGCGGGCCACGCTCACCTCGCTGAGGTAAGGACTTGAGTTACAGGACTAAAATGAGGAAACATGAGATATTTTAGCTAAAGACAAAAATATAAAAAATATACACATATGATTTAGACTTTTTCATTTGAGTCTGTAACTTTCTGCCTAGAATTTTCCACGTTTCTTCCATTACTTCTTGCCCTAACATATTCATTTCACTACTAATTTTTTTTATTGGATTAGATACAGCTAACTTTGTTTATAATTTCTTACAATGAGGTTACACTCCATATGCCATAACTATGGGGGTCCCACATGCCAACCGTAGACCTGTTGACTTAGTAAATAGAGACATAACAACGAAAGGGTCTGGTCTTCGTAACGAAAGGCAAAATAAGTTAATTCTGCAGGCAAGGGAAGCTGAACTGCGTGCGTGAAAATCTGAAAGCGTTAACAATATTGCTTGTGATTTGAGCCCAGGGGCTAGTGACAATCATTACCAGGAGGGAAGCATAGACAGCGGAAACGTAGGTCGTCAATAAACAGTTTTATAAGTGAAAATGAGATTTCACTCTCACTCCAATCATGGTGAGGAGCAAGAGACGATCAAATAGGCGTTGAAATGATCCCTCTTTGCTCCTTTGTCGGAAATCCAAAACGTACTGCATATTCAGATATAGTGGAAATATCCCATTGAAAAGGCGGCTAAGCTTTATCACTCAATAAATATCATAAAATGTCAGCCTTTAATTTCGAAGGCATTTTGAAGGAAATTTGGCTACCTAACTTCTATGCAGCCGGTCAAAATCCTCCCCACCCCGTTTACTGCTCCCACGGCTATGCACAAATTCCACCGAATAATATCGAAAGAAGCACTTGGAATTTAAACATAAAATGTGGAAAAATCAAATTTATTCTCATATCTTTGAAGGATTTCCACCATATTACGCCTGAAACGGTGTTATTTCTACCATTAACTTTTTTCACATTTCTTCAAAATTAAAATTTTCCAATCAAACTTCCGTTTAATTCTACGCCGTAGTACATTGATGAAGGATTTGGAGAGAGAACAATTTCCCTTGGAAACTATCTTTTCTTTAATTCTAGTTTTCATGACCGTAGCATTTCAATGTCGATGATTTCGAACTCTATTTTCCGCCTTCACTATTATGAGAAAAGGAAATGGGGCAGTGGGGAGGAAGAGGAGGAAGCAAGGTGAGTGGTCGAGGGATGTGGGTGAGGGAGGGATTGAGAGACGAGTAAGGGAGCACGTGATCACTACCCTGAGGGACACTCTTTGCCCCACGCTCTTTTCATTATCACATCTCCGCACCAAAATCCCACACACCTCCCCACTCTACTCTTCACCTTCCCGTCCCTCATTGCCCCGCCGCCAGCTCCTGCCATCCGCAGCCTCCTCTCTTTCGTGTTTCTCATTCATAATACCCCTCCCTACCCAGTTTCAGCGTCACAGTCTATCTCACTCAAACGCGGTCCTCCCTCGCATCTGCTCGCAATCGCGTCCTCTTCGATGCTTTCCCTTCCAACTCCCGACTCGCGCTCCGCACCCCTTTCACCTATGTTTTCGAAAGCACGCTTTTTCTTCTCCTCCTCTGCTCATCTCCCCACCCCACTTCTCTCTCTTTCCAAGCTCGACTTCAGTCGCACCCGTCGCTTGCTCATCTGAAAAATTAAACTCGTGTGGCTCGACAAGGGAAAGACACGGGGCTATATGAAAATAACGGTGACTCCTCATCACTCTATTCTCCACCCTTTTTCAGAATATCCTCCTCTTCTCCTCACCCATTCATTTCCCCGGCTCATTTCTCATTCCCCTACTATACCCCTGCCGTTCCCTTTCTTATTTAACGCTCCACATTCCATTCTCCCCCCTTATTCTTCAAACTCCTCCATCGCCAACATCCCCCGACATGTTTCTGAAAATAATTCCATTACTCGACTATTGAGTGTTCGAATTGTTATTGCTGACATGTTTTTTCGCGTTTATAGACGCTATCCCTCGTTTCCCAACCGCGCTTTTTGGCACTGGTGAGCTTTATTCTTTCGTGTCCATTCTCTCGCACCCTTTAGCGGGTAAGCATACGCCTAGATTAGGCGTGAATCGCATGAACGATGTTTAAACTGAGTTCATTGAATACCTCTCGCCATTAAGGTGTGTTATCAAATTTTCGTCAAGTGACGCTCACTAATTCTTCAGGTGTCTGAGCTCTTTAATATAAAATGGTGTCTGGTTGGTTTGAAGGCATACATGGGGAAAAACAAGGGATTTCAGTAGTTCCTTTGGGGAATATATTAATTTTTGAAAAAGAAGGAAAATTCATAAACATTTAAATAAGTAAATATTTCAGTTGTCAGGGTTACACTAACATTTAGCCTATGGACCATACATGCTAATATAATATGCCTGAAATTTTTAGAGATATTGGAACTTCTAACGGCTATTTCACATTTTAAAAAATGGGTATCATAATTGATCATTTTTTGGATATTTTTTATCCATGCCTTCCAGAATGCCCATTTCTCTCTCTACTTCGCCTACTTAACACTATCCCGTCTACGAGTATAAATCGTCTCAGTGCTACTCAGTCAGTACATCAGCGTTTCCCACCTTATTGGAATATTTTGCTTTCCTTCCCTTCTCCCTTTCGCTGCCATTACTTTACTCATATTCCGTTCCTTCTATGTTATTTTCTGCTATCTTCCCCATTACCCTATTACATTAGTATTCAATCAACTTTTTTTCCCCAACCACCAAATGTCGCCGGCATGCAAAAACAAGGTCGATATAAAATATTTTGATAATCCTTTTGTGTATCAATCCAGTAGGAGTTGGTTTAACAAAGTTGAGCATGACTCAACATCTTGCTAAAATCTCCAAGAAATGAATGCTTAATTTTGGGTTCAAATTCTTCCATTTCTTTCTCTTTGCCATTAACATGATCATAAATCATCTGATGCGTCAATTATTCCTCAATTTCATTAAAACCTATTCCTATTGTTATTTCACAGGCTTGGTTATCTCTTTTTTAAGATCGTCATCTATTAATCTACTTTACCAAACCTTTGAGAATAAATTGTAATTTTTGTCCTATTTTCCATGCTTAATTTCTCCTCAGGATCTCACATTCCACTTTTATTAACCTCCTACCTATTTTGAATCTTTATTTATTGGAAATTCCATATCATAGCACTAAGCAACGATCTCAATTTCTGTCAGCTCCAGGAAACCCTCGAATGCACACCGGTGTTCCTGTTTCAACATAGTTTATATTCTATCTAGCACTATTCCGTATCGCATGTAATTTTGAAATTTAAAAAAATATGACTGGAATATCTCTTTATCACCTTTTTCTTTAGTTAAAAGTGTTCTTCTCTCCATACCTTATCGGACATAACCAGGGTATATAGAAATGATGTCCATCGATTTCTTCATGTTTTATTCTCAATTCATGCTTAATTTGCTTGTTTCAAACTATCCTCAACCTCGGTAAAATATTCCTGATTTCTATTATAACAATTTTGAGTCTCTTTGTTTCCATTTTCCTTCCACTGCCATCTGAGCTACAGAATAATTTTCTAATGACAACAACGGAGGTCTTTTTTCCCTCTCTTTTGGCAAACCCTTCACCCCAGGTGGCACTCTTTAGAGTTTTTAATTTGTATTTTTAGCGCTCTTCATTCTCATATCCGCAACTAATTTTTTCATGATTAAGAAAGATAACCTCCCATTTCTTCTCTAACTTGAGTTCAGCACTTCAAGGGTAACAAACCTCTTCGCAGCCGTTTCCCTCAGAAATAAATGCAGTGCGGATGTACTTCGCCACATGGTCACCACAATTTGGTCCCAGTGAAGTAGTCAATATAGTTTCGGAAAGCATGCATACTTCCACCATTTTGAGACTTTGATCGAAAGAGGAGGAAATATTTGAATAAATATTTGTTTCATAGACAAAAGCGTGGAGCCGTAATGGCATCAAATCATGAAAAAATAGAATGGAGTGATGCCCTTTTAGGAATAATTTTAATTCTTGATGTAATTGAATCAATATTTAGAAGAAGTAAAAAAGTTGGACCTCAATCGTCAAAGAATTTTACTTGACGAAGGCATATTAATTCTTGGAGCCATTTCTACCCAAATTTTAGCAAATCAATTTTTAAAAATTGGCCTAAAATGAAAAAAATTAATAATAATATTAATAAAAAATAATTGATTACAGCCACTAAATTACTACTGGCACTAAATAAATTAAGAAATATTTCTAACATGCAATATGTATTTGCTTGAATTCAAGAAAAATTAACATCACTGCATCGATAATTACATATGTATGTCTCGTACATACATGTAATTCTTCTACATTTATATCTTAAACACGTATGCATATATCGTAAATCAGTATTTCTGCGGAAAGTAGAGCTGGTATAGGTAAATTAAATTAGCTTTGATTGATTTCCACTATAAAATATTCCGTTTATTGATATTCCCTACGGGTGCCGGCTTCACTTCGTTATATTTGGTGTCACACGATTTTGAGCTTTCCCAAAGATTTGAGGGTAAATGATGATGCCACTGGTCTGAATCGTTTATCGTGAATTGAATATCTGAATCGTCCAAAGTTATCTACAGGTATGTACCAGTGACTCAAAATGCTTATAAATAGTCCCCATAGTTAGTACCAGATCATAAATGTCCAACACAGTTAAGTTATCAAACCGTTCCATGGTGAAGCCAATCGAAGAAATAAGTCGTCAATAAAAAATGTTTTCAGTTGAAAGACTAATCAGATTTCACCTAATTTATTTTTTAAATAAAGAAATTCACGATTTGTCCCCATATCTGGCTTATTCTGATCGGTAGAATAAACTAAATAGAATAAATGACATTTGGAGAATTGATTAAAAAGCATATGGATCTCTTTTTAGTAAGATTGTTTGATATCAGAGAATTATAGGTAATAATGTACACATGAAAAGTCATTCTTAAATCTTTTTAAATATTTATTAGGTCCGAATCTGATATCCAAGCGTGTACCAAATAATAAGTCATTTCAAGGAATATAATAATGGTTAATGCCGCAAATTTTAATTGTTCTTTCAGAGAAACCAAGCTCCAAGAATAGAAATTGAAGTGTTTCCAGCTAGATGTGCTAGATTTGTCATGAATCAATATTGCTTGTATTTGAGCATTGTCATTTCTAAATTGCCGCACGAATAAGCTTAGCAGTAATGGATATTCTTTTCTTAGACAAACGGTGCTAGCCAAACTTGACCAATGCAGCGAGAAGGCATTGTTAGTATTCATTCAGGTGACAATTAAAGAACATGATTTTTCAATGGCGAATCACCATTAAAGTTGATATACTCGTAATACTATTTTCAGGGCTATGACTTAGACGCCAATATTTTCTAAATGCGTCAGAAAAAGATACTCAAAATATAGCAACTGGTGTAAACTTAATGAAATACTTTCTTTTAATTATGAGTATTTCACAATTCATAATGAAAATGCAGGTAGGAAAGTTTTTCATAGATAATGAAAGCATAATGGTGATTTGATAGGATGATTGGTGAAAACAGGATGGTAGAAATAAACCAGTTCAAATCGCTGAACTGATCTAGGAATTTCATGCTATGTGAAAACATTTATACTAGATTTACTTACGCAGGAAAATAAACTTTAACAAGGACATCGCTAAAGCCCATAGGTGCTTAAAACATAATCATTAGATTAAAAGTATTCGCCCTTTCTTTTCCAAAGTGATTTTTCAAGTTTTTAAGAACCATTCTGTTTTCACTTAGCAGCATCAGGTTTTATCTATTCATGCTTACACGTTTGTAACATCCAGATTATTTACAGACAGGTTAAGATAAGACCCTAATTTTCTGGAGGAAGGAGGTTCATAAATATAGATACTGTATTTTTAAGCGTATCTAATCAGTTTCCTATCATGATCCCTTTATAGGTGAAGTATACACCGTTTTAATTGCTTCTAATCATGTGGATGTGTTCCTAAAAGCAACGCCAAACTGAGTGAACCTAATTAACTACTGAAGACAGGAAAAAACTGGACTAAAATAATAGTAACAACAGCGAGACCAGCTTCTGAAAACAAATGACTGCATGCAACGGAGCATTCCCATTAGAGATGGACCATTTTTTTTATTCCATACGCCCATATACGGGCCCTGTGAAACTCAACAGTCATTTGTTTAATGTTTTTGGGTGGGCTTCTGGGGGAAAAGGAGGGAAGAGTGGATGGACTCTGGGATGGGGAGAGTTGTGGATGGGAGGGGAAAAAGGGCACCTCCCTTTCAACTTGGGCTTAGGAAAACAGCCGAGAGGTTTCGAAGGAAAACGGGGCTGGGAGATTGAGGAGGATGGGAGGGGAGAGGCAACGGGGTGGCGGTGGACGGTTTGTGAAGAGGGAAAGTGAGCGAAAAGATCAAATATTTTTTTGCGAAGGCAAAAAGGAGCGAAGGGAAATCTTTTTTTTTGCATTCAGTCTATCTCTCCATTCCTCTTCTCTTTTCTCGTTTCTTCCTACAGCGTACCCCTTGTCTTCTTTTGACTTTGCCTCCTGCCTTGTGGTCATATCAATCTGATGCTTTTGGAAGAGTAGAGGTTTGAATGAGAGTGGAAGGTTAAGCTGAGCGAGGGAATGGCTAGAGAGAGAGAGAGAATTAAAGAAACAGAAAAAATAAGAGAGAAAATGGAGAGGATAAAGGAGCAAGGGTCCGATAAACAGATACCAGTGAGAAAATACATGCTTTCCAAATTATTTCTAAAAATTGGAGAGTGAGTACCCTTCAAAAATTGAATTTACAGTCATAAATTATGTGCTTTGACTTTGTAAAATTGAAAAGTAAAAACGCTGAAATTAAATCCATAGGAATTATTATAAAAAGAATTATTAAATTGAAGGAATTATAAAATGAATGTTATTATGTCGACTAAACTGACTTCTACAATGTCAAAGCGATGTGGCGATCCGAAATGAAAAAGTTGCGTTGTCCTATCTCACTTAGAATTTCAATGCACAGAATCACAGTCAACTGAGAGAAGCGACTTCCAAATAGCATTTAATTACAGTTTTCGTGATTGAAAAACTGAGTACCTGGAAACATTGTCATTTATTTGGATATATGTGTTTTTGATTGCCGCACTTCCACAATGTTTTTGAACCGACACCAATATCGCCGGCAACATCAAGTTAGTTCAACCGTCGCATCTGGGTGAACTAATATTAAGGCTTACGGAATGAAAAATATATAGCCCCATCCACGGTAGTTATTTCCATTGTACCAAGTTACCGAATCGTAGTTAGTCACGCGAGTAGAACTAACATCATTCACGACACAAGGAGAGTGAAGACTACGGATTCTCATTTAAGAATGCGGCTAAATAGAGATCTCCAATCCTTCTTCAGGAGAGAGATTCGCTGAGAAATTCGATGCGTATGTTAAGGGTTAGGATGTGAAATGGAGCATAGGAATGGAGAGGAGAGACAGATTTTGTTTCCGTGAACTTTTAGCGATCGGGGATCAGCTAGGGTATGCCATTTAAAATATGAGTTTTTCTGAAAGACTCTGTGATATAAATAAGGGTATAAGGGAACTTACAAACACGTTCATTTGTGACAGATACGGAGCGTTTTGTAAAATTTAATTAATGAAGAGTTATCCACTTAAATTTCACGCATAAATAAGGAAAAAAATTATGAATATTGAAGATTTTAGGACATGGGCGTGAATCCCATATTGATTTTCATAACTTGCCCGCTTTCAGGTAGAGATTAGGGAAGGGTGAAGACCACGGATTGCTAATTAATTGCTTGATTTCTTTTTCGTAAAAAAACAAATTATTGCTCTAGAATGTAATCATAGAGCACTCATCCCTCTTAGCGATATTCACTGCATTGAGGATCATAATTTTATATTCCTTTCCGAGCAGTGTCCGCTTGAATTTCTCATTTATGTTGGTTTAATATGGTCGCAAAATTTAAGGGATGTGTCAGCTTTGGCTTTTATATGATTTGTTGCCCCGAAAAACAAAGGATGAACCCTGAGGTTTAAAAAGTTCAATCAGTTTGTAAAAAAACATATTGTATTTTGTCGATTGGTTAAATAAACGTAACATAGAAATCACACAGTTGTTAACAATTGACTACAACAGTTAATACAACACTACATCATGAAAAATTAATTAATCATGGAATTGAAAACAAATACATTAATACAATACTTCAAAATTTTCTTTGCTTACTATCCAAATACATTTGTTTCTAACTTCCACATTATTACCAATTTAAACATTTTATTGTATTTTTGGGAGTTTCTTACCTCCATATATTCATTTTATCAATTCAAATAAACTTTTAGCTTTCAACAAGGTATTTATCCAATATGAAAGTAATATTTATACAATCTTTAACAAATTATTGCCTTCTGAAAGAGTATAACCGTGAATTTTATACAAAATACAGGTAACCGGATCTTTTTGAGACAAGAATTATGAAAAGACGTGTACTCGCGGCGTCATTACTCGCATAAATAGGTAGGAATAAGTTTACATCACTAAGACTGTATTAAATAATCCTGGATCCAATATTAAAATCTTGCCTTAAATTTCAGTGATTGCATTCAAAATATTTTTATAAGACTACGTTGCAACCACGAATTTTCGGTCTACGAAATCCTTGCCAGGTTTCTACTTAAAATCGGTTTAAAAGGGAATAACAAACTGGTTGGAATCTTTTCGATTTCATTCCTCGCTCCATTTTTACAATGACCTACAAAACCAATGGATGCATGGGTTAAATATGCCAACAGGCATTAATGTGTTTTAGTGAAAGAACTCGTAGGCATGTGGAAGATTCCGGAGAAACAAAATGACATTTTCTTGCCCTCTGGTTTAGATGAAAATCGGAAAAAAGCTCCAGACTTTTTATGAAGAAAGAATGTTAACTTTAACTAGTAAATGTTAAGATACATTTGCTCATGAAAATAGAATGTATATGTAAATCAAAATTGAGTGAGAATGAAAATCCCCCTTGCATCACAATATATCAGGAATAATACTACGCTCTCTTTTGGTGTTCATTTGCTTATTTTAGGCTTTTAAGTGAGTTCATGTTTCATTGTTTCGAAATAAAATATTGGAATATTTGATATGACACGTGAAATCAGTAAAAAGAGCATCCTCCAGCTAGACATTCCGTTTCACTAGCATCTAATGATGTTTAATAGAAGGTATTATAGATGAGATATCTAGCAGGAAAATTGCAAGGCTCAGCTGTAAATACACGTATGCAGCTTAACTTTTTTAATGCTGAAGTAGAGAAACATACGAAAGTAATGCTGTCACATATATCAAGGCACATTGGCACATTTTCAAACACAAGATGGAATCATTTGGAATATTTTATTTGGCTTGTTTTCGTAAAAGGTATTACCACTTGATTGAGGCAAATGAGTTATTTCAAATTCACTTTCAATAATATAGATTGGCATGATTAATGATTAGTTGATGGTCACCCACTTAAAGGAGGTAGTTTTTTGGATCCTAAACATTAGTCCTACATGAATAGAAGATCATTTTAAACCCCGTTTTCGTATTTAAAAAATTATACACCAATTCTCTCTTGACCATGAATAACATTTTATATACATTACTAATGCGTGCGGAGTATTCCTCAAAAGATTTTATGATTTAATTCAAGTAAAATACTTCTTGACCCTAAACATAAAATTGGTCATTTTATTACAAAATATTAGGTTTGAATGAAATTTACGAAACAAATTATAAATTAAACGATGCCATAATTAAAAAGTAGGCCATATACAGCATACACAAACAAAATGGCATAACACTCTACTAATGAAATAACTCCAAGGCAAAATTAAGTATGCCATGATATTGTTTTACTTTGAAAATTACTACTCAAAGTACAAAAAATAGCTCATGACATGGACCATTATATCTCAGGGCAGATTAGGGGAGTGAGAGTAATAAATGAATTTTCCTAATTTGATTAAAATCTTTCTCAAAGCACAAATATAATCTAGCGCATAATATAAAAATACATTAAATATGCATGAAAATTTCTAAATATACAAATAACAATTTATCTGTACCAGTACTGGAAATATTGCCAAGTCTTTAATGTAAAATAATATTTTCTTGCTAAGGATCCCTTGTTGCGTAATATAATTGAAAAGGCAGTTACACCTGTTACGCATATATTTATTATTTTCAAGTTTGTTTAATTACCTACAAATATTACTCGATTCGATATTAAATATGTAAATAAAGTTATAATATCCTGAATTATTTTGCATTGCAAATTTTACTTGGATATTGGCTATAATAGATGAACTTAGAATCAATAAACAGGTAAATAAAAAGGAACTGGTGATTTGTACAGCAGCGATTACATCTGTGATGTTATTTACATGATCTAACATTTTGCTTTGATGTTAATATGCCGTCGCTGATGTAATCATGTGAGCGCATAAACCATGTGAGACGAGAAGGCAGACATATAAATTTAACACTGACATTGATAAGGTCCCTTATGCTGAGGAATATTCATTGCTTAATTATCAAGGCTTATGAATATACAAATGGATTGTAAGCGAAAAACAAATAGGCAGACCATTTATAAAGCCGCGTAACTTCCCTCCCAGAGCTTCTACAGGCACTACAGTATGTCCACAATAAATGATACATTGACAAATATCAATTTAGGTATTAGGAACATGCTTTTAGCCCCTATCATTAGGATTTTAGTATTACATTACTCAGCGTGTGTCACGTGTAAGAGCTAAAACGTTCACCAAGTTTTAATTTTGGCAGTCAACGGGAAAGGAGGTTGATTAGCTTGCATGGTAAATTCTTACGAATGCTTGTAAATTCAATGTACTTCTCCCTTATTTATTTAGTACAGCAGTACAGTTTTTATCGATCAGGTGAATATATCGTCAACCGAAAAAATACGACTAAACATGTACATTTTCTTTAGGCATGCAGTGCTTTTCACGTACGATCGATGAGAACTACTTTTAAATTAATTTTAAATTTCAACCACAATTGTAAACGAACCAAAATTAATTATAAACAAAATATTTTAAAAATTAACTAAAATAATTACATAGAATAATATAAATAAATATATACACACAAACACATAGACGAGTGTTCCCTATTCGTAAAATAGAAGTGGGAAGTTGGCAACAAATATGTTGGTTAATTCGGTGATGGCAATTTTCTCAATGGTATTATAATTAATACCATGGATATTTTAGTAGAAAATTTCATTTCCTACAGTCAAATTATATGAATATCTTTCCGTAGTAAGTACCGAGTTCCCCAGGTATAAGCAAGAAAATGCGAAGTTAGCCTGTTTTGTCCGATTTTCTGTTGAAAAATTACTAAAAAATGTATCTTTCTTTGGAAATTTACGCAATCACAGCACCAAATCTGAGTTCTTAACAATATTTATGCTACAATCTCGTCAATCGGGGGAAAAGGAATTGAATGCGTTCATATCAAGGAAATAAAATTTCACTCTTCTTTCTCCCCTTAATAAAAGCTTTATGCATGGCCACATTTTTAATAAAATCACTTCCGCCAAAATTAATCAGCTCAGGAGTTTTTTAAGCGCAGCAAATTTACGTCTACTGAAGGATTTAAATTGCCTTCGGCATTAATAATAAACTATTCATACCATCCTGTACCCAAGAGAGTAATTCTGTATTGGAATTCTCATATTAAATGCCATGGCAATGGGAAATTGGCTCATTAGCTTTACTCGAGCGTTAAAACTTAGCAAACATATGGATTAAAACTGAACTTATGGTTTTTTTGAAAGCCATTTGGCTCAGCAGGCAAATACCCATAAATCGCTATAGGATAACCTCTCGTAGGAATGTGTTGAAGTGCAATGCTCTAAATATTGTCGTGCGAAAACCTAGAAGTGCCCACCAACAGATAAAATCAAGGATTCACCTTAAATACAGAGATACAGAAAGGTGAAAGGAAATGTAACTAGTTAAATACACCCTATATTCTTGTAATCTTTTGTTGCAGTAAAATCAGGATTGGGGAAAAGGTTAAACGATCGTCTTCGAAAGCGAAAAATATGCGAAGGTGGCAGAATCAATAACATTACTTCTGGAACTTTCTACACCTCTTTTCATACACCCACCTGGCGAGATGAAGACCTCATCCGAAAATGGCCTTACTATATTGCGAAGATTAGTGTCTGAACCGTATTTTATGTTTTCACCAGTATCATCCTAAAAATTATCTCCCTCACAAATATGGCTGATTGCCCATAGGGTATGTTTTGATTTCAGCGACGCGAGACGGCAACTTTTTTAAAACGCTACAGTTTAACATGTTCGCGTCGTTCTACCCTCTCAAGCGAGCCCCCTTCTACGATCTCGCCGAGAGCCACATGATCTGCAAGCGATTACGAGTTTTCCTTGCGAATCCTCTAAAACGCCAGCTTAAAATCTGCGAGTTTTTTTCCATTGTGGGTGAATTAATTGGGAGCAACGCCGTTTGCTTTGCATATGTGGTTAGAACGGGGGTGGGAATTAGAGAATGGAGTAGGGTGAGGGAATTGGGAAATTCTGTCGATTTAAGTCGCATCGGTAAACAAAACACACACGGACCTAAAGCAACGTGGACTTCACATCGGCCGAAACAGTTTGCTACCCGCATTGGACAAGCCATTCCCAAATATTTTGCTGGCATAGACAAGTGCCTTCCCGATGATTATGGACCAAAAAGAAGCAAAATGGATCAATAAAGGAGGCTCTCAAACCGTTAATTTCTGCGGAAGTAAAATAATATGCTGATATTGGCCTTACCCCACTTTTTATATTCTACATTTTGGTTACTCAAAAAATATATTCCCCTTACATAAATTTTCTCTTAATCATAATTATCACTTTGAATATTGGACTCATTTAATTTAATGCAATTATCACCATAGTTAGTTTGATTTACAAAACTTTGTTTAACTAAAACTTCATTTATTTTTTCCCGGCACATAACCATTTCATTCAAATCGATGTTTGGATACAAATTGTGGTCAGAGGAGGCCAATTACTTTGTCTGTGACACCAACTGCGGCATCTTACTCGTTATAGCAGCAAAAAAATTCAAATTCTTAATCTTATTGCTTGAATATAACCCTTTTTTTTAAGCGTAAACATTTTTTTCATGAATTCAACTTTATCTTAATGCTTCAATGAAATTACTTATATAATTTGAAAATATTTCTCATAGATAAGATTTCTTTTTGACATTATCGCTCAGCATCATAATATACTTTGAACTGCGGTTAAATTGTCAGCTTAATAAATATTTGATGTAGAGTGAGTGAACACAAATAAAGGATAAATAGTAACAAAAAGAGAGCTTGTGTGTGATTAAATATTAATAGTAGAGAAGACCGAGGTAAGCAAAAAACCAATTTGAATTACTCTTCACTATATGCTCCAAAATGCATGATTATAGAAATAAATAAATGGAAGGTGCATAAAATCAAACAGAGCAAATTTTTTGCGAACATATTCCAGGCTGGAAATACTTTAGGGTAAGGGGCTTGGATTGCCTGGTTGGGATAAATGAGTGAAACCAGGGAGCAAGAAAATTAACAGATAAAAATTAATAGTTTTTTAAGAGAAGAAGTTTTAATACTTAACAAATGACCTAACAACCAATTTAGACGACGAATATTCTTGAAAAATAAAGACATGAACAGTTAGATATTTATTAGATTATCTTAGATCATATTATGGTCAGACAAAGATTTTTGAAGAGTTTAAATTCTTGGTATAAATTCCTACCACCGGATTCAAAAATTGAAAACGGGTTAGGGATAGGACGATACAAAAGAGGGTTCAGAAAAACGGAAATAATCAAGCACATCAGTCGATACATTTTAAATGAGAGCAAAGGAATAGGCTCAGTTTAAGAAACGAAGAAAATATTCAAGAAAAAAATAAAAAAACTACAAACATATGTTCAATCTTTGAAAGAATATTTGATTCTCAAAATGATTATCCAATGCATGACCAAACCATTTGCAAAAATCTCGCAGCTCCAAGGGGCTCGCTTAAACATCAAACGAAAAAGTATAACAATTTCATCTATAATTACATTTACAAAATACCCTGTAAACCACCGCAAGAGTGTGTGGCGGGGGTACATATGCATATGTATGTAGAGGCATGCCAATTATATACCATGCAATAATTTCAATATATAGTATTCGCATGAACCAATTCAAATTAGCAAATTTCCTCAATAGTGGATTCATTCATAGTCGCTGAAATTGCATATGCAGCAAAAATAAAAATTTATAAAATGGAATTTTCAGATGAACCAAATACATTTTGGAATAAAGAGGAAATAATGTTAAGTCTCATTATATTTAAATAATAAAGACGCAGATTATGCTGAAAATTATTATAATTTTTGAGCTGTGCTTTTTATTATATGAATCCGACTTTTTGATGATATCATTTAGATAATTTCAGTTTTATTAATGAGCAAGAGAAAGAATCCTATTATTGTCATATATACTCTGATAAATAAAAAGGTAATGAAAATATTACACTTTTTTTTAACTGAACTGGAAATTTTAACTGACTTTTTTACCGAGTAAATTATTAAAATATTAATATACTTAAAATTTTACCTGTGGTTATATATCAAAGTAAGTGCTACTCCCATCAAGTGGGGATATGTTTGATCTATTCCCACTTTCTGAAATTAATGATTTATTTCGGCATACTAAGTATAAACCCAATATTGCTCTATGCTCTAGGAATATAAGGATCAAAATGTGGGTCTCCGTTGGTCTCCGTGACCCCCCATTAAAAGGGTTGCTCCGTTTAATTTAATAAGGCTGAATTCGTGTTTAATTTTTCAATTGCACGGAGTCAACATTCGGCGGAGCCCGGTGAAATGACCCTTTGGTTTAAATACTTCCAAATTAGTCGTCTGCGCTTGGCTTCATTCTCCGATACCATTCCGAGCGCTCCCCTTGGAAATTGTTACATTTTTTTTCTCTCCTAAATGAAATGGCTTCCATAGCTGTTTTTATGACGTTCGGCCGAACTTAAGAGGTTACTTTATAGCCTTATATATATATCGTCCCCTTCACACGACTCCACTCCCTTCGCCCTGCCTCGCAGCCTCATCCTTGTCCCGCTTATGACTCTCACCACCCCAGCCCTACCACGCCTCCATTTCTCCTACCACACTCCGAAGAAGCCCCCCTCCCAAATCGTTTCCCAACACCCCCCTCTCATTTCCCTATCCGCCCATTTTCTGCTTCTTTAACTCCGCTCCGCTCCCATCCAATTCCAAAAGTTCCCTTTTCGCAGTCCCGACACCGAAATTTCGACTCACCCGCGGCCCCTAACTTGCGGTCCCTTTAATTCCGTATTATTTAGGTTTCCTCTGCCTCCTCCTCCCTTCCCCCCACACCATCCCGTCGTACTTCTGCCTCTCTGTTCACTTCTTCGCTTCCCACTTATCTCCTTCCCAACCTCTATTCTTGGCATCCTTTCCTCTTCCTCCTCGCTCAAGCCGACCACTCCACACTCCTCCACTAATCATGATGTTCTCCAACCCCGTCAACCACATCACTTTTTCCTTCCTTCGTCTCTTCCGGCCACAGTCATGACACCATCTCTCCTTCCGTATCCTCCTCCCCTGAATTTCCACTCTCCTCTTCCCACAAGTTTTCGTCTCCCTGCCTCTGTTACTTTTCTTTGTCTCTCTCTAAATATATATATATATATATATATATATATATATATATATATATATATATATATATATATATACACACACACACACACATAAACACACACTGAATTCAACGCCACTTTAAACGTAAGACAAAGAGCACGGAATGGGACCCGACCCTGTTTTGACCGCAGGGATTCTCGCTTCCCTGACTGTTCCATTTCCAATCTCCTTTAGTTTGATCATCTCCATTGTAGCCATAAATTATTTTAACTCGTCATTAATGATAAAGTATACCATTATTCAACCAGTTCTATAACGAGATAGTAATTTGACGCAGTTCATCGGTTCCTTGAATCCCAAGATGGACTCGGAACAGAGAAGAAGAACAAACTAGTAGTAGTAACATTGAAAGAAGACCATAAACACTTGCTTCTGGAAATGATCATAAAGAATCTATCTGTAAATAAGTGATTTAAAAAATGGATTCCAAGTTGAGAAATCTTTACTGACGCAACGAAAACTTAAATTTTGTCCAGAAAATTCACGAAGCTACATTTTCCGCTATCCTGGTTCTGATAAATAAAAGTAATTGGAGGTAAAGATTAAATATTTGTCCTAAATTCATCCCGTTGGACTCCACCATTATCATTATTTTAAATGAAGTGCAACATAAAAATTCTTATGCTTATACTGAGTAACTGCGACTGGGAAGTACTCGTATCATCAAGGCTGTATGGCAAAACGAAAGAAACATACGCCTAAGTAGGGCTAGAAGTGAATTTAATATATTACCGAACAAGAACTATGAATGCATGTTTAACTGAAACCAAATAGCACCATGTATTAATTTAAAATAGGCTGAATTAGGAAACTTGTAAAGAAAAGTGAAATTCGGGACACTGCAATTTAGACTCTTTTTTTCTTTGTAGAAGCTTGAAGAAAAACGCCCACGTTTAAAAAAATGTTAATAACTTACTCTAAATAAAAATGAAATTGAAAAAATAGTCTATCCAAAAAATGACAAATTTTCGCCTGCCTCATTTCCGGATATCTTTTGAAAGAGCTAAAGTTAACTCACAAAACGTGAGTGTATGAAAAGTATTTCTTTTAGAGCTCTTCCAGACTTAATAATAGGGAATTTTGCCTGTTTTTTAATACCTCTATCAATATCGACTTACAGGGTCGCACCCAAAAGTGGTAGGACTGATTTTTTTACAAGAATTTTATTGACGATATACTTACACCGACTTAATAATCTTCAAAGTATGCTCCTTGAGCTGCTACATACCAAGTATAATGTTGCTCCCATTCCCCGTACGCCCGCTGGAAATTTTCTTTGGGGATGCCGTTGATGACACTCGTCGAAGCCTCTTGAACGGCCTTTATCGAGTCAAAACGTCGTCTCATGAGCTGTCTTTTCATCAGGGGGAAGAAGAAGAAGTCCGGTGGTGCCAGATCGGGAGAATAGGACGGGTGCGGCAACGTGGCAACGCCGTATTTGGCCAGGAGCTGTCTGACGACGAGCGCGCCATGGCAGAATTTTCGGCACCATCTTGGCGCACACCTTGCGCATGGCCAAATCCTGTGAAATAATGCGTTGGACGTTGGATGCAGACATACCCAACTGGTCTGCAATTTCTTCACTGGTTTAGCGTCGGTCTGTGTTCAGCGGTGTCCTCACTCTGTCCACATTTGTGTCGGTTCTTGCCGTCGACGGCCGTCCGGAGCGATGGTCGTCTTCAACGAGCTCCCTACCCTCTTTAAACAACTTGTGCCACTCAAATACTGTGGAACGGCTTAAGGCAGTGTCCCCATAAGCCTGCTTGATCATATCGAGGGTCTCAGTAGCCGTCTTCCCGAGTTTCGAACAAAACTTCACGGAATAACGTTGCTCTAAATTCAGATTCATTTTGTTTTTCGACGCGGACAAAAAACTTGCTTTACTAAAAACGGTGTCCTCACTCAACGACAGCCCGCAGGCGACTAAGGTTGGTGTCGGACAGTTTCTAAGAGCCCCCTTCACCTTACCCCGCCAGGCAGACCCCACTCTACCGCTTTGTTCGCGCCAGAGAAAATCAGTCCTACCACTTTTGGGTGGGACCCTGTATTACTTATTATAGTATTTTTTTATCTGAAGTAATTTCAGGCAAACACAAACACTACCAAATTACCGCTATGCAATAATGTTCAGCCAATCATTCATGAATAAATACGTTTCAATTATTATTTTGACAGAAAAAACTAACCAAAATTTACCCCGTACTGCATGCATTAAAGTATGCATAAGTAAACATTAAATCTGCTAGGATTGGTGGTAAGCGATTTATATTCTCACTTCCAATATTTTTAACTTCAAAATATGATTCCTCTTATTAATTTTAACACCTATTCAACCTCAGGAAAAGTTCCGACGAATCTGATTACAAACACATTCCGCCCATTATATTCCTCGGGATCATGGCGTATGTTTGTTTGTCATATCGACATTGTCTTTTGCAGCGCAAATTTTTACAGTACACAGTAAGGGAAGTAGAAGGGCAACAGTCTGCACACTATCATAGCAATATGCGTACAGAGTGTAGGGACGTTTAGACACAAAGTTGGTAGCTCTAGCCGGACCCACCGACACGCTAGGCTGAAACTTACGATATTCCCTTGACATCCTTCGTAAATACTTCGGAATATCTTAATTAAATACATCAGCAAATACGAAATTACTGGTAAGTGTGTTTCAAACTCCAAAACGCGTTCGAAAAATGGACTTTATAAATTGAGAACATAAATAGCCTATTTGGGATCGTAGATTTTCGTGGCGTTCAGATGAAAGACTTCGATTTTCGGGATGTCACTGCGCAGGCTGTTTTTCTGACAATAATTTCGCCCGTGTTTCAACGAGCGTCTTCAGGTCGTAAGGCCGGGACGTTGTTTTGGCCGCGTTTATATATATTTTGCCTCTCCCTCCCTGCTCTGTGATTGGTCGGCGGTTTCCCGCCAAAATCTTTTACAGGCTCCTGATAGGCGGTAGCCATCTTCTCTGTTGAAATTGTCTTTTTCTTTGAGTATCTCGATCGATTCTCTTGAGAAAATATATCTCGGGTACTGAGAAAGCACAACATTGCCACGAGATACAACTGTCTCACTAAGGTATCCCATCTACTTCCACGGCCAAAAGATTGAATTCCTAAGGAATTGCACAAGGGAGTCTATCAGGTGCCGTGCTCAGGCGGAAGTTCATACATAGGCGAGACATGCCGAGCAGTGAAAACACGCCTAAAAGAGCACGAAAGGGCTGCTAGAAAGAAGCAGTTCAGTTTATCAGCCATTGCTGGACACGCTTCGAGCGGACCTTGCCATGAAATCAAATAAATAGCCTATTGGTCTCATATTAATTTCCCTATAGATTCATCAAACCCCTTGATGAAAGTCAAATTGTGTCAAAAAAGAAGTTTTTCGATGTGCATATCAGAGCATAATGTATGTATATCTGTCCATATGTATTTATATTTATGTATGCATTTAATTATAAATTTTATGCCTAATTTATGCCTAATGCATACGATGACGGGTTAAATGGAAGAAGGGAACATTTGGTCTCAATTCCGCCCATATAAAGACTATCTATTTACTTCCGTCCACCTTTCATCACGTCTAACACCCGTAACTTATTCCTGCCCTTTCCTCGTTTGCCTTACGTTCTCCCATTATAATATCGTATTCTAACCCTAAATTGAAAAGGAAAGTATGTCCACTGAAAATTTATCGCCGCAAACGCTACGTGGACTGAGTGAACCAAACGCATGGGTGAGGGAAATTAAATAAAAAAATATAAATGTTTATGATGAACATTGAAAATAAATGGGATAGCTAAATTTTAAATGGATTTTTAAATAGGGCAATTTCTAGGTTGAGGAAACCAAAAACAATAGTTATTCGTTGTTTAAAAAATAACATTCCCTATTCCTTTTTTATAGGGTATATTATTTTCTTAACTGTAATACTTTTTTACTAAAAGCTGGCTCAATATTCAGGTTACAACTCATAAGGCATGGCAGTCGGGATAATATTAGAGCACAATGTACCATATAAAGCTTATCAGAAGGAAATGAAGCATCTAACCTAGTTCTAAATCTATCTACTTTCCCAGATATGCCATGTTGGAAAATTTTTAATATAGTATTTTCGTCAAACCTTGTCTACCCGTTGAATATGGGTCGGTCAATAAATTTGGTGATATATTGAAAAATCTACAACAGAATTCAAAGGGAAGTATTGCATCTAGGCTTTAGCCAACTGGGGCTGGTGTCCTACCCGGCAGCGGGATCCTCCATTATCTTGTGTATAAGGCCTCCACGTAGTTCACCGCGAAACATCTTTCAGGGAGTTAGCCAAGGGAGTAAAAAAATATGGAAAAATTCTACAGATACTAAAATAGGGCCAAAAAAAATTATGAAATTGCAACAGAAATAGTTGGAAGACTAACACTTCTTTCAGACACAATAAATATACACAATTGCCATGGGAAAGAGGAGGCATGTGTTTAGAGGATAAAATAACCAGGATAAAACATTGTTATGGCAGGAGATATAATAGGGAAAACGCTACGAGGCACCAAAAACAGCCCAAACGCTGTCAGGAATTAGACCTCCGTAAAAAAAACGAGCTTAAAGGAAAAAAATAAGGTTTTCACAAGAGAACATCCCACCTGTGCATTATCTGTTTTAATTTTGTTCAACACGTATTTCAAAATAAAAAGCACCTTATTCGTGACTTAACGAGTTTGTCGCCGCATCAACGTTAATTCACTTTTCACAATTTAACTACCAAAATACAGCAAATGCATTTTTTTCATAACGTAGTTATAAAGTACTTATTAATTTATCTTTCACATTAACTGCAAGAAATCCCCGTGACCTATCCATTCATCTGAGCATGCCACTTATAAAGTGCCTGCTAAAAGCTGTAATTTTTTATATACGCCTACTATTTAAAAATTGAATGTTTAATCAAAAACACCCAACATAGTTACAATTCATTTTAAATTGGAACTAAAGTGACATTTTTTTCTGCGCCCATATATCCTACAACAGGTCGTCCAATCAATGCTCGACCTTTAAGACTCAACCCCGCCATCCTGCTCTGTTTCTACCCAAACATTTCAGCCTCCTCTCAATCAACTGGTCCATTCACCGGTCCGTCTCTCCACGTACCACTGATCCAAATATGCAACGACCAGGAGACTCAGATTTGTTCACCCAACCGAAGCGACTCGTTCCCAAATTAACCAATTAAAGTCCTGAACTAATTGGGTAATTGGATAACGATCATGGAAGTGGCCACGTATGCGATGTAGAAAAATCTGAAGGGAAATAGATTTCAAAGGATCCTCGTAGCCATTTCACACTATCAAACATTGAATTCAAATTTAAGTGATCGCAATCAATTGCGTTATGGGTATATGACTTGCTGTCAGGATTCCCAGCTGCAATTTGAGCGCATATTCAACAGACTCAAGGTTTCAGTCTTTCCAAGATCGACGTTATAAGTGGGTTGAATGGAACTGGAATGAAAGATATTAGATAAAGGGAGACATTAGCGCAATTGAAATGGTGCGAATCCGTCAAACCGTAAAGAAACTTAGCGCATCCTTGAGCCCTGCGAAATTATTCATTCTGCCCAGTGAAACATTTATTTTGGTAAGCTCAGGATGGGGATGCACGTCACTTCCTAGTCACTGTTGCTGTTGTTCCAGCTATATATTTGGCATAAGATTGGACTTGATCATTTATACGCCCGATAGGGAGATTCAAACGTTCTCCCTATAGATTAAAATTTTGATTCTTACTGATATTAACTGGTGACTGAATTTACGTTAAGATAAGCTATTTACAGTCATGCAGAAAAAAATAAATGTTTCATATTCCTCTGAGGATACTCGAAAGAGAATCGTCAACTTGTCTTCTGTGTATTTTTATCAATTAGATTTTTTTAAGGAATAAAGAGATTCATGGAGCGTGGTGGTAGACGAGCTTCGCAATATCAAAGGCCTAATGGACAAGATAAGATAGCCTCATTCTCATTTCGGTGGAGTTTTCAAGTGGTCCCGAGAAATAACTAAATTATGAAAAGACGTGATAAAAATGCCTAAAGTAGGCCAACGGGGAGATATGGATGAATCAGCTATAAAGAATATTCGCCGTCCCCAAAGAAAAGTTTATATCTTACTGCTTAAAGAACAATGTCGTCGAACGCATGTGTATGCCTACAGAGGACATTTACAATTTGTCTCTTTATCGTATGGAATGAAAAAGGAGATCCTTGAGTAAAAGACATTCACGTTTTGCTATTTTTACCGCCCCTAGGATAGTGCGACTGAAACGAGCAAGCGGACTTGGAAGACGCTTTGGCACTGCGAATGCTGAAGATTAGTTAAAATAAAAATAACACCACAAAAGAGATTCTTCAGCAAAAAAATAAGTATAAATGGTAATGGAAACGTACCCGTGATAGCTTTAATGTGGCGCTGCTTGAATTCTAAGCTTCACTCAAACATTTTCCCTTAGGCATAAGCAGCTCTTCCTCAATTATATTATGTGAATTGGGCAACACATTATCGCAGGACGTAACCTTAATTACCTCATTGAAATTTAGAAAAACTATCATAATAACATTACAATTTTATTACTTCTCAATTCATTTTATCATAAACTTCCGGGGCATTTCAATATCCTATTAATTGGAAAAAACAGCATGAATGAATACATATACATACTTTTATATGACCAGACTCTCATTTCACAATTTTATCCCTGTTTTTTAAGACGGCTAGAAGCAATTTAAGGACATGGTTAAATGCGGCACTAAGTTGCTAGGGACACGTGGTATTTATTCGTGAAAGTATTTTTGAAATGATGATTCCGAGTGTTAAAAGACGGCAAAGGGTTTGTCAACGGCAAAAAAAAACTTTTCCTATTAACATTTGTACAAGCAATACAATCATCTAGAAGACTAGCAAAGATAATAATAACAGTAGGATATTAGTTATTAAAAAATACCAATTTTCCTTTAAAAATAAAATTCATTCGCAAGGAACGCGAGACAATTAAATAGTTGTGACTTATTATTATTCTGAGAAAACTTTAGGGACAACCAACAAAACTCTTGCGCAAGTAGGCAAGTAATTTATAAACTAGGATTGAAACGTGAATATAAGTTTACGCACAACTTCACGGGAAGATAAAAAAAGGGTTTAAAGGAATAACGTAGCAGATATGACCTAAAACGAGTCAAAAAGAGCTAAATTTCAAGTCAAAATCCAAGAGCATTGGACATATCATAGGTTCATACGCAGGAATGTAATAAGTCCTTCCATTTTTGGTATTGCACAAAGAGGGAGAGAAAAAAATTGATCAATTACTAATTATAATTTCATTTTAGAATTTAACCGAGATCTAATCACCTAAATTCTCAAGACAAAGATGTTGAATTACTTTTTTTTAAGTTGGATATATTAAGGCCTGGTGCCAGCACCAAAAAATGAGGAAATAAGTGAGGAATGAATGAAAACAAAACCAACGAAAACCATTCATGCTGCACATTACCCCCAAGATACACTAGAATTAACATAGAGAAGAAAACATACGTTTAGCATTGTATATGTAGAGTTAAATATGTTATCATTCACTGGAGTTCTACGGGAAAAGCTATAGGATAAAATTATTGAATGACACTCATTCAGGCTTTCTTTAAAGGGGCTATGACAAATTATCCTTCAGTCAGTACTTGAGTTGGCTCTGACTTTTGTGAAGGCAAAAAAGAGAACAGGATGTTTTGGAGGGCATCCAAATTGCCGAAGACGTCGTAAAAGGAAGGCCAAATACCATCCAAAGCCTTAGCGGCGAGGGTAAGGGCCAAGAAAACATTGAGTGGTCACTGCACGTCGTCTGCTTCGGCTTTAATTCAAATACATTGCATCCTCAGGAAGAAGGGGGTTGAAGAATATAAGCAGCTGGAACTGGCCCATTATGGCAAAAATACTGTAATTTTAAGGGAATAAAATATATTCAACACTACGCTTTATTAACTCAAAGTCCATAAAATTTCTAAAATATAAATAATATAGCTCATCCAAAGTTCGAATACAACTATGGAATTATTACAACCTATTCTGGTAAAATTCATCACTAAAAGGAATAGATGTACGTATTTCACAACATCATGGGCTATTCCGTACCTTACGAAGGTACAAAAAATTGCAAAATCCAAAATTCGCAAACAAAATCTCATTATCAACGGTAGATGGTAAAAATTAGCCAAATACATACATTAATTGCCAGACAGTTGGAAGTAAACTTTCCGCTAACTATATCACGAAGGGAAGGTAACTTTCCTACTGATGACTCTGATGGATGAGAAAGCATTCAGAACGATACAATAAATAATTGAGTAAATAATTCACTTGAATAAATACAGGTATATTAGAATAGCTGGCTGGAGAATACTGCCATTATAACGTTTTACGCAGATTAGAATGAAACTCTAAATTGGGTTAAAAGTTTAAAACTATAAAATATGGTTTTGTCTTATTAAACAGATATTAAGGAGTACCATATGTGATTACAAAAGATACATTTTTTATTAGCTTTGTCACTCAATATCTTTTATGAAATGTTTTCCTATAAAATAAGATGAGCACTTACAGGGTTCGAAAAAATCAATGGTGGATTTCATTGATATTTTGTGGAATCCTGTGACCTCTTTAAGAATAGAGTCCTTTGTGTTCGTGAGGAAGAGAGGGAGAAAATAAGCATTCCGGAGGAAATTAATGGAGCTGAGCAAAATTTCCCCTAAATGTTTGTACAAAAACTACATAGAAATGGACAATTGGTTATATCATAAAAAGGTTTAAACTCTAATTAGTTTTGAAACGAAACCTGTATTTTAATGAGTGGAAATTAAGAGTTGCAAATAATATCAACTGTACCTGCAATATTACAGCCCTAAGCTTGATAAAGTCGTTATTACTGTCATAAAGAGTGGTCTACAGTTTTAACAAGTCTTATTGATGAAAATAGCATTAAGTACTGCTACAGCTGTAACTGTAACGATAAAACAGTTATACGTACCTACCACAACGCCGAATTCCAAAGAGACCACCATCAACAGTACACCAAATGCCTAATTTTTCTACCTACCTCTGTTACCTGATATCACGCATTCTGTCACAGTATTCGACATTCTATTGCTACACAATATGCAAAAAATGCATTTATCGTCTTTTGATTTTTTCAAACAATTTTCCCTTAAAAGAAATCATACGTAGTGCTTATCTTTTTCTTCAACCCGCATAATCCAAGCACCAGATCTTACATAGATCTAGACCTAGATCCTACCTAGATCTAACCTCAACGACCAATTTTCTAATACGTATTAACTAGGCAATGTATCCAAGATTTCATTAATGTATTCGTTTCACCTTCACACATTGTCATTCTTCAGCAACTTCTTTCTCATTTGAAATTTTCCTTGGGAAATTCTTTCTTTTCGTTTGTTATATAATATCTCGCATTTAGGTTCATCACTCTCTTGACCATTACCTACAAACATCATCAATAAGGTTAATGCATCCACCATATTTAAATTCATTTCTTGAATACTTTATAATAAACTTTGGGGTTTGATTATTCTAAAATACCGTCTATTATTACGATTGAATACTATCCAATACAAATAAAAATGGTTCGTAAATTTGCTGAGAAATACTTTGGCGGATTGGATAAAGAAAAATCGTTCTGAAGGATAACTGATTAAATGGTTCCCCTACAACATTCATCCCTTCATCAGCACCGTTTCATGTTCCAATAATTAACTTCGTGGATACGCCGAAAATTTTGGGTGCTAATGGATAATTCTCTCTTATCCCTTGTTTATCACTGTCTTTTAAGGGCTCTTCATCGTATACGAGTATGCAACTACTCTTCTTGTCCTCCTTTCCCTAGTATATTTATCAGCTTTTTCACCTGAAGTTCTGTCAAAGAACTATTAAAATACATCAAGGCAAGCAGATAAATCCTTATAACAAATAATATCCTTTCCACAAGTGATCTTAATACTAAAATATTCTAACTCCTAGTAGTAGTTTTGAGTGGAGGCGACCGACAGCCGAGGTCATTTGCGCCATAGGGAATGGACAGAAAAGGATGAAGGATGGAGAGAACCCCGGCGTCGGGATTAACCTACTCTTTACGAAAGGTGCCAAGGGATCTGCAGCTTACGTTCCATCCGACGGACGGCGTACTCACTCAAAATACCCTTCACAAAGCACCTAAAGTAGGGATCGAGATACCCGAAAAATATTCAACACCGCCGGGATTTGAACCCAGGCCCTCAGGGTGGGGAACCGGTACGTTAGCCCCCGCACCATCTCGATCCCCCGTCTAACTCCTCCTTAAGCATCTAAAACCTGACATTCTGCCATAATTTATCATTTTCCCCCTTTTTATTGTGTTAATGATAATTCAAATGTTGTGAAACCAAACACATGATCCTTTAGCCCTAAGATAATTTTCAGGCCTATCTTATGTTCAAAATGGAGGATGTGGAGCTATTGGCTGTTAAAGAAATAATCTCAAGGAAGAAGATCCTAAGGCCAATAAAAATAATTACGAAGAACTCCTATACCGGTATTTCGGTCACCAGGTGACCATCAACGGGGAGAAAATCAAATAGGGCACTTGAACTTGGAAGAGGAATGTGCACCAAGCACTGTCCAAAGTCAAGTTTCACTGTCAGTTCTTTTATGCATGCCTTCGATCCCTACTGAATGTGTTCCAGGGTAGTTAGAATTTTTCCCTTAGTATATTGGAATGTGAACACAGATTTCTCATTTTTATTTCCAGTGCTTTTGCATTCCTCAAAAGCAAACATCTTGATCCCCTTTACAATTTACGCTCTACATCCTCACTCTCATTGATCCACCACACACCCCTACCTCATTCTTTTGTCACCGTTGTTCATTATTGACATATTAATCTAGTGAAATTTTTGAACCTGGCTAAGACGCAGGCAATGGTGTGCCCCAAGTGCATCGTTCGCGTTGCTTATTATATCCTATTTAAATACTACCTCCATATACATACATGTCAATGTTTGTTGCCTAAACTCCAGGATACACAGTGATAATATGCATACACATAGGCACCATATTATTGCAGCTGAACGTGAAATAGCTCAGCTTGTTGTAATGGAACCACAAGATTTGTTGAAGCCTAAGCGTTAACTATTGAGCTATGCACATGAAATGTTATATTTCCTGACGTAAACCCTGAATTGAAAATTAATTTTCAAGGTAACCATATTATTAGATTTCGTTTCAAAGACAACATTCACGTGAATGTACCAGTAAACTCATAAATGCAGAAGTCATTGTGTCACTCAAATGTTGATCGGTTAATAATTTTTGAATAACTATAATACTTCTATTATATTTTTACAGGGCCTTGTCATTTATTGGATAGATTTTTGAGTCACTAACCGTTGGGCCTGCGTTCGATTTTAGTTGACACTTCTAAGCAAATTCACCTGAACCAAAGCTGTGATTTTTGAAGTAAAGGATCTTCCCGGGAAACTGCAGATGGAAAAGGGAAAGAAAATATTGCCTTACCCTGTTGTCTTAACTTCATTCGCCACATGGTTGAAGTGGACATTAGGTGAGCTCTCCTGTCAAACCAAGCTTTAGGTTTATTTCTGTGGTTTGACTTACACGACATAATTACCCAAATGCGCAGCTTTCGGATATTCTTTATTTAATGAATTACTATATATTTAGTGAATTATATTTAATTATACTATATCGTAACATGATTTATGAAAGTTCGAACACAGGTAATAACTGGATGCCACTCGGCTCAAGATAAGGATCTTTGCTTTCCATTAAAGGAACGAAGAAATATATTGATGTATCTACTAGTTATTCAAAAGATAGGCTGCGAAAAAAATGAAATATTTTTTCATAGAGTGTCGCTACGGTATGGCTCATAAATAAAAAATTGGAAGCTAATGAAATGAGTTCTAATTTGATAAAGACAACTGAAGTGAATTGTCTATGTGAAACTTGATGAGATATGCTAATATAGATTGTTCAAGATAATTCGAGAAAATATAATGTAAAAAATAAGACAGTAAAATAGGATATCTCATGAATTCGATGCATCAAAAACAAAATCCGCAGAAACAAATATTTTGCGAACAGACAGACAGATGAGATGAGAGTGGTAAATGAAATTATTTTGCAGTTTAAAGTTTTATTATATGTGAAAAATAAATATGACACACTTGTTTAGAAATGCAATTTGAAACGACAGTCACATTACAAATACCTTCATGCGAGAAAATAAGCACATCACCATGCAGGGTCAACCGAGTTAACCATTAGTGAACCTGGACACAGAATCCTCTTACAATAACATGAATATTAAAAGTCTAATAAATTGGAGACGATTGGGAGAAATGTACAAGCGAATAAAGAAATATAATTGTGAAGTATGCAGCAATATTAAAGGACAAGGAAGGGTCCCCTTAGAATATAATATCATCCCATTTTTGAAAGGGCTCAGACCTAAAGAGAGAGATATATATTAATGTATACATCAGCGCTAATGTATTCACCAAAAACCCAAGAAGGGAATGCATGACCGCTCACGGTATCGCGCCAAATTCTTCTGGGTTTATCCACGCAAGCACTCTAACATCCATTCTGTTTTTTTCCTCCGGTTCGCATTCCACTAATCCCTCTCCCCCCTATAAACCTTTGCACGGAATGTATCTTTCACAATGAACCCCCCGATTGTCCGTCGCTACGGCCACAACGCCGATATCAGTGCCACACATCTCGTAACGCGAGGGATTTCGGAGATATGAAGCAGTAGCACTCACTATCCCAACGTGAACTCTCGGTTAAATAAGAGAGGCGAGAAAAATATTGCATTGAGGGTAGAGGACACGTCTTCTGCCTACAGCTAATCCGGAGACTTGTCCAATGCGATGGGCAAGTCCCGATGGGGACAAGCCACTGAGGTTGACTCGCCACCCATGGGGACGAATAGACAACGGAACAACCGCTATAACCCTTCCGACCCTTTTTATCCCCACCAGCGTGTTGAATCTCAAATCGGAGGCCAGCGAATCGTTCTCTCCGGACTTCGACACTTTTCCCTGACGCCTGCAAGTTATCCCCGTGAATCATCGCAGTCCACTACACCATGCATAGGAGCAAGAGAGTGTGAAAACGTGAGAACGTGCCCGTGCGCTGTATTTAAAGATTAGGGACCACTGGTAGGCGGTAAAATCTGTTCTGATCTTTGCCCCATCGGGAAAGGTCCGGCGTGGATGGCTAGGTGAAGGCGATACTGATGCACACAATTTCCGGAATTTTAATTTTATTCTTTCGTAGGATGTATATGGGGGAGGGAGTGATACATAACTATAGAAGTCTGCATCGGATTTTCGTTTAAAAATTAATAGTATGCTATTAAAAAAACAGCGAAAATATTGATTCTAAACTACAATGAATATTTCATGAAGAGAGGAAGTATAACAAAACTTGGACAGATATACGATGGTAAACATGCTGAAGGGAAATTACCAAGCGATTACTTCTTCATGGCTTTCAGGTATCGTAAAATTTACAGGAAAACAAAAAACTATTTTGATGATTAGATTTTTAATGGTTTTCTATAAAAATATTGATTTTTTGTTCTTACCCTTTCCAGCAGCTGTAATTCAGGCCAATGAAATATTCTTCTTTTCTCTCTCACGCTCACCGAACATAAGCCTTCCATCAGCGTAGTCAACATTCAAGTTTATTTTAATTTGTCCTCCAACTACTTTTCATTAATTTTCCCTGTACAAATAGTATTTTACACCACCTCAAGTTGAATTGGAACATAGTTTTTCCATCCAAATCCGTTTCAAAGTTCTTCCTTCTCATATTTACATATCAAACTCGTTCAATTTCTCCATAACCACACTTCGAGCATTATTTTACAGCCTAATTGTGATAAATTCCAAATTTCTATCTTTGCGGCTTTAACTTGAAATACATTTTACCTTAGGGTCCATTATATGACTCCCATGCATGCGAATTCCCCTTTCACCGTGGCATCTAATTAATTACACTCCAATTAGGACGACTATTTTCTTACAAAGAGCAGCCCATTATGACCTTAAAAAATAATGCCAACCAACGTGTTCCCTTCCACTTTCTCTCCTTTAATGTTGGAATAGTTGTACATTTCTCTTAACCTATCAGTTCCTCTTACTTTTTTAATTAACATTTTAAATCCCAGTGCTCCAATTAAATTCCCCAAGTTTACAAGTTAAAATACACACTAGATAAAGTAAACTTTTGCAATAATTACTTTTCTTAAACACTTCTTACTCCTATGCTATGCACAGAACCTTCATACGTCCTCTATAATTCATTAACACATTTTCGAGACGCTTTCAATGCTTTACTGTACATGTATTCCGCATTGCTGCCATTAACGTTGCCTGTTTAAGGTTATTGGACGGCTTTTATTATGGACCAACTAGGAAAAAAAGGATAGCCTAGTCATTTACTATATTTTTACATTAAAACGTTCACTTAATTGGTGTATTAATAATCATAGTGAATTAGTATAAAGTGTACCTCAAGTTATTGAAAACAAAGTAATCTTCGCTTACGCGGTTATTTCTCCAATGATTAAAAAGCCTAACCACGAATTGATGAAACCCTGCATTGATTCAATACCCTGATAATGATGTTAATATAAAATGAAAATAAATTTTTTTCAAATTAGAAATAGAATTAAATTCATTGTTTTTCAGCCATCCTACTGGATGGGAAATGAAACATCCATTGTAGTGTTCAGATCTGAGTCCATCAAGTTTTAAGATTTAGTCTAAAAATATATTCTTGTATTATTCTTTAAGGTCTTTACTGAGTGTATTGAGTACTATTTTTACTTCCTGGATATTAACAATTACAGTCGTGGAGGTCATATGAATTTGTGAACGAATTTAAAATTCTCGATTAAAAAAAATGATGGAAATGATAAATAGAACTTACAGACTATTAACTTTTAAGAAAATAAAAACTTCCCTACCAGCCAAAAAAAAGTGCTTTCTATGAATATAAATTCATGATTATATCACGATTATCCGATGTACGAGGGTCATCCGGAAAGTAGTACCCGTTCGTGCCGCATGAAGTGCTGACGACGCGAGTAGCCGCTGGACGAGGTCAGATAGCTTCAGTGGCTTGTCTGCCTTCTCTGAGCCAAGTTGCGTGACGCTAGCATTGCCTGTGTTGTTTCTGTGATTGTTTACAATGTTTAAAAAAATTGAGAACGCCGCCAGTTGTGAAGTGAGGGCAGTGATTAAATTCCTCAATGCAACAAACGTTCGCCCATGTGATATTCATCGCCAATTAAAGGAGGTGTATGGAGACAATGTAATGGACGAGTCGTCTGTTCGGCGGTGATGTCGCAACTTCAACATGGGGAGGGGGAACACACACGACGATGAGCGTTCGGAGAGACCGTCTGTCATTACAGACCAACTGGTGAGCTCAGTTGACGAATTCGTGAGGAACGATCGGCGCGTCACAATTGATGACATCTGTGAGCATTTTCCCAATGTTTCTCGAACAATTGTTCATGAAATTGTTAAACACCATCTGCATTATGCAAAAATTTGTGCAAGATGGGTCCCTCGCGTATCTCAATGAGCTGGCGGCGAAGGACTATGCAGCAGGAATACAGAAACTTGTCACACGTTATGACAAATGCCTTAATTTGCTTGGAGATTATGTTGAGAAGTAGTTTAAAGTATCCTCTTTCAAATAAAATTTTTTATGTTTGTTAATATTTACTTTTGTGTCTTTATTTCACGAACGGGTACTACTTTCCGGATGACCCTCGTATCTTAAATTTTTTTATTACAGAAATTGCAAAAAAATGTCCCAATGATATTCAAGATCGTTTACATTGACAATTAATGTGACTAAAAATTCGGATACTGAGAAATAGGAAAGAGCTTTGATGAATTATACGTTTTACATTAATGAGTTTTCGTTTCAATGTTATTCCTTAGGTAAATTGAAAAGAATCTAGAGCGTCCAAAATAAAGTGGGTAGAACAATTATATCATGCTGTGCAGAAAAAAAAGGCTTTGGTCGGAAAATAGAAAAAGGTCCCTCTATCGTAGCACCCAAAACAGCGTGGCTTGTATTGTTCCAGTTGATGTAAAGATACTTCGGTACGATCCTTATGGATACAGAGGCTGGAGAACGAAATCGTTTTACGATACGACGACGGGAAGCCATTCGCGAATCACCATCAAGCGCATTGCACTACGTCAGCCAGCGCCCTCAAAATGGAATTAAAAATCTTTAAAGAGACAAAGAAGCAAATATTACGGCCGCCTATATGTCGCAAACCAACCACTCTAAGTGCATCTCCTCCACCTCTGACATTTTTACTGCTCCATTGCTAGTCACTGCTAATTGTTCTCAACATGCTGGAAGAAATTATAGATCCATGAAAAGCATCTTAACGATAAGAATATGAAATGGCACCAACTGAAAAAAATACCTGTTACTTGGTAACATCATAAGTTACGGATCCTGAAACTACTCAAATATATAAACTACATTTTTCATAAACGTGCTCTATTAATTCATTAATTGACCTAATATTCACTTTGCTATTACGATTAACATTCCATAACATTAAATGATAACGTTAAGTACTCAAATTTATAATTTTCCCTTTCAAATTCTCCTATTTGCCAGAGCAACACGCTGCTACCACATCGGTTCCCTAGATTGCATTTACTTTTTTATTGATAAAGTTACCTACCTTTTATTCGTAAAATACAGATAAGTAATTAGAAATTTAAAATACTTCAAAATATTTCTCCCTACTGTGACTAATGTATGACATTTATCCTCATTTCATCTAATGAAACATGAACACGCAACTTCTTTCTCCCATTATTGTCCAACATTTTTTACATCAGGGAAAGTACGTCCGAGAGCGACATTTTCCTTCTGAGTCACGATGGCCTTACATTTCGTAAACAATAGCATATAGCCGTTCTCTTAAATGAGTACAGAAGAGTTTGATTTTGAGCATAATATTCTGCATATTCAAAACTTGACCCTCTGATTTCCATGGGAAAAAAATTTTAATTTTCAGAATCACGCATGGAAGACAAAAAAGACAAAGAACAATCGGTCTTGGAGAAGGGTCTAACGGGCAGTTTATTGGTTGTGAAACATGAAGAAAGCGCGTGGATAGAAAAGTGCGTGGAAAATTTATCAAGAGATAATACGTCGTGAACAACTGCTAAATATTATAGAAGAATGTATAAAGAGAGAAATAGAAGCTTTTCTTCGCGTACAACTGAAGAACTTTTACTCCCTTGGCAATGAATATGAGAAATAAGTGTATTACGTTATTTAGAACACCATCGTCCTAGCGAAAATTCACCTTTAATCCATACGTAAATAACCAGGAAAAGTACACAGAATACACGCAAAAATAAGACTTTAAAGGGCAAAAAGCTGGCAAAATTACCGCAAAAACTTCAAATAGAATCGACGTTTAATTGTAATACAAGCTATATTCAGTGCCAAGAGAAAAAGAGGGCAGCATAAAATATTTCCGAGAAATTTTATTATCTAAAGCATTTTCCCATAAATATTTTTGGATAAAGATAATGGAATTTCCGAAAGTTTTAGTTAAATCACATTATTTTTATTTTGATATACTTTTCCAATGTTTAATGGTATTTTCCACGGAAAACTTTGAGCGCTTTATGTGAAAGGATGCGGTAGAATATATTTTTTAGGCTTAAAGAAATTTGAGGTAAAAAAATTACGTGGGTTATGATGGACAGATTAAATAAATTCACAAACGGTGACATAGTCAAATTGCATTATTATTACAATACATGGCAACAGTGATGAATAAAATGACTCTAACCATAGCTAAGACTCAGAACGATAATCAAAACTTTTCGATTTTTTATCGAATATAAGCCCAAGCTTTTGACAAGCAAATATTACCCAGTTGGATCACTCCGCAGATTTGCTAACATTGGAAAAAAAGTCCACTCGATAGATACTTTCCATTGAAATTTTGTAGACGCGCAATCAAACATATTTCCTATATTAATACTACGTGAGTTTCATAAGGTAGTTATCAATACAAGCCCAATGCTTCCAAAGTAATTAAATATACTAATAACCGTTTTCAAGGCTGAAAATATTCTAAGCAAGTTGTAACAGAAGATGTTATTGGGCTATCTGAGGGATTCAGGTGTAAATTTTGTTTGGATTTTTCAATGAGGATCTTTGATCGAATCTCGGGGATGGTAATGCAAGTGAAAATTTTGTCCCTATCCCTTCTTAAGTGATGTGTGAAGTGGTTAACTCTTTCAAACTTCGTCCTTTACACGGAACGCTAAAATGTTTTATCACATATGGATCACCTTTCTTTAACAATAGGCATCAAATTTCTTTCTTACATTTTCTGATTCCTGTTACGCCTAAAACCAAAGGATCACAGTAATACCGTCATTGAAGCAATCTTCTCGTTTTCCTAAGTTTTCATGCCGTAAAGCTTCCACGAAACAACCATTTGTTGTTTCGTGGCCATTGTGTATCATTGCAATATTTCTCATCCCGCACCAAAATACACGTTTAATAATGGATGAAGAGATGTACGAGATATCTACACATACATATAGTTACCGAATTGATCGACTTACGGTGTGGACTACTTATGGGTTCATCTATCAATCAATCTTGGTCAACCGTTTAAAGAGATAAGTTCCCTTTTTGAACTATCTAGCACATTCACTTCTAAATATCTACCCTCCAACGTAATCCTCTCTCTATCTCTCCCCAAATCTCTTTTGTTTTATCAGCTCCGCCTAGAGGTTTAAAGAGCATTGCGGGCTTAAGTGGATTGATAGACACGGAGGAATTTGGATGGAAGACTGAGTTTTGGTGGATATTTGCCGACACGATATTCCACAGTTTCCATGGAAATAGGGCAAACAGAAATGCTTCCGGCTTGGATGTCCAATCCTTCGCCCACACCCCTAAGCAGTTGATAGTTGCACCCTCCTCATCCCTATCACCCTACTTTGTGTAACAACCCTCATAATCCCCCAGTTCCCACAACCCACCCCATCTAACAAGCCTGGGAGCCTCTTTAGTATTTGCTTTGTTACCCCGTCCCTTATTGGTGTAGTGCACTGACGGAGGGGGTGCGCGGTTTCCAAATGCGACAGGATTATTAACGCTATGAGGACCCTTAACTTACCCTGGTTTTTGTCATTCCATGGGGCAAAACACGCTTGAATCTTTATCAAACGCTATTATTTTTCGCTGGCAAGTTAAGGGAGGGAATAATGAGAGGGATAGAATTAAATTTTTAATGACCATGTGATTCAAATACGAAATTTTAAGCTGAAAGTGGTGATCAGGATGTTATTAAGGGATCTCACTGAGCTGACGATCCTAGGCGTTCTATTAACTCGTGTTTTAGTCTCCTCTTAAGTTCAGCGAATGAAACGGAAAATAACTACTGTAAAATTCGCCACATAAACTGTGATACCGATAATTTGGACGGGACAATATTTGCTGATTTTCAAGGACACAAATAAGTATTATGAATGTCATTTAGAAAAATTATTAAAATAAAGTCTTGGTAATGAAACATTGAGGCATGCTAAAAATCCAGTAAAAAACTAGTTTACGGATACATTTACACTCAGGCGATGCTTTGCAGAACGACAAATACATATAAACAAATCTATAATCATATTTTGAGAATGTTTTCAAAAATAAAGCATGATAATATTTGCCTTATCTATGCACGCGGGTAACTTTGAATAAAGCCTCAAGAAAACATATTACCTTACGTCAAAAACCCTAAAAAATCAATGGATCTGGTGGGTTTAGAGCAGTGAATATGGACCGTCATAAAAATTTTTTATTATAAAAAAGCTCAATTTACACAGCTAAAAAACAATCTTAACTCAATAACTCTTAACACAGCTAAAAAACAATCTTTGTATAGTGACTCCCTAAAAAGATGAATTAAAAGATATAAAGTAAATAATAATAGAATAGTAACTGACACTAACTGCTTGATAACTGAAAGTCAACTGCTTGATTTCGTAAGAATAATATGAATAAATCGACTAAAAATAGCAAAGAGTGTAATCTTTAAAAAATATATCTTTTATTGAGTTTAAAAAGAATTTAACCATAATGAAAATATACCTCCTGATTATTTTGAAGGAGATAAATCCAACTGCATGAGAATTTCTGTATGAAAGCAGAAAATATAATGTCTCGCCTGGCTGACTTCTGGCCTCCCTTTAAGGCTAATATTGGAACAATCAAAATTGCAGCGCCACGTATACGAATGCCAAATTTTATAAAGAGCCTTGGATAGGGTAAAATTTTTGATACATGAAGAGTTTCCGAGAGGAATATGCTCAGTTGTTAGAACTTATGGTTACCGACTGGAAGGTTCGTTTTCGATTCTGGGTTAACGTCTGGCCACCGACAGCTTCACCCAAGCTGTGTGATTTTTCTGGTGCCAGATCCTCCTAGGAAACCACAAGGGACACAAGGATAGAAACTGACTCCCACCTTGATGTGTGAATTTCACACAACTTTGGGCTTGTTATTGGCTGCACTCTAACTTAAACCATTAATCCAAACTTCGAGTTCTTTGATTTTAAGGGCAAGGGCTAAAATATAGCTCGTTAGCTAGCGCGAGTTTACCAACAAAACAGATTTGCATTAAACATCGTATATCAGGGCATAATATTTTTACAGAACAATTGGTCAACGAACTTAACTCACGTAAATGTGCATTCCCGACTATAAAATTGACGCAGTTCTTGTTTCAAAACAAAAGAGCCGTGCGTCACGAATAGATTCAGAGATCGGCAAGCCCCTACGCCGCATGATTCACATTCGGAAACGCGTGGAATTATCTTATCGAAAAAATAAAAAATATATGAAACAAGTCACGAAGATTTTTTCGGAAGGATAAACAAGGCCTGAATCCCCAGTTTTTACACTCTTTGAATACTTATAAAAGAGAACGCGGCCTTTTCTCTCCTCCTCTTCGCCCCCAGAACGAACGAATTTCCGTCCCGTCCTTTGGGCCAAAGGGTGGGATAGAAGAAGTTCCGGGGTCCCCCGTGGTGCGAGTGGCTAAGAAAGAGGGAGACGGTGGGGAGCATAGAGAAAAATATCGCTTTTCCAAACGGTGGGGCAAGCAGAAAGATTCACTTATGTCGCTGCCTCTTTTTCACACTCTTTTCAAACTCGGGTAGGCGTAGGGTGAGAGACAGGGAGACAGGGTGGCATATTCCTGGGTGCGTTGGCACATGTGAAGGTTCTGAGTCGCGCCCTGGAGATCAACTGACCGGCGGACGTGGGACATCCACGAGAGAAGAGGGGGGAAGAGGAAAATGACCACTGGATATGATGGTGGAAGACACGGAGGAGAGGTCATATATCTCTCCCCCACCCCTATTCCCTCGACATCCCTTCTCGGATTCTACCTCAACAATGCCACCGTCGTGTGACGTCACGGAAAGACCCCCCCTTAGCTCGCTCCTCTCTATCTTCCCCCCATGCCACGACCGAACCCTCAAACTACCGTCCGCCCCCTTCTCTTATGGTATAAATTATGCATGAGGGACGTAGTGAGCGGGACGAAGGACTCGTGGGGGACCATGGGGCGGGTGGACTCGAATGGGGGAATCGACGAAGGAGTGGTTGGGGGAGAGGTGAGAGAGGACGCCGGGACGAGTGGCCCGGAGGACTGGGTCCGGGCGTGAGACGAGGTCATGTGCATTTTCCGAGTGGGGCACTCCCGGGCGGCGCGGTAACGACCCTGCAATCACCGCTCTCTCCGGAGCTGAAAATCCAACTACACGCGGGGAAAATATGCCGCGCACAAATAAAATGCGAAATTTTCACGGAGTGAGATTGATATTGAGTTATATTCATGCACTCTGAATTTATAAGTGATAGCCTAGGAATAGAGGTGGTCGCAATTAGTTATCAATGCGTACAATGCTTTGATTCTGTCCAAATCTCTATTTAAAAAAAGTACAGTTCCTAAAAACTCTCCGCAAATGCAGTTTGATCCTCATTATTAAATACCTATGCATTTGTTCATCTTCATCTCTGATCAAAAACCAAGCTACTAAATCATTTGCCTGAGAAGCAAGTCACATCACATGAGGGAGCGGAAATAATCGATGTTTCGTACATTCAACGGAAATATTTGCTTTGCTGTTTAGTACCCTAAAAATATCAGGCTTATTGATATTGGAGAAATTTCCAAAACTTCCCTCTGGTGTTACCTCTATTCGGGAAGATACCTTTGTTATTAAATAGTGAATTAATATCTGAGATTTCCCATTTCGGTAAGATATGTATCTTTTGTTAGTTAGCTGTCCTCTTTTTAATGTGATCTTGAATCATCCGAGGCAAAAAAATCCTAGGATCTATTTTTTGTGTGTAATATCCCTTATTTTGTCACACTCGACTGATCTGTTGGAGTGGCGTTTCAATTATTCCTGTATACCGCAAGTAACTATAGCGTTTGATAGCGTGAACAAAGCATTACTTAAGTACTTTTTTCTAGTGTCTGCATACATTGAAGTGGTCATACACTCTTGGTGCTTTAGAATGAATTATATGAGTTATGACACGAAGCGTACCATTACAGCATGTTTGTTTAATATTAAATAACCATAAAACGCAGTTAAATAGATGAGAGGGCCAACTAAGGCAAAATAAAATATCCCACTCACTATTTTAACTGCATACATTTCAAGCAATCATTGTAAAAACTATAAGATTTTATAATAGGTGGTATATAATTTCCCCACTCAGGTTCAAATGTGGTGGACGTAACTGTGTGTACCGATTATATTCTAAATAACGCCTATCCGAACAGCTTTGACTGCGCGAGAAAATGTCTGACCCCCCAGTCCTCACATTAATATGTTAATTTTCCTTACATATTTATCATTTAATTCTCCTCCCGATGGAGGTACATGTATTTCATTTATGTTTCTCCATTTTTATTTCAGCCATTCTGTTCATTTATCTAAATACTTTCGAGAGTAAGCTATTTTCAGTATCGACACAAATAACTGTACTGACCTAGATTCAAAACTTAAGTCACGGAGGAAAAAAACACACATATATATGCGATGTTTTTAAGGGTGAGAATTCATTTTAATAAATTTAAGAATACACAGTAACTTTCCACTGTCCTATATTAGCGTACAACCGGTTTCAACGCTCAAGCGTCATTATCAGGTACCTGCTGATGTACCTGATGATGACGCTTGAGCGTTGAAACCGGTTGTACGCTAATAAAGGACAGTGGGAAGTTACTTTGCATTCTTAATTTTACTAAAATGAATTTCCACAAGGTTGAGCCGGGAACAATTTAATATTTATGTGAGAATTCATCTTCATTTTCTATTTATATAAAATATCAATCAAGTGTTTGTTCGATATTTATGCATAGGCATTATTTTTTCAATTGCTTTTTATTTATGAAGACTAGGAATAACCTTCGATAATCAGAACCAAGGCAATCAAATTTGATCCTAGTTTACAATGGAAGTCACGTTCATACTCATTTTAAATATCTTATTATTCTTTTTTTCACACTCATGCTATAATCTGGCAAAAAAGGTTTGCCTGACTTCGAAAATAACAAATATCCATTCATAGCAAATATACTATATTCTTTCTTCCCGAATATAGCACCTATCTTACAAATAAACCGTCCATCGCTACATGTTTCCTGAAGCTATGCTGACTGCTTGATATGTCCCTTAACGATGTTGGCGTTACTACATCGGCCCTTTTATGTTGCAGACAAATGAAATGTCATATTCAACATTAGTTTCATAAAAAAAATCAAATATTCATTAGGCTGTCTTCTTCAATGACGTTTCCAATCACTTAAACCTTGTGCTATTTTCGTTGGGCGACATATGATTCAAAATTAAATAAAAAAATGAGTTGTGTTAACATATGCAGTACCAAAAGGTGAAATGAACTCGTGGGAAATTAATCTAGCTCTTCACGAAAAGTATATTATCTCCGTTCAGCGGAATCAGTCTATATCACAAACGAACAAAATACCAGGGTAAATTGAAAACTCAAAATAGAATAGAAATAAAGTACTTACCTCAGTTAAATTTTTTTATTTTTCAATTTAGTCTGACTGTACACTAATGCACTTGGTCCAGCGATATTCCAATATCTTGGTCCGATCTCAGAAATCAGATTCCTTCGTCACCTATTTCCTCCCTCCAATACAATGAGCTTTTTCGGTCAGTGATCTAGGAAACTACTCGATTGCTTGAGCTACATTGTTTACTTACGACGTTAGTTACCGTGGTGTCTAGCTTGTCCTTGTAACAAGGAATTTTTTCGCATGAAAATTCACATCGTCTGAGTGACGTTCCATTAATTTCGTTCTCTGTGATCGCTGAATTATTCAACCATTCATCCGCGACAGTGCTAATATCTTTTCCTTAGTTGCTTTATCACTTTGTAATGCATTTACTTATGTTTCCTTTGCTCGTTTTACTCTACTATCTATTTAACGATACGGCCCCCTGCACGTAAATTTAGCAAGTATCGCTGATAATATGAAAACTTAACTGTAATACATGTGTGTATGTTACGTACAACTATTTTTTGCGAATCATTTTGATATTATAATTATATCAATTTTCTATAACTGCAAATAAATATCACCTCTATCAATGAAATTTTAAAAATAAACGCCTACCAGCACATTATTTCTCCACCCTCCAAAATGCCCTGCATTTAAAACTCTAATTTCCTTATGCTTCATCAGCTGATTTTAACATTTGCGGATAATTTGAAAAGGTCTAGGAATGAAATAGAAAAAAAAACGAGTAATCTATATGAAGTTTATTTTTTAGATGTAGTCTCCCTGTACTCTAATGCACTGTGCCCACGGGCACATGTTGGCCGATCACTACGTGGATCATCATCTATCACTATTTGCCCTGGCCAAACTTAAGCTCGTTTTTTTCACTTTTGATTAAATATGAAGAAGCAGAGTCCCCCACAGTATTCTGAAACTCGACATGAATTTCCTCTACTTTCATGCCTTTAATTATGAAGTATTTAAGAACTACTCGAATCTCGATTTTTTCCATCTTCACAAATCACCGCACGAGAGCTACCATAGAGAGGCGTCCTACCCTCTGATTTCTTCGAACGGGATTTTTTAAAGCACTGATTATTTCAGCTGACACTTATGGTGGTCCTTATATTAAATCACTTTCAAAAAATTGAGCAGTTTTAGGCGTGATATGTTGGAAATCTAACATAATGAATATTAGTGATAGTAGCAATTTACCACTGGATAAAATTTATTTTACTACAGAGTTGCGATGTGTTATAAATTTTATCCAGTGGAAGCGAGTTGCTATCAGTTATTCAAAGCACTTTCAAATTTAGTCTTTTAATTTAATTTATTCCTCCACTGTTAAAATGTGATATGTTCATTGATATCCCTACAGCATCAGCGGTTTCTCTCACTTAAATTCGGGGTATGATTGAAAAATTTTATATCGTCATACTCATTAGCAAAACATAGCTATTTTCACTTGAGAAGGAAATTTATCACAATGGAAAAAATATTTAGCAGGTGAGAATCAAGAATATATTGCAAAAAACTGTACTCCTCTAACCTACACGGATTTTTCAAAGTAAATATTGGTACCTTTCAGAAAAAAAATACATCACATCAAAGTCTCAGGATATAAGTAAACACTGTTTTTAATATTGTAAAGGAAAAATTAGATATAAAAAATATTTTTTTCGATTAATATAAGCATTGAAACATATTTTAAAAATTTATTCAGAGGCATTCCTCAATGGTAGGTTTTTGAACAGTTTTGCACACTATAAGCCTAACGAGCAGGATTGTTAATTACTATCAATGCTGTATCAGATTCCTGTTTGATTTTCTATGGATTTTACTGGTAATATTTCGACTATATCCTATTGATAATACAAAGATCACTCATTATAAGCAAAATATTACCTCATAATATCTCTTTCATTATTAGGAATAAGGAATAACTCAAGTTTTTAATTTGTATAACATTTCATTCAGCTATGAAGTCGAAGTTTCCCGCGATAAATTAAGAATAATCGTATTGTACTGCCTAGAGACAATTTTTCTTCAAATCATTTGTTGGAGAAAATTTCAATAAGAAAACAATACCAGTCACTTTGACTATTCGATCAATCATTTAAGAGATAAAGAGTCCCAATGAAGTGAATTGAGCATGGTTCAATAGGAATAGGCCAATTTCAGGTTTAATGGCTGAGAACAAGAAGGGAATCGCCTGAGGCCTGGAAAGATTCCGCATGCGTCAAGCTCTTCATTACATGCCCATAATCAGACTTCTTGGTTCATCTTTCATTGTCACGGAGTGCGTTTACTTTTCAAACTTGAGGCGCCGTGATTTATTCTCTGCGTTCCGAGGAGCCTGATAAAAAGTCGATCTATCTTTCTTGAGAAGGCGAAAACTTCCGATTTTGACACACGAATCAATTAATAATTGGTGTTATTACCTCAAGGCAAATGTTTTGCGTTATTATTCTTAATCATTTTTTTATAACTCTACAAAATTTCCATTGTCTGTTTTTGCTCAGGAAATTTTTGAGAGGAGAAATAATATTGAATGAAAAAGGAAACCAAATTTAAACTTTTCAGAGCATCATATTTTAAAATTTCAATAATTATTTCCAAAGAGTATTTTAGGGTAATGAATATTTTAAAAAAATTGGAACAAAATGCTTTCTCATAAGCTAACCTGGATCAGAGTTTTTTTTTTAAAGATGTAGAGCGCTCCATCCTCCCCTTAATTCTCATGATTCTCCTTTATCATGGTTTGTTGAAATTTACATTCGAAAACGAACGCTGTTCAGCGAAGAAGTTCGGTTCAGAAAATAACCGAATACCTTAAATTACGTGCCAACGTAAACATCTAGTCACATGAGATTGGCAGCACCGCCTTTCGCATTACGTATTTTTCAAAAACATTTTCTTTAATTGCTGATATATCGTTCATTTTTCGTAATACTATCACTTGAGTTACACGTGTTTAAGTGGCCATTTTTTAGATGCACGTTTTTCTGGAGCAAAGATGCTGCGTCACATTTTGCGTGATACCTGAGAAAACTTTATAAAAACGTTTCAACTTTTGAAAAAATCTAACTAAGACGATGCTATGGATCAAACGCAATATTTAGAATGGTTTTTACGATTTAAAAGTGGTCGTCAGTTAATTGATGATGGTACTCGACTTGGAAGGCAGTTCAGCCGATGACTAAAAGGTTCAGCAACGATCACTGTTTTATTTCCACTATAATGGAATTGCGCATTACGAATTCTTGAATCAAGTAAAATAGCAAGCCGCGTGTACTTTCAAGGCATTGAAACGGTTACCTGAAAATATTCACAAAATAAGACCGGATTTGTGACAAGACTGACTACGCATGGTTCTTGCACTACGACAATGCGCCTGCACACTCAAATTTGTCAATTCGTTGGTTTTGTGCCAAAAAACAGATTACTGTCCTCCCGTAGCCTCCTTAAGCGCCAGACCTGGCTTCTTGCGTTTTCTGTTAATTTCAGAAATCAAAACCAGCACTAGAAGGATGCCGTTGTCATAGTATTGATGGCATCAAAGACAATGCGTGACAGAACTTAGAGACTCTCTCAAATGAAGCTATCCAGGACTGCTTCATGAAAAGGAAACGCAGCTGAGTAATTTGTGTGAATAAGGGTTAAGAGTAGTTTGAAGGACCAATAATCTAAACTTTAAAATCAATAATAACGTTCAAAAAATAAAGGTCGGTCATATTCTGAAGATCCCTCATACGTATAAACGTTTAAGAACTTATTTCGATACAAAGAAAATGTTTGTGCGTGTGTGTCAATGCATTTATACTTGAACACACAACTTCTTTTTTTGAAAGCACTGTGCGTTTGAAAAAAGGAAGTTATGTTGCCGCAATCTGTATATAGATTGAAGAACGATTTGTTTGGTCTCATTCCATTTCTCTTGGTGTAACAGCCTCATATGCATGGATTATGTAGGACTATGGAGCGTATGTAGCAAGAATATGGAGATGAAACCCATCAATTCACAGGTATGTCTTGATGGATGGATGCATAATGCCTGTGCTTGTGTGACGCGTGCGTACATTATTGGTTAAATGAATACTGAGCGGTAGGGCGACGTATTAATTAAAAGTTAAAGAGAAAACATATAAACGTGGTGATATTTTTATCGTTAGACGCTATATTAAAACCATTTCCACTTCTCCTGCGGAACTAGTGTGTGCTTTATTTAAGGAAAATGTATGCACTGGTCGGTGGATGTGACCTCAAAAGGCACAATAGAACTAACCCATGCTTAATTAATGGAACTAAAATTTCGTCGTGAAGCATTTATGCAGGATAATGGAGAAAACGGCCATAATAGCATGCCTAATGTATGTAACCTCTCATTTAGTGTGGAAAAATCCTTATCATATACCAAACCAGCATATTCACGATCATAATAATAATATGATTAATGGAAGCAGTTTCTCCGCACCCACGACATACCCTAGAATACGACATGGGAAACGAAAGCTACCGACCCATTTAAATATTTAAATTCCCATGCAGAGTATTGAAATCTAAAAGATGATTTAAAATATTAAAATAATTAGGTTTATTTTGTGGAAGAAGGACCATATAAATTATAATTAAATGATGAACAAGGAATATTTCATTGTATCGGAGAAATGAAAACACGAGGAAGCAGGGCTAATATGTTATGCAATTATAATAAATTATAATAATTTATTAACAGTAAATATGATCACATCAATTTCACCCAAAAATCGGAAATTGCAGGAAAATATTTTCTAATTCATTAAATGATTAAAATTCTACCAACACTTAAATTCATATAAAAAATTATCAATAACACAGCACACAGATAAGAATAGCATCTATGTGAAAAATGAAAAATTTCATCTTGGGTTTAAGATAAAAATGATTTTGACAATTATGTTTTAATCTCAGGGTCATTTATGTTTTCAACTAAATTAAGGTCCAAATTTATGATTTTTAGAGTCTGTTTTAAGATAATGTAGTTTATCCCATGTAAGATATCTGGTAGATCCAAAGTTTCAAGTTAAAGTTGCTATTTTAAAATATGGCCTTTTTAATCAAATATTCACAAGTACCAAGGCCTTATAAATTTCGTGAATGGATAAAAGAAAAATATAGATGTTTACGGGGTTCCATGGTGTGAGGGAGGCAGTCGACCAATTTTGTAAACATATTCAAGGATGCACAATAAGAACATTGTTAGCAGGAATAATAGGGATCGCTAACATTAAGGAGTTCATTACAATCAATGGCTAATTGCCATTGATTGTAATGAACCAATTGAAATCACTTGCTAATCTCGTATCGTGCAGAAAAGGTTTCGTCAAAAGTTCTTCAAAATAGTTAAACAAATTTGCAGTATACATATATTTAAGCTGGTCTTTACGAAATGGATGGGTCATTTAAATAGGGTGTATATTGAGGCATATGGTTTTCTATCACAGAAATGATAAATTACCAACTTGGATGGATTAAGTTGAGTAAGAAGGGAATGCGTTGCACTGACTAGTTATCAAGGATTCCGAAACATTTATTTAAAAAATAGTTTAAAAAAACGTACTTCTACAATGTCACCCTGGAATATACTTACATCATCTTCTATACAAAGGGTGATGAAACGTTTTCCATGGACTATAAAAAAATTCATATGAAATGGCTATGCGAGCAAAGAGTGATACGTCAGTAAGGATTCGTCGTTCGCGATCAATTAGAAAGTCAGAAGCCGCAGCTAATGGGGTGTGATCAATAAAGTAACGGTAATTGAGTTTGTGGACTAAAATTGAGTCATTAATTGAATTAGAACTTCGTGAAAATGAAATGACAAACATTGGTGACATTTGTGTGATATGCCATTGAGATTATGGTGTAGTATATAAAAGTTACAAAACTCAATTTTTCATGTAAACATTTTCGGGAAAAGTTTAGCAACAAATACTCCTCTTCTTTCTTGCCATGATGTATTAGTGAATAGCGAGTATTAGTGATCATGACGCTGGAAAGTAGGTTTTCGAGCAAAATCTAAAGTAGAATCAGAACATTGTAATTAGTAGGGAAATGATGAAGACTGTGAAAGATGGTAGAAATTTGATTGAACGAGTTAGCAGATGAAGAGATACTTTATTCTGACGAAATGAAAGCAGGAAGAAGGTATTTAGAATTGAAAAAGGCTTCATACGAGGGTCATCCGGAATGTAGTACCCGTTCGTGAAATAAAGACACAAAAGTAAATATTAACAAACCTAAAAAATTTTATTTGAAAGAGGATACTTTAAACTACTTCTCAACATAATCTCCAAGCAAATTAAGGCATTTGTCATAACGTGTGACAAGTTTCTGTATTCCTGCTGCATAGTCCTTCGCCGCCAGCTCATTGAGATACGCGAGGGACCCATCTTGCACAAATTTTTGCATAATGCAGATGGTGTTTAACAATTTCATGAACAATTGTTCGAGAAACATTGGGAAAATGCTCACAGATGTCATCAATTGTGACGCGCCGATCGTTCCTCACGAATTCGTCAACTGAGCTCACCAGTTGGTCTGTAATGACAGACGGTCTCTCCGAACGCTCATCGTCGTGTGTGTTCCCCCTCCCCATGTTGAAGTTGCGACACCACCGCCGAACAGACGACTCGTCCATTACATTGTCTCCATACACCTCCTTTAATTGGCGATGAATATCACATGGGCGAACGTTTCTTGCATTGAGGAATTTAATCACTGCCCTCACTTCACAACTGGCGGCGTTCTCAATTTTTTTAAACATTGTAAACAATCACAGAAACAACACAGGCAATGCTAGCGTCACGCAACTTGGCTCAGAGAAGGCAGACAAGCCACTGAAGCTATCTGACCTCGTCCAGCGGCTACTCGCGTCGTCAGCACTTCATGCGGCACGAACGGGTACTACTTTCCGGATGACCCTCGTAATTTAACCCAAAGTTTAATGTCACGATATCATGTTAAGTGAACCTTAGTAATATAGGACTGGTTAATCAGTGTGTAAACCATTTATAATCTGCCTTAACCGATAGAAATCCATGAATAGTAATAATAAGCCATATGTTGAACGGTATTAAAATCCATTAAACTGTAAGAATATTGAACGAGGAAAATTTTAGCGCATGCCTTATTTAACCCTATAACATGTATGCAAAACTTTGATTAAAAAGTGGCCTTCACATAAAGTCATACAGGGTTCGTCCGGAAAATAAGTGTACTGAGCTCAGGAAAAAAAATTTATTACACTTTTACATATCTAAGCTAATATTCCTCAAAATAGGACCCTTGTGAGTCGATACACTTGCTCCATTGGCGTTTCCATTCCTGGAACGCTCCCGCGAAGGCATCACCGGGAACCTCTCGAAGACACGTCGTCACGGACTCTTTCACGGCGTCCAAAGTCCCGTATCGCGTTCCTTTCAAACTCCTCTTTATCTTCGGGAACAGAAAGAAGTCCGGTGGTGCCAAGTCCGGGCTGTAGGGCGGGTGCGGCAGCGTTGCCACGCCGTGCTTGGCCAAGAAGTCCGACACGACAAGCGCGGTGTGAGACGGCGCATTGTCGTGATGCAGCCGCCAGATGTTTTTGATCGCTGGCCGGACGCGGGCGACTCGTTTTCGAAGCCTGTCGAGCACTTGGACGTAAAATGCAGCATATACAGTTCGTAGTGGACGTGAGTACAAATTCGTAGTGGACGACTCCCCTTTTGTCAAAAAAGACAATGAGCATCGCCTTGATCCGAGATTTGCTCATGCGAGCTTTCTTTTGACGGGGTGATGATGGGGTGTGCCACTCCGCACTTTGTCTCTTCGACTCCGGGTCGAACTCAAAGATCCACGTCTCGTCACCCGAAACAACGTTCTCAAAAAAATGTGGATCATTTTTGCATTGATCCGCAAGTTTTGTCTCGATTTCCAAACGATTGAGTCTTTGATCATCACTGAGCACTTTCGGCACCAACTTTGCACAAATTTTTCGCATCTGTAATTGCTCCCTAATAATCTCGTGCACTATTGTTTTTGGCACATTACACTGCTCTGCTATCATCCGAACACTAAGACACACAAACAGAGTTCAGTACATCGCGAACTTTTCGCACATTTTCGTCGGTGAGTGTCGTTGATGGGCGTCCAGGCCGTGGTTCGTCGTCGACCTCTTCTCTGTTCTCCACGAACATCCTTTGCCACCGAAAGATCATGTTTCTGGACATGGCTGACTCCCCGTAAGCCTGGTTAATCATACCGACAGTTTCGGTAGACGATTTCCCAAGCTTTACCGCAAATTTGATGGAATAACGCTGCTCCAAAAACTTCGGCATCGCGTTCCGTGACGTGGGTCGAGCGTGGAGGTTCGCGTTAACAGAGCTCCTCACTACATCACAGCTCAGAGCCGACTGCCTTTTTCAGCATCGCTTGCCAACATACCCCCCTCCAATCGCAACCCGTCAGAGCGGTGCTGGACGCGCCTGGAGCGGTGGGTAAACGCGCCTGGAGCGGTGGGTAAAAATCAGTACACTTATTTTCCGGACGAACCCTGTATTTGATAATATCAAAAGAGTTTTAAGGAGGAAAATAGTATTACTGTTCAAATGAGCGAAGATACAGATAAACATGACTAGAAGTTAGAATAAAGATGCAACGAACTTTTAATCCTAAAAGTATCTCGCTGCATTATAAAATATAAGAACTATTTCCGTATCGTGTAACAGGACGCTAGGAGATAAGCAGCATATGAATAGCTCCGGTGGATTTATAGGACAAAAATTCTACAGAAACTTGACCCACGTAACATGACCTTAAGCAACTGCTCATGAAATTTAGGCCGGAGACAATCGCAAAGGACCTGCCGGATGGGAATATCACAAAGATTCTTTCCTTTCATACTATAGAATTCAGCTCTTCGCATTTGGAAATTAATTTTTTGGTAGGAGTTTATATCTACATTAACATGTACTTTTTTATAATATTACTGTCGTCTCTGGAATGCCTTGAATACATGCTTTTGACTTGTAGTTGCAATAAACTTGCTTATTAATTTTCTACTTTCATTGGCAAACTCATTTTACACACCTTCTTGCATGATTTTCATTCAATAATAAATAAGTAATACTAATGTTATACATACTTCGGATTTAATGGCAAATATTTTTCGAGATTCTTAAGCCATATTCCCATGGGAAGGAATAAATAAATATTTACTAGTAAATTGTAAGGTTTAATGTAAAGCGAAGTTCATAAGATTACCCATGTTTACATGATTCGGGAATTATAAGTTGAAAAATGGTTTCTGTAACGGGTAATACTACCATAAAAACCTTTTAGGTAGTCAACGGGCTAAAAGTTTGTTTATGAAGGCTTCTAACAACTAACATTATCCACGTGGACTAGTAGAAACTTTCCCTAAATGCCAAATAAACTTAAACATTTCCTTTTTCAATTATTCATAACTTTCATGTCGTTCAGACAGCCTACCCTCTTCCTTTTTCCCTTTTGCATAAACTTCTCCCTTATAGCACGTCCTTCCTCGTTCCATTACCTCTCAACATCTTCCCCTTATACATCGGCCTTAATCAAACTATAGTAAAATTAAGCAGTAGGTACTTCTATCCCTTACTTATTGTCAGTACTCCGTTTTAAATTAAGCCCTAGAATTATGTCACTTCATTCTTAGTGGAATGAGTCTCTGGAAAAAACCAATCTGTTGAATATTTTAGAGATAGGTCTGACACATGAATCAACGGAGAAAATGGAGAGAGGGTTGTAGTAAGGGAGTTGCGAAGTTGGAGAGAGATGAATACTTCACGCGCGTTATTTGAAAGGGAAGGAAAGTGTCCACAAAAGTTGGAGATGTAAAGGGGAAAGGAGAAAGAGCAGGGGTTAAGTTGGGGGGAAAATAACTGCAAAGAAGAGAAGGACGCGATACACCTTCAAGTGCATTGCATTAAACCTGTGCGAAAACTGAAATGAAATATGGTCAAGAAAAACGATACAAAATCATTGTGTTTTGTTTGAATTTTTAACTTACTGCCAATCAGCGGCGAGCTCGCGCGAAAGCACGGCGGTCATGAATATACGTAATATGTCTCCAGACAAAATTGAAGTGTAGTTGAAAATAGCAAAATTAACAGGTAAATCTAACGAAGAAAGGGAAAATGAAGATGTCACGGAGATTTAAATATCTTAAAGGAAATAAAATGCACTTGACCTTGAAGAAGGATATTCTGATTTTTTTCAGGATCGTGTTGTGTTAAAGGACGCCGCAAGAGAAGTTGCATAAGAGTAAAATTAGAATTTTTCTCGCACAAAATGCCATGTGGTAATTAAATGTTTGTGACTCGACCTCCAGAGATGTAGCTAAGACTCCCTTTAGCAGTTGATTACTGAAAGACTCCTTATCAAATTTGTAGGCTCACAAGGAACCCAAGAATGCAGTGAGTATGATGATTTTTTCATTGTTTCGGGGACTAGGTTTGTTTTTCAAACCAAGAGTTTTTCGTACTCAAAGGAAATACGAAAAAAACGTCGCAATTGACAGCCGCTCCAAAGGAATGAAGTACGAGACGATACCGTAGAGGAGATCGGAAGAGCTTTAGAGGCGAACTGTGGGACCACAATCTAACGTGTCTCAGCAAAGGAGCTTAAAGGCATGTTTGTGGCAAGCCGGTGACCCGCTGAGAAAATGTTCTTTCCTAGAGAGTAACGTTGAGGTATATAATATTTTAAAAATTTACCTTGAGGCTAGCTTTGTAGTCTTCTTACTCCCGAGTTTATTAAGAAACCAGTTACTCAAAAAGTCAACGTGGGAGATCATGAGTATAAAATGACCAATAAATATGTTCTCCAAAGAGCCAAAGAAATATTATTTCAGGCACGTAAGAAACATGAAATACTTGAAGAGAAATCAGTTTTCGAAAACTCAAAGGTTACAGTTGGGTGACGATAAAAGCATGCAATAAATAATAAGAGTGTAAAACCATCTCAAACAAAAAAATATTCAAAATTGCCTCACTCCAGTGAGTCTTGCGTTTCGTTCCTAGATATTTCCCTCATGTCGGGGTTAGCTGTGAATGAATGGTAAATACACCACCATCATTTATGTTCAGATCTCAATGAAAAATTTTACTATATCACAAATCAACTTCTGTCACAATCACAACTGTCGGTCGCGTTAGTGCTTGTTAGAGTTTCTGTTAATTAGTAGTAGTTTTTAGGGGAGGCGACCAATAGCTAAGGTCATTTGCGCCATAGGGGATGGACAGGAAAGGATGAAGGGTGGAGAGAAACCCGGCGTCGGCATTAGCCTACTCTTTACGAAAGGCGCCAAGGGGTCCGCAGTTTAACATCCTATCCGACGGACGGCGTACTCACTCAAAGTGCCCTCCACAAAGCACCTCAAGCAGGGATCGATATACCTCTGAAAAATATTCAACACCGCCGGGATTTGAACCCGTGCCCTCTGGGTGGGAAGCCAGTACGTTAGCCCCTGCACCATCTCGATCCCCGAGTTTCTGTCAAGGTGATTGTTTCGTAAGAGAAGAGGTCATAAATATGAGCTAAAAATGTGATTTTCATGCTCCTCAATGCCTGGAAACTGAGAATTGAGTGACTTAGAGGTATTACAGGTACACCTGTATTATCACGTCACATGTGAATAAGAAGTGGGAAAGGAAATTCAATCCCAATGAAAAACGTTGTCGTCGTCTCCTGGACGGAAAGATAACGAGAAAGGCTTTTGATCAAGCGAATGCAGACTAGCAGTGCAGCAATTAATCCATGTAAGATCTCAAAGACTGGCCACACTGCTGGAGAAAATGATATTGGTCAAGGTAAAGAGAGAATGTAGGTTTTTAGTACTAAATTGGCGAAATTAAAAAATATATTCAGGTGGCTAAAATCACGGCTAAACACCTCGAAAAGTAACTAAACCACACACACACACACACACACGCTCCATGGAAAGTAGCAGAGAATCGAAAATGTTGATTATTTCGTATAGCTTCTTGGTCAGCTGGAATATGTATACACGTATATTATCCAAACGTTCTGTAAATTATTCTGTTCACCGGAACAAATTTTCATTGTGGTCACATCCGCAGGGATCACTCTGTTATTCGGGGCCGTGGAACTGAAAGAGGGACGCCAGATGAGGGCACGTAAAGAAGAAGGAAGGTAGCGTTTCTCCGAAACTAAGTTTACTCGGAATCAAAAGAATGCGAGGGAGGCAATACCGCAAGTCTGATGCAGACCGGGACAAAAGAGTGAACATGGAAAATAAACACATACTAACGGAGTGGAGACGACCGAATGGATTATGCAGACGAATTCAAAGGAGAGACGTAAAGGACATGGAAAGAAATGGATAGAAAGGGGATAGGGGAGGTGAGTTGGAGAGGATACAATTTTTGCTTCCTCGCCCCCCCCCCAACTACTCTCGGACGGATTCCGTCCATGCCAGGAGTCACGCAGGGATATGCGAGAGCCCGACCTAACAAACTTTGTGCGTCAGACGTGACGCGGGCACGCCTTTCTCCTATAAACCTCCGACAACGCCAACACTTCCTCTTTTTGTGTGATTTCGGGAATCAAAAGACCCGGCGGCCGCTTGATACCATACCCATCTCGGAAGCACATAAGCATGTAACCCTCTCATAATCCCATCCTCTATCATTATTTACCCACACGTACACACGAGAACAGCGTACCGTGCCTCAGCACGTTGCGAAAAGGACTTACGCGTTGACCGAAGGGGAGGATACTTCCGGGTCTAGAAAAATAAGAGCCGACGAGTAGGGTGGGAGTAGAGCAGAGCATGAGTATGACGGGGTACGAGTCGGGGAGAATTGTCATGAGATTGGGTCGTGCGAAAAGGGCGGCCCTTAAGGGCTTTCGTCGCTCATCCTACCTTCTGAATCCAGCTTCCACGTGAATGTCTCTGTATGTGTATCAGCGCGAGTCTCTCTCTAACTCACGATTTTTTTTACATACAGGTTGCATGGAGGAGTTTTTCGGACTTCTTTGCGTTCCTTATTTTTTTTATCACCCTGCCTAACTCCTCACTCCTCCAGGGGGTAACCTCCCCAAACCTCACTCTTCATGGATGGTGAACAAAGTCCTTGGGGAGAAGGGATGCGAGAGGGGAAGCGAAAAAGAGAGAGAGAGAGCCAGATGGGAGCAAAGGGAGGGTATTCTTACTGTATTTTTTTCGGAGGACCCTGGAGGGAGGATATCTGAGGTTTTGTTGAGGATGCAAAAAAATATAACTGGGCAGGGAGGGCAGAGGGTGGAATGAGAAGAAAGGGGGAGCGGGGGGGGACGTGGGGAGTGCGGGAGGGGAGCAAAAGTTTGTCCACGAGCGAGGACCATTGGATTTTGCTTTCACTTTGCGTATCCAGGTCCTATTCCCTCCCTAAACCCTGTCCCTCGCCCTCCATCGCTACGCCCTTATACATCGCCTTTATCTTCCCCCACCCGTGGGCTCGTCCTACGCCTCGTCATCCTCCCTGTCCCCACACGGCCGTCCTCCTAACGTATTCCGCTCTTCACTTGTGTGCCCAGCCAGCGGAACTGTTCAGTGGATAAATCTGGGCGCACGAGAGGGAATTTATAATGAAAATGAAATGCCGGACCGACGATTCGGAATATTCTCTCACGGCAAACCCCCCTCCCTTCTCCCACGCCACCACACACACCCGTCGTGCTCTCGCCTCCATCCATTTCTCGCCTATATAATCCGGAGCGTGATGGCGGCGCCGTGACTCCCTCCTCTCCCGACCCACTTCACCTTTCCCCGGAAAAGGGAGGGTGAGAGGATCGAAATCCATTATGCCCGGTAATTGAAAAAGAAGCCGTGAATCATACCACTATTGGCCTCAGGGACGGTGGTGATATAATGCGAATGGATAATTCAACGCACCCCAAACCCCAAGCCTTTTTTTTAAGTATACAGGATGCTGTACGTGATACGTAATATTCGAACTTATGCCGTTAATGTATATAAGGAATAAATGGCCTATATCACGACGTGTGATGTCATTAGTCACGGATAACTCTCCGTATCTCCAGCAGCCTATTGACGTCTTTATCTTTAAAGCAAGATCCAATCCTTAGATCCACTTAATCGCTCTCCACTTGATCTATTAGAATAAAGGCTCTTTTAAATGTAATATGATTGTAAAGGAAAGCGAACGAAGTACAAGGCATTGCTGGGAAGGAGAGAGGTTTGTTGACAGAATTCTGTGGGAGACAGGAGAGGAGCACCTACGTCGAAGATGGAATGTTGAAAACTGTGACGAGGGAAAACAGGCAAATGAGGAAAGGTAGAATCACAAGAGACATGTTGGAAGGAATAAATGGTGAAAGGAGTTGGGTAATTTGGTACTGTTTCCTTAGGTGTGATAAAAAATTGAATCGTTGATGTCAGTGCTCATTAGAATCCCAACTTAAACAGTAGACTAGACTTCCCATTGATATGCAATCGTAATGGATCAATCACGAAACTGAAGTACTTGTTTTGACTCAATGAATCGATCATGAGGTCCCCAGTGACCGATCCCAGTGAAAGATCTGAGTTATACCTCAAATACTTTTCTCCCTTCACAAAAATGATATTTTGCACAACTCATAAGTTTCATAAGAACATCTAACAAAGTAAAGATAAACTACTTGTCTTGAGGAAAAAATACAAAAAAAAACTCATTAACATTAAAAATTCACTTTTGTGACCGTGTCCTCGTGAAAGTTTCATGTTAAGCACAGAAGGCTACCAGCTGAAACATTAGGTGGCAAAGTGATCACCTTTGACAGAAGTACCAAATTGGATGAGAATAATCCAATATTAACCCTAATAAATTCCTTGAGCAAGCGAAAGTTACCTCAAACTATAAAATAGATGCATATAAAGATATATAATTTTAAAACGTGATGTCTTGTAATTATTCTCTCAAGCTAAAAATAGAGAATTTAATTTTTTACCTGAATAGGTCCTTAATACTAGGGTAAAACCTTGTTTCGCATTTCGAATAGAATTTTCAAGATCGTATTGCCTTATCAGCGTTAACTTAACGCATCCTATCTTATTTATTTCATATTTCATAGGCATAATCCGAGGGATAGGAGAAGAGTAAATGTATTACTGAGGTGATAAGAGAGTCCTCTTTGCACACGAAGTAGATGAAACATTAAATTTTCGTTCACTTTCCGAAAACGGGCTGGCATGCTTTATTACGAGTACAACAAATCGATAATTAAGAGAGAGATAAAATAAAATGATGAAAAAGTGATGAATATTAAAAATTAAAAATAAGTTTAAAAAATAAAATAAATGTCATATTTTGTTGTTAAAATGCACACTATTATTATTATTCGTAGTCGACCTTTTTAAGTCAGCTTTCGGTGGTCATAACTTGTAAAACTATACAATTAATTTACATTTCCCCACAACTTATAGGTTTGTCTATAGCGCAAGAGAACCAAAACAAAGGAAAAAATACAAATAAAACTCACACGTTATCCAAATCCTCGGTAGCTATACACCCTTCCCCTATGCTTTTCCCGACAGGAAGGTAGTCACCATTAGGTTAGTTTCGCAAGTGTTATCACGATTCTTCGACGAAAAGTCTTCCGGCCAGATTCCTTCCTCATAGATACTACGAATGAGCCCATGAGCTCTTCCTCCCACATTTTTCTAGGTATTTTAATAGTTCCGCGGGAATGTTATCCACCTCCACGGCCTTATTTAGTTTCATCTCCCTTAATGCCTATTCTATCTCATTGTCTAATATGCCTGGACCTAAGCTATCTTCCTCTACGTCATATTGTTTTTCAATACTAACTTTGTTGGCCGAAGTTCTTTACCATACAGCTCTTCTATATGCTCCTTCCATCTCTCTTGGATCTTTCCTGCGTCAACTATTACCTTACCCGCCTTGTCTCTAACTGTTAGCATAGATCTTCCTTTCCTATTTCCCGATAAAGATTTAACTTTGCTGTACAGCGCACCGATTTCACCCTTCCTCTGCAGACTTTCCATATCCTCGCACTGCGTCTTCCACCATGCTTCTTTTGCTTTATTATTTGCCCGCCTCAATTTATTGTTCAATTCTTTGTACTTCATTTTGCCTACTTCTGTACTTACATTTTTATTTTTTATTTACATTCTTATATATTTATAATTTACAATGCATATTTATCAATTTTTCGCGGTCATCTTGGCTAAGACAAAAAAATGTTCTCCAGTGGCCCCGTAAAAAAAATTCTTAATACGTCATTTGTAAAAGTAACAAGTTAAAAAGGATTGGCATCGAAACTCTACCCTTATTTTTATCAAGTTTGTTTCTTCTAACGACTCTTAAAATAGTCATCATTATTGCAATCAATAGATTGGTTTAATACATCATTTTATTTTTGTATAGTATGTGTTAATTACCTTACATCCTTATCGAATATCTCTTTACGTCCTTCTATATTTTTCTTGGCAACTTTAACCTCTATCTTCTTCACAGGATTTTTCCTTCCCCTAGATTTTGATGCAAAATGATAGGCAAATATCAAAGGTCTTTGAAATATGGTAGTGTTGTTATTTTTTTATGGTACAGATTATACGATGGGAAACACTCTCCTGAAATAGGTGATCATTAAGTTGTTATTTTCATGTCACAGAATTAGGTTTACCTTGAAATTGATTCTTAGTGACATAATTAGTTAACTACAATGTAGGTAATGCTTGAGGTAAAGCACTTTAAACATTCAGATAAACATCCATACAACGCAACAAAATGGCAAGAGAGTAATTTACATATTTATTATATTTACTAATTTATTTATTAATTTACTTATAACATCATTTGTTGTAAGACGGAGATTGATCAAAAGAACCTGATAAATATGATAAACGTTCATAATACACAATTATGATAAACAAAGAGCGAAGGATTTGCTTTTCTAAACTAATTTACGTATAGTACCTATACATCCCCCGAAATAATTTGTTGGCGATGAAAACGGAGACTCTGATTTACCTTGCAAATTGGATAGAGGAGAGCTCAAAAACTCTCCGAAAATGTCGCATTAATAGGTTCCCACGCACAGGACCCATATGGACCCACATCTCTTCGCCGGCTAACTCCTGCCCACCGGTGCGTGAAAGGAGACGATTGGAGTTGGGTGTGGAGGAGGGGGAGATTTTTCGCAAAATATCTGCAACGAGTTCGAAGTCTGGCATGGAGATGTCAAGAGTCATTCGATTTGCTTCCCTGTACTCCAACTTGGGAAACTGGAACTTGGTCCAGAAAGCTTTAGCAAGCAAGATGGAAGAGAGTAAATGAGAGGAATATGTGAATAGAATAATGGGAGAGGGAGGTAAATGGTAGGGCGAGCACAGGGGTGGACCTCGATGGGATACAAAGAACGATGTGGTGGAGGGGTATTGATGTGGCCGAGTGCCCTTGGTAGCAGAAACGGATTTCTCTGAGAACGTCGAACTTATTGTGTCCGAGAGATGTCGAGAAGGACAGGTAAAAAACACAATGGATTTTGCAGTCTATTTTTGAGCCAAGTGGCAAACGATTTTGTGATCTCTGGCTCAACGGTTTTCCATAATCCATTCTAGAATGCGCCACCCATTTCGTCAAAGGGGTCACTGTTCACCTATATGGCATATTGTTTCAATATTTTGAATTGTATGATTTACCATACTTACATAAAAATATCCCAAAAATTACTTCACTTCAAGTGCCATTTAACATCAATTAAATAGATTTCCATTTAGGTTATCGATGGAGATAAAATTAAATATCAAGTCAAGCAACACCCATGAGCTAAAGCAAGAGTTCTTCTAACAACTCTAGCTGCGTGGGATATCAAACTTATTGTCCTGTAGTCCTCACATGATGAAGCCTTTACCTTTTTCGGAATAGGAACTAAAACTGACCTCCCAAAGTCTTCCGGTCAGATTCCTTCCTCATAGATACTACGAATCAGCCCATATAGCCTCTTCCTCTGAAATATTCCTAAAAATTTTAATTGTTCAGCGGGAATGTTATCCACCCCCACGGCCTTATTTAGTTTCACCTCCCTTAATGCCCTTCCTATCTCATCGTCGAGTATGCCTGGACCTAAGCTATTTTCCTCTACGTCTTGCTACTTTTCTATGCCTAACTTTATTGGTCTAAGTTCTTTACTATACAGTTCTTCTATATATTCCATCAATCTCTTTTGGATCTTTCCTGCGTCGACTATTTTTAAATATACATATATGTATATATATATATATATATATATATATATATATATATATATATATATATATATATATATATATATATATATAATTAGGTAATCTACCGGTTAGGGTAGGTTTTTGGATGGACATAATTACTAATTAAATAATTTGTGACCCCCAGCAAAACAGAACATCCTACTTAACCCCGGTTTCTTCAGCTCTGAGTGCTTTCTTCCTCCCTTCATCCCGTCCAACAGTCCTATCCTATTCCTTCCCTTTCCTCGTTCGCCTAACATTCTCCCCTCAATTACAGTCTTCAACATCCCACTGCCGGCCAATACCCCCTTCATCCACATTTCCTGCCTTCAAAGGATTTCTCCCAACAAACCCTTCTCTTCGCCCACCATACCAAGTACTTCCTCATTTGTTTTCTTCTCTGTCCATTTCACCTTCTCCATTCTTCTCCACACCCACATTTCAAAAGCCTCCAATCTACGTCTATCCTCCCGCGTCAATGACCACGTTTCCGCACCGTACATAGCTACGCTCCATATCCAAGTTTTCCGAGTCTATTCTTAACATCCTTACTCAACGTCCCAGTCATCAATTCCCTCCTCCTTGTGAAAGCCTCTTTGCCTAGCGCAATTCTTCTCCTTATGTCCCTACTACTTTGACCGTGTTGGTCCAAAACGCTTCCGAGATACGTAAACTGTTCTACCTGCTCTAGTTTTTGCCCTCTTATTTTAATGTCAAGCTTAGCCTTTCTCTTTCTAGAAAATTGCATAACCTTTGTTTTATTAATATTTATTCTCATCCCATACCTGTCGCACTGTATTTCCAATTCACCTAGCAATGCTTGCAACCCCATGGCTGACTGACAAACTAAAGCTTGGTCATCAGCAAACCTAACTGATTTTACGAATTCCCCGCCCACATTCATTCCTACCTCCAGTTCTTCCCATGCCTCTTTAATAATTTCTTCTGCATACAGGTTGAACAGCAACCAGATAATGGGCAACCCTGCCTAACAACTCTTCCTAACACTGCCCATCCGGACTCCCCGTTCCCCACTCTTACCTGAGCAGTCTGCGACATGTACAGGTTGCGGATTAGTCTCCTTTCCCTCCAATCTATTCCTTTTTTCTGCAATATACTCATTAGTTTTTCCCAATTCACTCTATCAAACGCTTTTTCGAAATCTACGAAAAAAGCAAGTACCTCCTGGTTGTGTTCTATATTCCTCTCGATTAATAATCTCATTAATGCAATGCCATCACGCGTACCTCTCCCCTTCCTAAACACAAACTGATCATCCCCTAAGTAATCATTTGCCCTACTCTTTATCCTTTTGCTTATGATCCTGAGAACAACTTTAGCTGCGTGGGATATCAAACTACTTGTCCTGTAGTCCTCACATGACGTAGCCTTTACCTTTTTCGGAATAGGAACTAAAACTGATCTCACAAAGTCTTCCGGCCTGATTCCTTCCTCATAAATACTACGGATCAGCCTATATAGCCTCTTCCTCCCATATTTACCTAACCATTTTAAAAGTTCCGCGGGAATGTTATCCACCCCCACGGTCTTATTTAGTTTCATATCCCTTAATGCCCTTCCTATCTCATCGTCGAGTATGCCTGGACCTAAGCTATTTTCCTCTACGTCTTGTTCCTTTTCTATGTCTGAATTTATTGGCCTGAGTTCTTCACTATACAGTTCTTCTATATATTCCTTTCATATCTTTTGGATCTTTCCCGCGTCGACAATTTTTAAATAAATATATATATATATATATATATATATATATATATATATATATATATATGTAATTTAATGCAAATTAAATGAAAATTTGTAGGAAAACATAAAATTTGTCTTTAATGTGGCGGTAGACTTGTAATGCATAAAATAAACCCATCGTGACAGTAATTCAGAGAAAATATGCATTGCTTTGGTGAATTTGTGAAAGAAAAAGCGAGAAAACGTGAAAGAAAGATATACTGTCCAGAAAAAGGACCCTCCAACAGGAAAATTCTTGCGAAAAGAAAGCATACGAGGTACGCATACGAGCAGTTTATACAGGGTGAAGCAGAATTGACTCCCTGATTCGACTTGTGCTTTGTAAAAAAACGAACCAAAACAATTAAAACATACATCATTTTTGAAAACTGCTACATTCATTGCCATTTTACTTTCATTAGGTTTTGAAAATTATTTCATCCAGGTGAGCGATGCACATGTTGGGTCGTTTAAAAAGGTTTTCGAAAACTCTTCTCAGACTATCTCGCGTTATTCCAGCGATGACATCTGTAATTGCTTCCTCAAGAGCTTCTAAAACCCTGGGTCGAACTTTCTTAACCTCAGCTCTGATATATTTCCCGAGAAAAAATATCACATGGGCTCGAATCCTAAGAGAATGGAGGCATTGAATATTCCCTTGTAAGGATATCAGGTGGCCAGGAAATTGTGCAGTAGGATTTGGCGTGAACGACGGGCGGTGTGCTCCGTGGCACCATCCAGTTGAAACTAGAAGGCTTCTGTGTCATATTTCACACCATGATGGAGAGTAAAAAGTTCTCCAGTATCTCACAATACCTAACAGAGTTCACAGTAGCAGTTGAACCTCGAGATTCAAAAAAGTAAGGCTCAAAAATGCCTATGGAGGAAACAGCGCTCAAAACTGTCACTTTGGGTCTATAAAGAGGTCTCGGGGGGAAGTTTGCGAGGATTTTCAATCGTCCAGTAACGAAAGTATTGCATATTTACTGAGCCGGAGAGGTGAAAATGCGCTTCATTGCTACACCGCAGGGCCCTCTTCGACGCCACCACCCAACATTGTTTCTAAATAACGTTTCTAAGACAAAGCCTTGATGCACACCAGACCACTGCATGGTAATTACTAGAAAATGGCGTTTTTTCCATCAGCCAACGTCACTACTCCCACTACGCTAATTCACCTGCGCGATCCTCAGTGTTTTTTAAAAACATGGGAGTCCATTCTGCTCCACCCTGTATTTAGCGTCTTTATGTAATTGTAAAAAGTGAGGTAGCGATGTTGAGAAATACATCTCAATTCAATAGTAAACTATTTCTTTATAACCGATTTCTAATGTTTAAATTTAAATAATATTGCATCGTGTGTACCATTCTTTCTTAATCACAGTTTTCATCCACTATTTTCGATTTGATAGATGATAAACGTATCTAGTAGGTATACCCCATATAAAGTAGGTATAATCCACCCATACAGCGGACAAGGAGGAAGAAACTTGATCTACAAAATATTTACTTTTCTATATTCCTTTCCCCTAGTAGTATTCTACGTCGTTTAACCCCAGAAATAACACAGTTCGGGTTCAATTGGGGATGCTTATTGGGGATGAATTGAAGGCATTACCTCGTATCGAGTAGGGGAAACTGCAGTTACTTTCTCGACTCTCTCCTCAGCTGGCTAATCCTTCCGTATCCTTTCGTAAGGTATAAAACATTTGCCCCTTTTGCCCCACTCTTTAAAATGTTTCACGGTGCAAATTGTGCACTAATTACGACATTTGCGTATATTTTGTAAAACTGATTGATTTGAAAATAGAATACCGCGCAAAATCGGCAGTAGTTCACAGGTTGGCAAGTCGAACAATGCGATTTGGTCGCCATCACAAATTTGCTCCTCATTGTGATGATGGGAAAAGATATTTGCCGAAATTAATGGAGGAAACAATCAGGGAGTCTTTCTTAATGTTTACTAATAAGTGACCTTCTCATAAAACAGGACAGCTCTTTGGCATATTGCGAGGTTAGAGCAGCCGCATCGTACTTCCTATTGCACTAATACCCACTCACATTGCTCTTACCATTCAATTTGATTGAAACAAAGGTTACAAATAGGATACCTACATACATACTTGTTTTAATCCTGCATTCTGAAGCTCAATTTTTAACCTATACCCTAATACCCTCAAGAAATTAATAATAAAAAAAGATATTTTACTATATGTGCGGCAATATTTTTTCTAAAAATACTCTCAGCATTTGTAACACGCTATACAGGCTATACCTGTAGTTCCCAATCCTGCTACTAAAACTAAACTAATTCAATAAGTACACATTAAAACATCACTTTTTTGTGCGAAAATAATATCTTGTGCGAATTTTTTTTATCAGTACATGGTTATGCCTTACAGTGTCACGATATTGATACTGAAACTGACCAAATGAAGCCACCCTGCCAAAATCCTTCCTCATGTACACAACGAATGAGTCCAAAGATACTCTTCCTCCTATTTATTCTGTAGCCCTTCAGATGTCTTCACCGTCACCCTTTTCCTCTTCAGTGTTCTCCTTTATATTCATTAGCGTTTTTTACATATCACTTGGACCTAAACTCGACCTCTGGAGTCATACTATATTTTCTTTTCAAATCTAAATAAACTGACAAATTACCTTCCAAGTTCTTCAACGAATTTCCTCCTATCCTTTATCATTCTGTTTCCGTTATGATAACAAGGTATCTATCTCATCAATTTTCGTCACGATGGTATCGTTTTCCATTGTTTTTAAAATTTGTTTTCAATGAATATAGCATCACTTAGCCTCTTTAATTTATCATCACTAGATTGCCAAAAATTGAATATTTACTCTTGGCATCGGCGGCCAAGGGCTTCGCGTGCAAAATCACACCAGGTCGCGAGTTTCATTTCCGCCTAGGTAGGTTTACTTAAATCACGGGCTTGGGTGCTCGTGATTATTCTTTTCGTCACAATAGTGTAAAAATTGATTGCAAAAGCCTAAAACTGGCTGTAATCGGATTTGCTGAATAAATGAAAAAATTATCATATTCAATGTAGTTTCCAAGTTAGAAAGGTGTAGCTGTGGACTGTACAATATCAGTAATTTAGTATGTGTATGGTACATGATATGTTTTACTTTGAAATTCACTGTCTTGACGAAGGGTAAACCAAAATTAGAGGCGGTGCGTGACTTATGAGTACCCTTTCGTACGCGGTTGAGTCGTCTAACGGCACCATGTGTTACCGTAGGGGCTTCCTGGAAGAGGCTGACAAGTCCCCCTCGTGGGGAGAATCCAGTTCAAAATCCCTCCAGTCCATTCAGAATCGGTCCTTTTAACACAATGGCCCCTTTTCAATCGCCCGTTCAATTGTCCACTTTGACCCCACTGAGAATTCGTCTTCGAGGGAATGAGGAGTCTTGTCTGTTTCTTAAGTGGATCATCTCATGCTTGGTTCAATCTCAATATCGCAGTTATTCCCTTCTACACATTTTCTATCGTACTATTCTCTCTACCTAATCACACCTCCTGTTGGCTTTCTAATCCAACTGTCATTGCATTCTTTGCAGCATTGACGTTCCTTTCCTTTGAGATGTTCCAATGCTGCATCCATCACGTTTTCCTATCAAATCATTCGATCGATTCTTCATCTTCCTGCCTTTTTCTTCCCGGCAAATCTTCAGCGTGAACGTTTCGCGCCCTCGTTTGCCATTGAATCTTATTAAGTGTTACATTGAGTCTTATTTGAAAGGCACTGAAAAAGGAACTGACTCAGCATCTAATTCCAGGAAGCTGTTCGAGTTGGCGTTGCTATCCCTATTCTAAACGTTTAATTACCACATAATTAATATTCTCCCTTGCACTCGACAATACGCCATTGAAACTAATGAATCTTCTATTCTTTTTTCTATGAATCGTTTAATAACCTGGAGTAAATATACCACAAACTCTCCTTAATTCCCGTCCCCCTTCGATATTAAATGATATATACTTATGACGGCGTCTTGAAATGCTTCCAATGACAAACAGGACTCCGCGTGATGAGGACCACGAAGGTCTTACTTCTTTAAATATCCAACAGAACACTTTACCATTAGACCTGAAACCCATACGGGCATACAGTCATAATATACAAACACAGTCTGAAATCACAGATTAATTAGAAATATTATCTTAGTAATACTTTGTTAAGCCATTCTATGCCAGGGCATGGCTTGTGGTGTGAAAGATAATGGAATAGAAGCTTACGGTCTTTGTAACTAAGAGATAATACTTCAAAGGCTCAAAAATCATGCATTAAATATGCACATTTTTTATTCATTTCGCTATTTAATATATATGATACTATGTCAGATATTACCTAGTCGACTAATAACTGTTTTAAAAATATATCAATGAAAAAATTCTACACTTTTTTCAAACAATTACAAAACCATCATTCCATATCCAATTGTCTCTACTCGCTGAGGCTTAAAATACTAAACTTAATTGGGAATGGTAAGGTCTTAATTCATCTTAAATGAAAAATAAATCCCCATTCAAGACATTGAACGCCCTCGAGTCTAAAATAGTAGTACTGTGTGATCACTATTATGAGAAATGTTCTCGGGATAATAATGGAGAGCAATTAATTTTCTTTATCAAACCTATTTGCTTAAGCGCCATTGAATATTCTTAGGCACAAAGTAAACCCTATCGCGTGTACGGCTGCTGCTAGTTCCCCCGCGTGACGATCGCCGGGACCACAGAATCGTTTGCTCTCTTTTTCATCGCCAGTCACTGCTATTTCTCCTTTCTTATCTGGGAGAACCGAGAAAGTCTCCTTATCGATGTGTCTCTTAGTCCAGTAAATGCATTGTTTTCTTCTCATCTCTGAGGTTGCCTCCTTGAAAATCCGGGTGAATTTTTCATGCCTAGACGGACGGTCACCGCCATGTTATTCCGTTGAACTTCGGAGGTGAGGGCGCTCGAGGAATGGGGTGTTATCGCGTTCTATTTTTGTCCAAGAAATGTCACCTCACAGCTAGACTCCTTATCTGGCTTCAGCTTTATTCATCCTTCGAATAAACAAAGACCCATTGTTTCGGAATGACTTCAGGAAATAACAAAACGGGATGAAAGATGTTGGGGCTAAGATTTACGCGGAATGATTTTACAGATGAAGTTTTGTCGGGGTCCCTTCCGCTTAAAACTTTTGGTCTACGCAAGCTAGTGAAAAGTCCTGGAGAAGTGTTCCCCTACTAGACGGCAAAGTGTGGAAAGTAACCGAAAAAACTTCATTTTGAAACTGAAAATAACTGGAAATAATTTTCATAAAAATCATAATCCCTCTAAATTGATTGTCCAATTTTTAATACACCACAAATCATCACTCATACGTACAAGATTAAATTTTAGACTCACATGTAAGAAAGTAAAAAATGAAGAAATTGATCTAGTAGGACGGATGATACGGATACTGACAGTTAAGATACAAATGTGTGTCCGCTGCTCTTTGTTTTCTTTATATTTTTATAATATTAAAATTAAAGTGGCTAGAGGGTACCTCAGATATGATGAAAATCAGTAGTTCCCATCCGCTTATCACCACATTGCAGAATGTTAATGTTATTTATAATCAAAATTAATTAATAATATTTCCCGCTCATAAAATATATATTTTACCGGGTTATGAGGAAATTGTTAATATTCACTTAATTACACGTATCTATCTTTCACATATCTATGAATATTTCTTCAAAAATATAGTTTTTAACTTCAATGATTTTAAATATCTTTGCTTATGTAGATAAACTCACTAATCTTAGCTATGTGACGCAATAAAATAATAATATGAGCATATGGAATAACACTATTTAACTTTTTATTACGGAAATAATTCATAAATACTACTGCAGGTTTATGTAATATAATATAAACATGAATTAAATAGTCCAAAGTCGAATATGAAAGTAGGTTTAACGGACGAGAATACGCCTCACCTAGGTCGTACTAGATACGACGGCACATGAAATTCCCACCTTCACGGGTGTAGGAACAGGGACAAGTGGATCAACGAAGACTAGAATGTATCAAGGGTGGTTCTTGGGGAGGATACTGAAGATTAAATGGACGAACAAAGAGAGGAACGATGAAGTATATGGAAGAGTTTGAGGGTAAAGGACCATACGGAGAACTCCATGAAAATAATTGGAGGAATAAGATATACCTCAAGGCACAATGGATTAATTAGAAACACAAGCGAAGGGATGATTCCGCGAGAGACACCAAGAAAACACATGTCAACTTAAGAAGGACGTAAAACAGAAAACTCTCTGATGGTTTGGGAATTAATGCTGAGAATAAAAAAATATTGAGGGTTGCAGTAAACCAATCTTATAATTGAAATACTGATAACGATGGTGACTGGTTTGTAGGGGGCTCAAATTCCAAGGACCACCCTCTCCCAATCCTTTGCCGTTTGTGTACCCAGGAAGATATGATACCCATAAAAAAACATAATTCTAGTTAACCGGGGTTTTTATAATCAACTAACTGAATTAAGAAGGTACAATCCGAGGTACTTGGTAATCGTAAGCATGAAAACGCTCTAACTTCCGTGGCACGAAAAATATGTCCGCTATTTCACTATGTCTAGACCCTATAGGAACGGTTGGTCCTTCGGAAAATGTATCTAGTGGAATTTTAACGGAAACGCAACCAAGCGATGACTGTGCCCCGACGACCCTTCTAATGGACTGACTCCGTTAACTAAAACAATTATAAACTCACTCTTCCACTTTCGGTGACATCGATCGGTGGACAGTAAAGAAATACGCCAATATGTATTGGAAGAGAATGAAAAAAGAAAAGGGAAAAACCTTGAGCGGCAGTTTAGGAGCCAATCGATTGATTCAACAGAAAATGGGTTAAAAAGAGTGACGAAAAAGAGGATCTAATAGAGAAAAAGAAGGAAAAGAGAAGGAAAAGAGAAGAGGATTTTAAGGAGAAGATAAATAATTAACTCACAAGCTAAAATAGAAGAAAAAGTGGAAGGGATATACAGAGAAAAAAGGGCTTTCCCTTCATTATCCTAGGGGAAGGAGAGGGAAGAGAGAGAGGTAGGAAGACAGGGGGAGGAGACAGAGAAAGAGAGGATTTGTAGATGGTGTGAGGAGAAATGTGGGTGTGGTGGTTCGGTTGGATTGGGGGTCGGTAGAAGGCGGGGGGTGGGGTTCGGAGAAAACACTATTTTACGGCCCATTTGCGGAAGTCATTGCAAAAAGGCGAAAGGCCCTTACATCCACGAGACCCGACTCCTCCCCCATTCGCCTTTCCCATTCCCTCCCTCTGCCCTTTACCCACTGGGGGTCACTTCCCTCCCCCTACTCTCCGAAGTCATCCGTTTCCGCAGACCGATACGCACTTTCACCCACTCTCTCTCCCCCGCCATCCCGCCGCGCCACAATTTCCCCCTTTCACCCCTCCCTCATGTTTTGCGGCTTGGGTAGCAATATCGACAGCTTTTTAGGCAATAGGAGAGAGAGGAGTAAGTGGCAGTCACTGGGGAGAAGGGAGTGGTGGTGGAGGTTTGTAGGAAAGAATTTTAAGGAGAGAAAAGGGCGGAGAAGGGGGACAGAGATTTTGGGGATAGCGCGGTCGAGAGCTGGGTCCATTCCCCATGGAACGCCGATTGCCAAACTTTTTTTTCGAGATTAGTTATCAATAAATTGTGTCCGGTTGGGTGCTAGCAATCCGCCGGTAACAATCCTCGACGGTGCAGTCTGTATTTCAAAAAGAACAAATCTTTGGCCCAATTTATTGTTTCTGCAAAGAGAGAACGTTCGTCGTGAGGTAACAGTTAGACATGTAAATTGTCGAGGATTTGCGGAACATGATCGGGTAAGTTCACAGACATCATTTATGAACTCTCCGCAAGAGATTATTGTTTTGTCAGCCCTAAAGAAAACTAGTTCCAGGGTAAGATTGATTAAATGAGGATGAAATAGAAGGAGACACTTAGAGACATAAACGTAAATTATTTAATACTTTGCTAGGTTCATGTTTCAAATTGGACACATTTCTACATGATACATTTTACTTTTGCTATGCGAGCCTAACTTAGAGTAACAAGTCTACGAATTAGTCAAAAGTTTATGGTAGACCAAAATAGATGATACTATATCTAAAGGAAAAAGCGTTTTGAGGCATTATTGGGATTACAAGCAGTGTGGTGTGACCAACAGTGGATACCGATCATAGATTTTAATTCATTGATGAAAGAAACGTGATAAGATCTATCCGTAAATAAAATCAATACAGCCATTGTTTGTTTATAAAAGTTTGGAAGTAGTTTTGCTAATTGCTACATTACATTTGCGAACCGACTCATAAAATCCTATGATTCAATGAGTCGTAAGATTATTATACAAAATCTCAGTACTTATCCAACTAGCGTTAAATTTAAGAATTTGAAACCTAATTATAGCTTGATTTAAGATAAATTATGTTAAAATTATCGATATATTTATATTTCACCCACTAAATTGCCTAACCTCCAACACATTTCATTTGAGAGATGCTCCTCCCAATTACGAAGTTACAGTTACGCTAGAAAAGACTAGATAGGCTATTGAAGACAATAACATATATCATATTTTTACTACTGTACATGATGATATTTTCCTGGCAGGTAGAAATTACGTCTTTCTTCGGCCCATGCTAAGCCGCTATCAAACCAAGTTATATGGATCGGTAAATGTATATGTTTTGTCATTTTTTTGCCGGATAAAACATCCTGACGACTGAAGACTGCGACCGTTACGGCATTTTTGAGAGCTCGTTTACGCTTTAGGGGAAAACGGAGTGGAGAAAGAAAAAAATGAACCACGGCGTAAAAGTGCTTTAGGTAGGAAAAAGATGGATCGAATTCGGATAATAACCGATTTGGCTTGTCGTGAAAGTTGTGGAACACGGTGGTCTCAACGCTGAGCTGAGAGAAGTGAACATGAATGGATTCAGATTCAGATTTTTTTCTAATTTATAGATATCGCTCGATTAGAGTTGATAGACTGACAAGAAAAATAAAAAAGGTGGGAAAAATGAAACCGGCTAGTCAAGAACTAGATGGGTACTTTCTGGCCAGTGTCCATCCAGCTCTTCGATTTTTACCAGGCAATTGGAGGGGACTCTACACCGACCCAAAAATTTATGAAAAATAATACGAACTACTATGAAATATTTTCTTACGAACAAAACGCTTTTATTGTTACCAGGTAGTTTACCGATAAAATACTTTATGGGCTGAACAATGATATATTCGTCTGCCTTTCCTAAGAAAAGAAAACCTGACACACCAAATTACATTTAACTGTTTTACGTGCATGCGTACACGTACAATCCTGCATATATGTAGCCTCCCTTCATTTTGTCCGACAAGGCCATCCTTTTTCTCCTAACTCCTTCCTTGCCAAACGTTCTCCCCTCTGTCACAGACTTCAACATTCCATCGCCTATCCAAATGTCATGCATCCATCTTTCCTGCCTTTATTGGATTTCTCACAACGATCTCCTTTCTTTCCCCACCATGCGTAGCATTTTCTCGTTTGTTTTCCCACCCGTCCATTTTACTCTATTTATCCTTCTTCACCCCCACATCTCACTTTAAGCACAATGAAACACAAATGACAAGTAATTTCTCAACTATCCATTCTCCTTTCATGCTGCCCAATATGCCTATCCCTTTCCTCCTTTTCAATAGCATAATTCACTTTCTCTCTTTTATTTAAAAACTCCACAAGAGTTTACTCTTTCCGAATCAAATTCATACCTCCTCTGAAGATATATACCCAACAAACAAACACCTTAATGGTTTCTAACAACTCGTAAATTCTATTCTATCGTTGAGGGTAACTTTCTCTTCAAGGTTCACACCTTAAATTTATGAAACATATGCTCAGCCTCTCTTTCCTCAAAGACAGTTTCCAGAACCCATAATTCTTGGTTCTTCACACTCGTATATATTCACTGAAGCTTTAAAAACTACCGAATCGAAGCCGTCTAATTGACCTTCGGAGAATTCATGTTTCTTCAGATGTCCTGTTTGGTTTATTTAAAATTTACCTGACAAATTAGGCAGCCCATTCTGCTTCAACCTGCATATATGACGCTTAGGTTTTTGAAATATCAATTGATGAGTTCTTTTTAGAATTTTATTCGTTTTAATTAAGAAAATAGATTTATAACTAAAATTTTTTTCCTAAAAAGTTTCAAACATTTGCTTTTTAAAATAATTAATATGATATTAAATATAGTAATATTAATTAATATCAATTATCTAAAAAGCAATAATAGCGGAATGGCTGCTCATTTAAGCCACAAAGAGCTTTATTCAGTTCGAATGCCATTTGATAAAATATAATTAATATCGACTTCCTGTCATAAAAACATGTCCATTAAGTTGATGATGACTGGTTTGACTGACAACCTACTTGAGAAATTGAATTATTTTTTTTTGGGATTACGTCTGAAATACAGAAAAATGTGTTTTCTGATTGGTTGTCACGCAATAGAAAATTAATTTTGGATTTTGAAGATATTTCGACACACCGGTCTAATTAAGCGTTTAAGTCACCTATCATGTCAGCCATGTGAAATATTCCGGGTAATTGGCAATATTTTCTTTTAAAATTCTAAATAGAGGAAAAAACGTAACAATTAAAATAATATAAAACATAATCATGGTCTGAAACAGGCTCGGCGTTCTAAATTCATCTCGAGTGATTTTGATACTCTTCGGCAGTCAAGAGCAGAGAAAGTGAAAGTGCTTTCAGGCCTTCTGTTACAAGGTCTCATTCATTAACTTTTCCCCCTAACCAATGTAATTGGAATGGCAAGAATCCCAGCTGATCAGGGCTAAATATTACCTAAAATCAAAAAAATAGTGGTACACATATATTTCAATGAAATTAACTTAATAATTATTCAGGAATTCATTCACTACCTCAAAACTAATATGTTTGCTGCAAACTATAAAACCTATGAGTTGACAGATTTGGGTTAATTGCTGCTTTAAAGGAGAATATAGAAAACTATTTTGAAAGTATTAAACGATCTCCATCAGTCTTCCTTCATTAAATTACGGCAATATTATTTCTTTCTTCAACACTTACCTCTTTTAAATATTATTCAATAGCTTGATAGCACATGATTACAGACGCATTAAGAGATCATTATTTCATCAATTTAGTTTTAAAATATTTGAAATGCGGTATTTTTCCAAAGTTTAATACCAAACCTAAAACCACATAAGCACTCTCTTGAAAATGAGTCATTGTATAATGCGATCATTGCAAATCTTTTAAAGATAAACAATTTAGTAAGAGGATTTTTCGCAGTGCGAAGCCAGGTTTTGGAATCATCTAATGTAAGCCATAAATTCTTTTAAGATCTTGACCTAAGATAGTTCAAGATCTTAAATTTTAGTGTTACACATAAAAATGTAATATTTCACGATAAATTTATTATTTCGACGGTTTATGCTGACTTCTATAACGACGACCTTCGAAAAGTTAAGAACCGCTGGGAGATATGTATAGCTCTGGATGGTGACCAAACAGAGAAGTATTAAGAACAACTAGTAAATATTAATTTTTAACCTTGAAATGTTTTAGCAATGATTAAAATATTTACGATGTCCCTTCGCATACCTGGTAGAGTAGAAAGAAAATAAAATTTCGTTAAAATATCACCACCATTTTATAATTTATTTTTAATAACTTTACTTAAGCTAATAATTTTTTCCTGTCGGTTAGAAAACCGGAAAAATCACATAAATGAAACATAATATAAACAATTTGAATTAAGAAAATGCACAGCCATTTACTGAAATATTATGCTGGTCGTATGAACTCAAGAAAATAAAAATACTTGAAAGAAAAAGTCTGAAATTTAAAAAAATTCACAACCTTTAAAACATAGAGATTTCCATTAAAATTTGGAAAATCTACGAAGTTTTAAATTATCAATGCAGAGAATAAAAAATAAAATTTAATCTGGAGGCATTTTAAGGAGGAACTCATTAGTAAAGCGACACAAGGAATAGAGAATTAATGAAGACACGTGATGATTTAATGAGAATATGCCTTGGTTCTGCAATGAGTTATGAAAGACGGAAAAATTACCAGACGTAAAAGAATTCGCATTCGATAAGGCAGTGTGAGCGGGCGCAGTGAACAAACCCCTGGATTGAACGACTAATGATTAGGCATTTAAATTGATTCTGTTTCAAATATACCAATTTTGGAAGATAAAGGCAAGAGATAAGAATCAAGGACAATGAATATATATTGGGTGGACGAGTAAATCACTAGCTTTAACATACTTATAGCATACTAAACTACTGACCGACTTGAGGTGGAAAAGAAATTCCTTTATGAAAGAGCAGAATAGATGAGAGGAAAAGGAAATGTGAAATGAAAGAGCTGAAAAGCAAGTGTCGGGAAATTAGGAAAATAAAGGAGAAGAAAGGGAGAGAATCAGGAGGAGATGAAAAACGCAGAGGATGTGAAGGAACTGAGGTGGTGGAGAATAAAGCCCACAAGCAGCTTCAGGGAGGTTTAAATAAAAATGAATGGAGAGAAAGTCGAGGGGGAACAAAGGAAGCAGACAAATCGATTTGGAACTGATTTCGGTGAAGGGGTTTTTTTTTGTGATATTTTCCCCCGACGTCGCGTCGTCATGCGAAATCGTGATGCCGACTTTACAGTCACGCCACTGACCGGCTGAAAACTCTTTCCATCTCTGCGGTATCCCCTACACCACGCAAATAACTTCGGGTACGTTTTAGACCCTCCAAGTCACTAGAGAGTGGACGAACCCGAGTTCTCACAATTAACCACCTCAAGCCCTACTCCACTTTGTATGTACGCATGAAATTGATATAATTTCATCTCAAACTGCCCTTCAAAAATGTTTGCACTTGGAATGGAGAGGAAAAATTTTTCCGGATACCATCCAAAGTATGAAGCACAACACCCGTATCCAAATACCTCCAGCGTAACCTTTAACAGAGCCGTTTTCATTTCCGTGACCTCACCGTCAGTGGTATCAATCGGCCTTTTCAGTGGGTATATATGAGCGTCGAATTTTTTTCTTATCATCACCCTCTTCTAATGCCTTGGCTGACGAGGTCACTACCGATCAAAGGACTTCGTGACCTCTCTTGAGGAAGGCGAGCGTGAGTGACGCCTCTTTAACGGAAAGGGGTGGAGAAGGCTGCGTTGAAGGAGGGCAGGAATTGGATGTTTGAAGACCTCCTTTTCTGAGCTCGGAAAATTAAATGACTGCCAGTCGTCAGTTCTGGATTTGCGAGCTAATTGGGGCGCCGAGAGGCGTCTATCTGGCGGGGAACGAAGGGGTGGGTCTTAGAGGGCGGAATAGTAGAGGGAAGGAGTTATCACGAAAGACGTTTGTACGAGAACCTCTAATTTTCCTGCCTCATTTCATAAACTAATGCAATGATTCTGAAATTTACATGTGGAATAATGAACTTAGTTCCGATTACAGGAATACAAATTAGGACAGTGGAAGAAATATTTGGAAATGATCAGCAGACAAATACCATGAAACCATTTACCTATCCGTTGGTGATGATAGTGAGTTATTTAACACAAAATATGCGTAAACAGTTGAAAAGTTCATTACAACTATCATCGGAGAATGCTAAATGATTCAAAAATCTCGCAGAAAATAGGAAAAGTGTATTCATAAATATTCTCTCACATTGTTATACATACATTTATCAGTTTTGAGAAATAGGTTCCGGTTGGGATACCTAGAAATCTACAAAACCGGTGGTTTGGAAAATATATTTTGCTTTGCTGAGGACTTATAGGAAATGTTTTCCTCATTATTACGAATATTTTATGTAGAAAATTTGATTTTATATCAGTAAGTTATTCTCTACTCGAGGTGCTTTGTGGAGGGCACTTTAAATGAGTACGCTGTCCGTTGGATTGCACGTTAAGCTGCGGACCCCTTGGCAACTTTCGCTAAGAGTAGGCTAATGCCAACGCCGGGTTTCTCCCCACCCTTTATCCTTTCATGGTCATCTCTAAATGCAAAAATGACCTTAGCTTTCTCAATCGCCTCCTACTACTAGTAATACAACTTCTACTGTCAGAGGGATTTGGTATAAAGACGATAGTTAAACAGCCTTTCAATGCGCTCCTATGCTGGCAGGTACGCTGAGCTAATTTTGAATACAGTAATATAAATACTTCAATTAATGTAATGCGGTTCATTTCACATGTAAATAACCAAGGAACTGCGATATACTAATTGATCCCCTATTTAAAAAATATGCAGTCCTATTCATTTTTTCCGTGAAAATTATTGATAAAAGTTCACTGCCAATTTGCCAATAACTGCTCGTATGCAACAATTTCTGAGTGTAAAAATCATTCGGCTAGACCAGGATTTATCCGAACCCGGATCCCTCGATGTCTTGCAGAAGGCTTTAGTCAGTTAAGCTATCGAATCGTTATCTTAAACTCCGAAATTTTGGGGGCTTTAAAGGAACAAGATATGACAAAATACCGTACATACAATGTCACAGGCATTCGTAGTCGTGCGCGATGTGCCACAGTCCAGGAGATTAAAGCCAACTTTAAACACTTAGGCTATTTTTCCTTTGACAAATTCCCAGACACTGCGGGAGATATCAAAACAGTAACTCTTAATGGAATCATCCGCTAATATGCATTTCAATGCAACAATTTCAGAATATAAAAATAATTCGCCTTGGCCGGGATTCAAACCCGTATCCCTCGATGTTCGGTCAAGTGCTTTAACCGTATTTAAATTAGCTTATATTTGAAAAATCTTAAAATTCTTTATTTTACCTCGAGGGTTTTCAAGTTGGGTGAACTACATAGATTTCTTTGCCGCAACTACACCCTTATTCTGTAGAATTTGAGTGTTTTGGATGCTTTCATAAGTGGAAAACTAGGCCATCTTTTGGATAGGCCTTACTCTATAAAATTTGACACTTCTAATGTAATTTTAAATATATTTTGTGGCACAGACTTCGTTTGTAGGATAATCACGTTGGTGTAGTGCACACCTTTTACAATAAAGAATTATTTCACCGGCGAATAAGGAAAAGAATTTTTCTTAGGGCATTACATTCTTTTTGATAGGTTTCCATAACTCCTTTTTGACCACATTTTAAGCTTTTTCTTACCTTATCCCTAAATAAAACACTATATCCCGAGGATAGAAGTCCCCAAATTTAAGTTTCATCATATCAGACAATTTGTCACAAGGTAATACAACTTTTTTATTAGCAATGCATTGCTCTATCGGTAAGTAATTAAACACTCATGGCTCTTATTTAAATTTGAGTTTTTGGAAGGACATATTTTATTTACTCCCTACAAACAGACTCACTCAAAGTTAAAGGAGCCAATTTATTAGATATTTCTTGTATCGTCATCCCTCTACATTTTATTTTCCCTTCCGATTATTTGTCTTTCAAACTTTACCACTGTATCAATATTTGTCATTGAGACATTCACATTATAAATGGTTGTTATTCTCTTCTAAGAAGTGTTCCCTAATATTTTATCATGATTATTCATTTCGTGAATGTTTAAGCAATTCGTTCATTATTTCAATTTTCTTGCCATGTTCAATCGGGCTTGCCAAAAATTGAACAAAAATACGACTTTTTCTTTGCACCTACATAATTGTCTCACCATACAATTATATCAGTAAATATATAAACTACGATAAAATACTGTACCAATATAATTTTCAACGCAAGAAAAATTTCCACCAGAATATCTTTTTAATTTCACGATTTTTCCAATAAATACTGCCTCAACAATAAATTAGACTAAATAAACTAATTAACGGCCTCGGGACACACAAAGACGTTAAGAAATAGTAGTTTTCAATCAGAATTCGTGATCGACATAGTTTACCTAAAAATTCTTGGTCCTCGGTAATTTATGCTTAAAAATATATAACTTATTGGAATATAATTTAAGCATTTCTTAGGTGCAAACATTTACGAGCCACGATTTTATTATATCTAAGATTAAATCAACTCTGAAAGCTAATGCATCACCCAAATTTAGGACTTTCACACACGAAGAATTAAAACCATCAAATTGATTTTAACTCATGACAATGTCATGCCCCTAGTGTCTCCCTAGTCCCAAGTGCCCCTAGTGTCCTCCTAGTGGCTCCCTAATTGTCATGCCTCCAGCAATTTATTTCAGAATATAGTATCGAATATTCTAAATCCTTTAAATATCGCCAAATAACTAGCATACATTAACCCTCGTAGTATATTGTCGTACTGAAAGTTTTCGCAATAAACTGAATTAAAAACATTTAAATATAAAATTAAATCAATAGGTAATTATTTATAAAAGACTATTTGAACTAATACTCTAGCCTAAACTAGATACAAGAGGTAAATGAAAATAGAACCATCTTATTCTTCGTAGACCGAAATTTAACTTTCCACTCATGGTCTTTACAAACGAATTTCACTCAGATAAATTACAAATTTTTTGCTTTGCTTTTATCATTTAACTATTACAACTTATTTTCAGCAATTAGAGAATTTTTTAATTTTTTTTAAATTAACAATATAATTGTGTACGTTGAAGGAAGTCTATTAATTAACATCTATCGCTAAATTAAATGCATATTTCTAAAACCAGAGTTATAATTCCCATCCATTTATTGCCTGTTTTAACGATAACATTGAAGTTATAAGCTAAATATCACATAAGGTTTTGCAACTCTAAGTCCTTTTTGAGGAGGTGGAAAATTTTTGTAGTGAATAATATAAAATAGAAATAGACCTCGCTATGCATAAAACTTATGCTTTACCGGATTTATCTATGGGTACATACATAGAGCTTTAGTTAGCAGTGAGTGAAAGGACACTTTAACTGCAAGAAAATCCGTTAAGCTAGACTCCTATGATCCCATTTTGATGGCAGTAGTGGAACATAAACAGACGCGTGATGTAGACTGATGGTCATTAATCATAAGCACAATTGCTGGGTCATGGTCTCCAAAAGAAGCGCCCTTGTCATGGGGCGGAAGTTCAGGCTAAGTCATAAATAAAAGCAATGGTGGTAGATACACTGTGATAAATAATGAGTCCATTCAGGTGATAAATGGAGCAGAGAGTGAAATTTTCGTCTAAAAAAGAAACACTGGAAAAATGGCACAATTTTACCACATTATTTTTTGTAACTGTTTAAATGAGTCGATTTTGAAAGCATGAATTGAATTTAAATGGTATGATTCTTCCGCAGCTCATATATTGTTATTACTGCTATACCCAGTTTGTAATATTAAGACAATAATCAAACCATTTTTCTGATATATTTAATCTTTATGATGACAATTATAATACACCTAGTACGTACATTAGTTTCTAAAAATTTGAGAGTTTGAACCGACTGATTTTGTTTAGCTGAAGGATAGCATAAATCATATCCCATTTTAAGACTACGTTAAATGAAAAGGCTAGCAAAATAATTTTAAATTTAGCTATAATCGGGAAAGATAATGCTATTGCCTACTTCTAGCAGATATGCTCTTCACATATTTGTTGCTAAACAAAAATTTCCCTAAATACTCTCTGACAGGAAAAAAATAATATTTTTTTAAAAAAACGTGATTCCATTTGGACAAAAATTATTTCGCTATTCGTGAAAAGTAGTCGTTCCATCAAGGGATGCAATTTTAATGATGCCTTTTTAAGTTTATGGTAATTTTATTAAGAATTCAAAGGAATTATTATTATACATTTACAAACGTCATATAAATTAGGTATATCAAAATTAAATCTAGGTTTCTGTTGTATGACTATTTAGATGCAATAGGCACAATTATGCTAAACACACTCATGCATAGCTATCATATTAGGTAGATATCATACTATTATAATAGGATGAAAGTAATTTAATCCAAAATGCATGTTCTCTGAATCAATAATTGTCATCCTATCAAAAAACGTGTAATATTCATCTACATCTACACAATAACCAGCAAGTAGCCGTAAGGGCGTGTGTCCTGGGGGTGAGTAATATTCCTATAAGCTAGGGGCTTTAAGAAGGAATATAAAGAAAACATATTATTTTAGCATTATGATGAACCTAGTTATTGCTGCATCATTTATGGCATTGGCTGCGGTAATGGTATTGCCGCATTAGAGAACGCGATTTGTTTCAATGAACGTGTTTAGTTAATGAGCTCTGTCAAATTTAATTCTTGCAATCGGATTGGCCACTCTAGATAAGGGACATTGCTACACTATCTAATGCAATACAATGAGCTGATAAAAATAGGATTTTATGAATAGATTAAATGTGGTGGAGCGAAGTATCCATGCTTTCTCACGAAACATGATCCAAATCCTTGATCGACCAGAAATGTTTCCATTATGCAATCCAGCAGATTCGATAACGACACTTTGTAAAAATGATAAGAAACCATAATGAAGAGTTACACATTTTTAGGACCTGGGTTTTTGAGACTATTGGCTGATTCAATATTATATAAAAATATTTCAAAGAAGGTCTCTGTTATTTAAGTAACGGTCTTGTTTAAGGAACTTTTGACTTAATTTTTTTCATTATACATTATACATGTATTTGACATTAATTTCATAATACATGCATTGGATTAATGAGACTTCAAGTAGAATAAAATGTATAGGCACTTTGAAAGCAGCATAAGGATGGATACACGCAATAGAAAAGCAACAAAAGTTTTCTATGACTTCAAAAATGATAACACAATATGATTAAACCTCCTCTGGCGTAGCCATCAATATTTATGACTGCGCCAAAGAAGAACGCCCAGTTGTCACAACTCGGAATTCATGGAAAAATAATAGCTGATTTTTTAAAATTTGAATTAAACTCAAGAATATTTACTACTCAACATTAAAATCGAACTCAATTAAAATCGTGCGCGACAAAATTAAGTTCACAGTTTTCTCAAAGCGTCTGAAATAATCTTTTCGACGAACCAAACTCGTTTTACAAGGCAAACCAAACAGGCTTAGGTGAATTCCATTTTCGGGAGAAAGAGGGAAAGAATATAAGCCCTTGCACTGAACAAAATGGAATTTCCACGCTATATGCGTAAAGGGATAGTACAGAATATACGCCTGTTCGCACATGACCGATCTTCCCATTTTCTGGCATGAGTTAGCCGTTGAAGGGCATCGGAAATTGAAACCAAAATCCCCCGTCCGACACTTTTCCAGCTATTTCCCCTTCCCTCCATCATCCTATTCGATTGTTCTGGGTTCCGTTTTCAATGAATGCGCGGGAAGAGCCATCTGGTCGGAGGCGAAAGCCGCGTATCGTCCGTGCTTGGCGTACGCCAGACTCATTGCAGAATATAATTCCCAGAAACGAGTGCCGATAAACGATTTTCCCATCCGATGGTTTCGTATGAATTTCTGATCCGAAGAGTGGACCCATGCTCGGCAAGTTATCGAGGGGCAAGAGATGGAAAGGATAGTCTTAAAAATTTTGCAAATTTCCAAATGCCGCAATGACAACGTAAATCCTAAAATATCCATGGCACGGGTAACTAGAGCTCAGAGAAAAGGCTACTCAGGTCTTCCACCGGGTCAGTTCCTCCATCGTTGAAGCCAACGTTTCGGAAAACGAGTGGTTTTTTATCCTCAGGGATGGTGATATGGACACCGTTCATTTCAGTTTTAAAGCTTTTTATTTCCGTAAAGACATTGCATACAAGAGATGATAAAAATCTAATAGAAAACTCAATAAAACAATACGGAAACCCCGTTTTAGGATTGAATCTTCCACGGGGTCGAAAATAACATTTAAAGGTTACGAAAGAGAGAAGCGGTTGCGGAAAAACCTATGTATTTTATTTTCGACGGGAGCGGTATAGGCCCAAAATTCCCCTATGGGCGGTTGTGTAACGGCCGATTTATCGTATGTACAGATGGGCGTGCTCTCAAAAGCCCTCTCATTGGTCGGTGTATTCCCGCCTTTTTCTTATCACCTTGATCTTCCTCAGTGCGGTTTTCAACATGTCACTGTGGGAGTAACCCGTGTATCGATTGAAAATATTTTCTTCAAGACGAATCTCGATGGATTCCTTGGTTAATCTTTCCCAAAAACATTTCACTCGACACAATAATTTACTTTTGTCCAATAGTATGGCATGGTCTTTTTGAATGGAGTGCTCAATGACCGCGAATTTTTCCGGTTGGCAGAGCCTGCAGTGTGGGCAATATTCCTTGATTCTGATGGCGATTTTCCTTCCGGTTTCCCCCACGTATATCTGTCCACATTCACAGGGTATCTGGTAGACACCCGGAGTCGCAAAGCCGCAGGGGCCTTTGGTCTTCACCAGTTGGTCTTGGATTTTACTTCAGGGCCTGAAGAAGGTTTCGAAACCCTGTCCCTTGAGGATCCTGGAGATTTTTCCGTATATGGTAGATATGTAGGGTATTCGAGCTCTCGCTACGGGTTCGGATTGCTTCTCTTCCCAGGCGGCAACTCGGGAATTAAAGGTCCTTTTAAGGGCCAAAGTGATTTCCCCTTCACTGTAATCATGTTGGCGGAATGTGTCTTTCAGCCGTCCGATCTCCTTGGGAAGGCTCTCGGGGTCGGCTACGGTCCTGGCTTGCTGAAGATGGGTAGACAAAACAGCTCTTTTTTGAAAGGGATTGGCTTTGGCCATTTAGGCACAGGTCGGTGTTGGCAGGCTTACGGTAGACGCCGTGTTCAAGTGTGCATCCTTCTTCCGGTAGACAATTATGTCTAGGAAAGGTATCTACTTGTCCTCTTTAGTCTCCTTAGTGAGCTTGATATTTCCGCGCTGGTTGTTCATACGCTCCAGAAACTGCTGAGGGTTTCCCCGTCCATGTGGTAAGACTATTGTGGGTTTAAGAATGCTACGACAAATGCTTTGTCTTCCACGGATTCCGTGTAGAAGTACGCTAATACCGGCGATAGTGGAGTTCCAATGGCCACTAAATCCGCTTACTTGTTAATAAAGTGACCGCGAGCAAAGTTTGACGACTACATGCATGTAAAGAAGCTGAATTTGCAAACAAGGAAGCACTTCATCAAAATATTTTTATAGAGCATGACAGTATGCAGAAAAGAAAAAGGGAATATAGGAAAGGAGAAAAAACGAAAAATAATTTTAGACGCTTTTGAAAAATTAAGCTGTAATAAATGCATCCCTCCACGAACTACAACCTTGACGTGGTGGAAGGGCTTGCGCGTTCCGATTACCCCTAGAGCTGTGCTGGCGGGAGTAATAATTATTGCTCCTGGTAGGGTCACCCATGCCAGATGGGTCGAAGGTTAGGAGCCAGACGAAAGGTAGTCCACGCAGCGTCTGTTCCTCAGTGAGGCGGCTGCAATGGTGTCTGACCCTAGTGGGGCGGCCAGTAAGTGATGGTGTCACGTTAAAAACACTATTGAGGAAGGCAACGGGAAACCACCTCAATTATCATTCCCAAGAAAATATGATGGACTATACAGATATTTTGAGTCCTGGCAACTACGGGGCTCGGCCCAATCGGCCGTGTGTCGTGCCCGGAAGCGGGGGAGGCAAGGCTTCCGCGGTCGTCATCCCACGAAACCCTTGCAAGGGAAAACCAGCAGCAGCAGGACAGAAGACGGAGGAAAAGAAGACCAAAGTAGTTAAAATAGGAACGAGGAACGTTAGGACAATGGAGGACAGGGAAATTGGAAAATATTAAGCAAGAGATGGAAAGGGGATATATAGATATTTTAGGTCTATGCAAGGTGATATGGAAGTATAGTGGGGATTACTGGAGGGATCAGTGTAAAATAATATACAGCGGCGGGGACGAGAGCCAACGAGGGGTTGCCAGTGTGATAAATTCGCACAGCTTCCCGGGAGCGGATGTGGACTCTGACCACAATTTAGTTGTAATGAAATGTAGCGTTCGTTTAAAAAAGATAAGGCAGCGGCGGCGAGTTAGAAAATAGAATGTAGAAGCATTAAATGGTTTGAAAAGGAAGGAATACAAACAGGCGGTAGAGGAAATCCTGGAGGATGGTATAGAGCTAAGTACTATCGAAGAAAAATGGGAAAGTATCAAGAAAGGGTTGTCTAAAGCCGCAAAAGACACTATTGGAACCGTTAACGCTAAAAGAACTAGGAAACCATGGATCACGGATGAGATGACAACAAAGATGGATGCGCAGAGGAAGGGTGAAATCGGTGCGCTGTAGGGCAAAATTAAAACGTTATCGGGAAGAAAAAAAGGGGGTTCTATGCTAACAGTTAGAGATTAGGCGAATAGGGTAATAGTTGACACAGGAAAGATCCAAGAGATAAGGAAGGAATACATAGAAAAACTGTATAGTAAAAAGCTCAGACCAAAAAATTTAGACATTGAAAAGGAACATGACGTAGAGGAAGATAGCTTAGCTCCAGGCATACTAGACAATGAGATAGGAAGGGCATTAAGGGATATGAAACTAAATAAGACCGTGGGGGTGGATAACATTCCCGCGGAACTTTTAAAATGGTTAGGTAAATATGGGAGGAAGAGGCTATATAGGCTGATCCGTAGTATTTATGAGGAAGGAATCAGGCCGGAAGACTTTGTGAGATCAGTTTTAGTTCCTATTCCGAAAAAGGTAAAGGCTACGTCATGTGAGGACTACAGGACAAGTAGTTTGATATCCCACGCAGCTAAAGTTGTTCTCAGGATCATAAGCAAAAGGATAAAGAGTAGGGCAAATGATTACTTAGGGGATGATCAGTTTGTGTTTAGGAAGGGGAGAGGTACGCGTGATGGCATTGCATTAATGAGATTATTAATCGAGAGGAATATAGAACACAACCAGGAGGTACTTGCTTTTTTCGTAGATTTCGAAAAAGCGTTTGATAGAGTGAATTGGGAAAAACTAATGAGTATATTGCAGAAAAAAGGAATAGATTGGAGGGAAAGGAGACTAATCCGCAACCTGTACATGTCGCAGACTGCTCAGGTAAGAGTGGGGAACGGGGAGTCCGGATGGGCAGTGTTAGGAAGAGTTGTTAGGCAGGGTTGCCCATTATCTGGTTGCTGTTCAACCTGTATGCAGAAGAAATTATTAAAGAGGCATGGGAAGAACTGGAGGTAGGAATGAATGTGGGCGGGGAATTCGTAAAATCAGTTAGGTTTGCTGATGACCAAGCTTTAGTTTGTCAGTCAGCCATGGGGTTGCAAGCATTGCTAGGTGAATTGGAAATACAGTGCGACAGGTATGGGATGAGAATAAATATTAATAAAACAAAGGTTATGCAATTTTCTAGAAAGAGAAAGGCTAAGCTTGACATTAAAATAAGAGGGCAAAAACTAGAGCAGGTAGAACAGTTTACGTATCTCGGAAGCGTTTTGGACCAACACGGTCAAAGTAGTAGGGACATAAGGAGAAGAATTGCGCTAGGCAAAGAGGCTTTCACAAGGAGGAGGGAATTGATGACTGGGACGTTGAGTAAGGATGTTAAGAATAGACTCGGAAAACTTGGATATGGAGCGTAGCTATGTACGGTGCGGAAACGTGGTCATTGACGCGGGAGGATAGACGTAGATTGGAGGCTTTTGAAATGTGGGTGTGGAGAAGAATGGAGAAGGTGAAATGGACAGAGAAGAAAACAAATGAGGAAGTACTTGGTATGGTGGGCGAAGAGAAGGGTTTGTTGGGAGAAATCCTTTGAAGGCAGGAAATGTGGATGAAGGGGGTATTGGCCGGCAGTGGGATGTTGAAGACTGTAATTGAGGGGAGAATGTTAGGCGAACGAGGAAAGGGAAGGAATAGGATAGGACTGTTGGACGGGATGAAGGGAGGAAGAAAGCACTCAGAGCTGAAGAAACCGGGGTTAAGTAGGATGTTCTGTTTTGCTGGGGGTCACAAATTATTTAATTAGTAATTATGTCCATCCAAAAACCTACCCTAACCGGTAGATTACCTAATTATATATATATATATATATATATATATATATATATATATATATATATATATATATATATATATATATACATATATGTATATTTAAAAATAGTCGACGCAGGAAAGATCCAAAAGAGATTGATGGAATATGTAGAAGAACTGTATAGTAAAGAACTTAGACCAATAAAGTTAGGCATAGAAAAGTAGCAAGACGTAGAGGAAAATAGCTTAGGTCCAGGGATACTCGACGATGAGATAGGAAGGGCATTAAGGGAGGTGAAACTAAATAAGGCCGTGGGGGTGGATAACATTCCCGCTGAACAATTAAAATTTTTAGGAATATTTCAGAGGAAGAGGCTATATGGGCTGATTCGTAGTATCTATGAGGAAGGAATCTGACCGGAAGACTTTGGGAGGTCAGTTTTAGTTCCTATTCCGAAAAAGGTAAAGGCTTCATCATGTGAGGACTACAGGACAATAAGTTTGATATCCCACGCAGCTAGAGTTGTTAGAAGAACTCTTGCTTTAGCTCATGGGTGTTGCTTGACTTGATATTTAATTTTATCTCCATCGATAACCTAAATGGAAATCTATTTAATTGATGTTAAATGGCACTTGAAGTGAAGTAATTTTTGGGATATTTTTATGTAGGTATGGTAAATCATACAATTCAAAATATTGAAACAATATGCCATATAGGTGAACAGTGACCCCTTTGACGAAATGGGTGGCGCATTCTAGAATGGATTATGGAAAACCGTTGAGCCAGAGATCACAAAATCGTTTGCCACTTGGCTCAAAAATAGACTGCAAAATCCATTGTGTTTTTTACCTGTCCTTCTCGACATCTCTCGGACACAATAAGTTCGACGTTCTCAGAGAAATCCGTTTCTGCTACCAAGGGCACTCGGCCACATCAATACCCCTCCACCACATCGTTCTTTGTATCCCATCGAGGTCCACCCCTGTGCTCGCCCTACCATTTACCTCCCTCTCCCATTATTCTATTCACATATTCCTCTCATTTACTCTCTTCCATCTTGCTTGCTAAAGCTTTCTGGACCAAGTTCCAGTTTCCCAAGTTGGAGTACAGGGAAGCAAATCGAATGACTCTTGACATCTCCATGCCAGACTTCGAACTCGTTGCAGATATTTTGCGAAAAATCTCCCCCTCCTCCACACCCAACTCCAATCGTCTCCTTTCACGCACCGGTGGGCAGGAGTTAGCCGGCGAAGAGATGTGGGTCCATATGGGTCCTGTGCGTGGGAACCTATTAATGCGACATTTTCGGAGAGTTTTTGAGCTCTCCTCTATCCAATTTGCAAGGTAAATCAGAGTCTCCGTTTTCATCGCCAACAAATTATTTCGGGGGATGTATAGGTACTATACGTAAATTAGTTTAGAAAAGCAAATCCTTCGCTCTTTGTTTATCATAATTGTGTATTATGAACGTTTATCATATTTATCAGGTTCTTTTGATCAATCTCCGTCTTACAACAAATGATGTTATAAGTAAATTAATAAATAAATTAGTAAATATAATAAATATGTAAATTACTCTCTTGCCATTTTGTTGCGTTGTATGGATGTTTATCTGAATGTTTAAAGTGCTTTACCTCAAGCATTACCTACATTGTAGTTAACTAATTATGTCACTAAGAATCAATTTCAAGGTAAACCTAATTCTGTGACATGAAAATAACAACTTAATGATCACCTATTTCAGGAGAGTGTTTCCCATCGTATAATCTGTACCATAAAAAAATAACAACACTACCATATTTCAAAGACCTTTGATATTTGCCTATCATTTTGCATCAAAATCTAGGGGAAGGAAAAATCCTGTGAAGAAGATAGAGGTTAAAGTTGCCAAGAAAAATATAGAAGGACGTAAAGAGATATTCGATAAGGATGTAAGGTAATTAACACATACTATACAAAAATAAAATGATGTATTAAACCAATCTATTGATTGCAATAATGATGACTATTTTAAGAGTCGTTAGAAGAAACAAACTTGATAAAAATAAGGGTAGAGTTTCGATGCCAATCCTTTTTAACTTGTTACTTTTACAAATGACGTATTAAGAATTTTTTTTACGGGGCCACTGGAGAACATTTTTTTGTCTTAGCCAAGATGACCGCGAAAAATTGATAAATATGCATTGTAAATTATAAATATATAAGAATGTAAATAAAAAATAAAAATGTAAGTACAGAAGTAGGCAAAATGAAGTACAAAGAATTGAACAATAAATTGAGGCGGGCAAATAATAAAGCAAAAGAAGCATGGTGGAAGACGCAGTGCGAGGATATGGAAAGTCTGCAGAGGAAGGGTGAAATCGGTGCGCTGTACAGCAAAGTTAAATCTTTATCGGGAAATAGGAAAGGAAGATCTATGCTAACAGTTAGAGACAAGGCGGGTAAGGTAATAGTTGACGCAGGAAAGATCCAAGAGAGATGGAAGGAGCATATAGAAGAGCTGTATGGTAAAGAACTTCGGCCAACAAAGTTAGTATTGAAAAACAATATGACGTAGAGGAAGATAGCTTAGGTCCAGGCATATTAGACAATGAGATAGAATAGGCATTAAGGGAGATGAAACTAAATAAGGCCGTGGAGGTGGATAACATTCCCGCGGAACTATTAAAATACCTAGAAAAATGTGGGAGGAAGAGCTCATGGGCTCATTCGTAGTATCTATGAGGAAGGAATCTGGCCGGAAGACTTTTCGTCGAAGAATCGTGATAACACTTGCGAAACTAACCTAATGGTGACTACCTTCCTGTCGGGAAAAGCATAGGGGAAGGGTGTATAGCTACCGAGGATTTGGATAACGTGTGAGTTTTATTTGTATTTTTTCCTTTGTTTTGGTTCTCTTGCGCTATAGACAAACCTATAAGTTGTGGGGAAATGTAAATTAATTGTATAGTTTTACAAGTTATGACCACCGAAAGCTGACTTAAAAAGGTCGACTACGAATAATAATAATAGTGTGCATTTTAACAACAAAATATGACATTTATTTTATTTTTTAAACTTATTTTTAATTTTTAATATTCATCACTTTTTCATCATTTTATTTTATCTCTCTCTTAATTATCGATTTGTTGTACTCGTAATAAAGCATGCCAGCCCGTTTTCGGAAAGTGAACGAAAATTTAATGTTTCATCTACTTCGTGTGCAAAGAGGACTCTCTTATCACCTCAGTAATACATTTACTCTTCTCCTATCCCTCGGATTATGCCTATGAAATATGAAATAAATAAGATAGGATGCGTTAAGTTAACGCTGATAAGGCAATACGATCTTGAAAATTCTATCGACAGGCCCTTTTGTCCTCAACAGAGCAAACCCTCCTCCCGCAATCTGTTGACTAGAACAATCACCGCAACCGTCATCACCGCCGAGAATTTATTTCGCTTTGGTCTTCCTTGATCAACCTCGATTCTAAGAGGTCGCCATCGGTCTAGCAACAATCGACCCGCTGCTACAATAAACACGTTCATTCCCTGTAACCCTTTAATTCCCTGTAACGGGATTAATATTTAATGAGAACATGGGATCTCTTCATTAAATCGTTAACGGGCATAATTATACATTAAAAACGCTGGTAGTAAAGGTTTCTAAGAATGACATGAGTACGGATGTAAAAAGAAACGAGGAAATTCAAACTCAAGAAGATTGTGCGAAGCAACGATAATCTATCCGATTAAAGGCATTAGCTAAAATTGTAGATGATATTAAAGTGTCTATTTTTTGTAATGTATAAAAATAAGTACATACTTTCATCTTAAATGGAGTGAGATAACGGTAAATAGTTAGCGGAAAAAATACTCATTGGACCTTGGATCTACTTGAGAATACCTTGTGTAGATTTTTCATGTCCAAAAGGGGTAATAATCAAATTATGGCCTCAGGCACTTACTGGAATAATGCTAAAATCATCGTTAGGCACAATGTTTCCCCACGAAAGATTTTACGAAATATTGATTTTGTTCTATGTTAAACTTGCAAAACGCAAAACGTAAACTTAAGGCAAATAATGTTAACACATACAGTTGAGGTAACGTCCGAGTTCTAAAAATAATTGACAGTAATGTGGAATCCTGCTCCCTTTTCGGTACGAATCCTAACTATGGCATAGTTAATAACCCTATCTATCTAGAATTAAAACACAAAGCAGAACACTAAAATTTCAACCAAGGACCAAACTACTTGGGTATTTGTGTTATCAGAATTTGCAGGATTACGTTGAAAAATGAAAGGAATGGATGTGCTAAACACCGTATTATTAATCGAGTGAGAAATAAAATACGCATGCTGGGCGAAGATATTTGTGTCCAATACGACTTAAATTAGTCATTCTTTCGCTGTCAGCATTAAAAAGCTGCCTCGATAATCTAACGGCCAATAATTTTACATGCATATTCTACAAACCCCTATTGTGTTCATGAAACAAGCCCATAACCAATCTCTTGACTGATAAGAAGTTCATTTCCCGTTTATCATTCTCATCGCTTAAGCGGAGGGCCACTACTTAATCTGAGGGCTCTTTCTGCTTGATGTAAAACCTATCAATGGTGTTGCCTGGAACAGGTGGAAACCTGTCAAAATTGAAAAACGTCACCCTCATATAAGTTCCTCTAAAAGACAATATTTAGGCAGTCAGTCTGAAATTTTTTTGTGAAATTATAAATTAAAATAGCCCATTTTAAATCTAAAAAAATGGTGCAATTTTTTTCGTATATTCTGCCTAAGCCCTAGATCCATTTAATCTTTGACAAAAAATGTTCCAATATATTCTATTCTAAAGTTCTCATATTATTCTGGGATATCCCATACAGAAGATACAATATCTTATCAAATTTAATACAACACAAGCATGTGTTTGGAAAGTGTTTTGCGTTTGAAAAAAGGAAGTTATGTTGCCGCATCCTGTATATGTGGCAATATTTTACAAAAAAGACGCGCGTCCACTGTTTCAGTTCTTGTAAAAATGTGAAATCTACTCAGCTAAACAATAAGGTATCTATGAAAAAAGGGATGAAAATATGGTGGATTTCAGTCATTGATTTAATTTTAGGCTAAGAGATACAAAATACAGAATATCTATCAAACTAAGAATTCATTACGATCAATACTTTTGCTCTACAATAAGATAACACGTGTTTTCTTGCGCACTCTTGATTGAGAACTATACTCTCTAACAGGTCTCACAAATACATACGTTAGTAAACGAATGAACTCATAAGATAGGTTTGTATGATTCTGTAGATTGATGACTCCAATAAAGCAATGATAATTTAAACAGGAAACCCTGGCTACATAAAGTGTCAAAATCTATTGCAGAAATTCATGTATTACGTTGCTTCTGCTTATGCAAATTTGCAAGTGTATCCTTGAGGAATGAAAGGAAAAACTATTAATTTTCTTGTGAAAGTAGTGGTACCAAGAAACTGCGGGAGATACTGCGACGGTAACTTTTAATCGAGTCATCCACTAAGTTTGCATTACAATACAAAACTTTCAGAGTGTAAAAATCAATCCCGGTTAAGGCGAATGATTTTGACATTCTGAAATTGTTGTATTGGAAAGTGGTGATGTTTTATCATGTTATACAAAACCGCTTCTTGCATTTATAACAAATCACTGACACGCATTGAAAATAAAATGATCATTCAGAGGTAGTCACCCAAAGGATGGTTGAACCTGAGTGTAAGCCAATTCCGATTCCAGACAAATCGTCACGAAATTGCGCAGACAAAATTTTATCTAGACATCGGTGATTGGAAACAGATGTGAAAGCGAATAACCACGCGGCTTCAATCGTATTTCCATTAAATGGAGCAAATTTAATGGTCTACCCTAAAGAGGCGTAACGATGAATCCGTTGGGATAAAACGCTCCGCTGTGCTTTTTCTATGCTATTACCAGTATTATCGCCCGACTTTGAAGTGCTTTTATTACGGAAGTGAAATCAATAGCACGAAAATATTCATTTCATCAAGGTGGAATCAAAACAGATTCGACAAATAAAGCAAAATCAAATAAACAGGTTAGCGACCGTTAAAAGCAAAGGGGCCATTTGCAGGTGAAGGAATACTTAATTAATGCCCCAAAGATGCTCTCATCTCAAAGTCGTTATTTAGGCATATTATCTCAATCCGAGTTAAAATCAAAAATACAATATGATCACAAGCCAAAAGAATAATGCTTACCCCAGGAGGGTCAGTACAATAGATATGAAATTTAGTCTAGTTTTCTTAAATCATCCATCATAAAAAATAAGAAAGAGAACGATAAAAAGAGTGACCCCTCAATATTCCCCAGGATATAATTCTAATACATCGAAAGGCCAACATTATCTCATAAAAAATAATTCCTACGACTATATAAGAATGTATAATGAATCATTAACCTTTAACTTAGGTACGTTTTCGAGATGAATGCTATATGTATATATATTATAAACGTAAAAGAGTAACATTGTTCACGGCTTACGCTACATTGACATGAAATTAATATGTCTTTCGCCGGCTAATGCAAATTCAATTGACAGTATATTTTCAAGTGAAAAATATAACGTTTTTGGCATCTTTTTCACAATATATTTTCCCTTACGTCATCATTAACGGTTAGTAAAAGTACTTGTACACATTAGATCTAACATAGTAGCACAGGAAACAATTCTCAGGAGATCCAGTGTTTATTATAAATTGAATTAAGATTAACTTATTAAACGGTTCACGTAAATGTAGGAATACGGACTAACCCTAAACAAAAGATTATTTTTAAGCGTAAATACTCATTTTAATATTGGGATAAATTATTCAATCATTAATAATTTTTCATTATAAGAGCAGAATCGATTAGAAATCATATTTTGTCAATGTTAATTCAATATGCCTATCACTGTCCAATACTTTAACACGGAAACTATTATTAGAATAACGACAGCTACTAGAAATCTTAGGAATGGTTTCAGGACTCCTATTTCAGCGTTCATAAAATATAAATATTAACAGTTCCTTATGAGTAACCTATCGGAAGAGATATGCAGTAAATTTGAACATAAATAGTAAAAGGAATCAGTGGTTCCAATTGTGGTCAAACAATTATTTTTCATGGATCCTTTGGTATTTTGCTTCATCAATTTGTTACGATTCACTAATACTCTTAACATTGACCAGTAAAAGAACTAGACCGACTAACAGAATTTTGAAAAATGGATTGAAAATGTATACGAGGTTGTCACAGTCGATGATGAATTTGTTCAAAGCCAAATTTTAACTACAGTTAATGAAAATCCCCACCAAGTCAGCTAGGTTTGGCACGCAATATTTTAAAGATGTGTGATTCTAGAATTTTTCATACTCTAGGAATAAAATTTTCTGCAGAGAAACCATCACGGGGCCCAAATCCGTCAATTTGAACCTGTTTCAAACCCGTCAATAAGAAACCTATAGAAGTTGTCAAAGTCAAGTGCGGCACATACGATATAAGGGTCAGGACGAAATATGACGACTCTAAATTGGTTCTAGATTGGCTTTACCCTACCATAAGAGTAGCTGATAAAAAGCCTTCCTTGCAAGAACTTTGAAAGAACAAAATAAGGATCTTTCACATGTATTTGAGAGTTCAGTGAATCAGAAATCAAAAGCAGTCTCTTAAGATAGAGGAAAACTGTGACAGTAGTTTCACATGTATCAAAGAAAGGGAAAAATGGAAACCAATAGCCCTCAATGCATTTTTTCGATATAGGTTCCTAACAGAAGAAAAGAAAATAAAGTAGAATTCATAACAAGTCACCCTGAGATTGGACGTATGTCTCACAGTCAACAGAAGAGACCGTTAGTCTTTGCTATATTTTTTAGAATGATCATTACTTATGCAGCCAACGCAGTGATAAAATTCACCTATATTAAGTTTTCAAAGATTATGTTGTTAAAATGTTTTTGAGTACTAAAAGACAAAATTCAAATGATCATGTTTCAAAAAGATACTTAAACACAAGTTTGCATTTTGAGTTGATGAAAAATGCGAGAAAATATACGTCTTTGGAAGGTAAGGCGATAAATTTCAGCTCTGAGTGAAATCAATGCAACAATTTCAGAGTGTACAGATCACTCGCCTTGACTGGGATTCGAATCCGGATCCCTCGATATTCGACCGAGTGCTTTAGCCATTTAAGCCAGCGAGTCGCCCTCTGGCACCCTTCGAACCCCGGTCAAGGCGAATGATTTGTACATTTGAAATTGTTGTAATGCATATTAGTGGATAACTCCGTCAAAAACCTACTGTCGCGGCATCTCCCGCAGTTTCTTGGAACCTGATAGAAGAGTACTACAACACTGGCAAGTTATTTGTGAATATCGAAACATAGAGTCAAAATAAATTTCTGGCCTGATGAAAACATGTTTTGATATTCCAACGTCGTAACAGTTTTCTAATTATGTAACATTAAATGGAAATATTCCTGATAACACCAAAATATATCCTATAAAAATGAGGGCTAGAGCGTATTGCACAAAAAAAACGAATGCATAAAATATTATTTCCTTCCGCTTTGGTGCCACTTATACAGTTCTAAACCTACCCTTAAATACTTCCAATATTTATTAAATATACGCATTTAAAAATACGAGATATATTAATGTTATTTACCACTTATCAGTGAATCAACCAAGAAATCTTGAAAGAAGGGGGATCGAGATGGTGCAGGGGTTAACGTACTGGCTTCCCACCCAGAGGGCCCGGGTTCAAAACCGGCGGTGTTGAATATTTTTCAGAGGTATCTCGATCCCTACTTGAGATGCTTTGTGGAGGGCACTTTGAGTGAGTACGCCGTCCGTCGGATGGGACGTGAAGCTGCGGACCCCTTGGCGCCTTTCGTTAATAGTAGGCTAAAACTGACGCCGGGTTTCTCTCCACCCTCCATCCTTTCCCATCCATCCCCTATGGCGCAAATGACCTCAGCTGTCGGTCGCCTCCCCTAAATACTACTACTCTTGAAAGAATTAAGCTTGACGCTCGATATTCAAAATATTTGTACCCACTAAAAAGAATATTACATAAATTATCTTGAAGTCGGGTTTACATTTAATAATAATTGAGTTTAAATCAACCAGTAAGGCACAGGTTCATAATTTGTTTAGTTAGGAACTTTGCATTTATTTATTTGCATCGAAATGCCACAGGATTGTATCTGTTTCCGTTACCTGACTCATGTGCATGTAAGTGTATCATCATTCCGCCGTATATAAAAATAAAATCATTCTAAAAACATACTGCAGTTGACGAAAAGCGGCAATTCAAAGCTAAATCCAAATCAGGAGATCGATCAATGCAAATAAAGGATTTAAAATCTTGGAATCACGCAGAATAGATCCCGGAGGGCGAAAAGTAAAATTTTGGTAATATAAAGCAAAAAACAATATGTAAGCAATACGATTTTCTCTGCAGTTTTTCAAATTTTCGGACATAATTAAGGATCAGAATTATATTAAATTTTATTTGGTAAGTAACGGTAGTCTACCGGCTAAAGTATGTTTTCAATGGGTGTAGAAACTATCCTCACTACTTTGCCCCATCCAAAACGAGACGACAATCTGCAATATAATAAACACTTCTCCATTACTCCATTTATGAAACTATCTATTCTATCGTCAATCAGCCCTATCCTTTTCATAACTAGACTGCAAAAAATGTTCTCTATGGAGCATTTTTCCATCCATTTCGTCATGATTTCATTATCTCTTAAACGCCATTGCATCCATTTCCCTTACCCCCATTGAGTTTCTCCTAGTTACCCTCTCTTCCTTCCTCAACGGACTTGGTAGTTGCCAGTTGGTTTTCTTTTCGGTACATTTTAATTTTTTTCCATTCTCCCTTCAAATTACAGTTCTAAAACCTCATATTCACGCCTGTCATCTTGCCTGCACGACTAGGTTACAGCACAGAACAAAACCGTTCGGCATATTAAAGTCTTCAATAATCATTTCGTGATGTTCATCCCAAAGGTATTTGCCTGTGACCTGATTAAATTAGGCATATATTTAGGATGATAATTGATAATTCCATTGCTACTCAAAATAGAAATGTGTTATTCTCGATACTGCGCAATGCCGATAAGAAGATGGAATGAATTTGTAAATCAGTGATAGTTATAAGTAGAAAATTTCCGAGTTGAACCACTTTAAACGATGGACTACACCAAACAGGAATTCTGCCAAAAAAAAAGAGACAACAAGAGAGCAGCGGAAAAAGATTTTCCACTAAGTTCACATAAAATGATCGGATGCATTTAAACACCTCAAAAATATGACAACCAGTCGAAATACATTCTTTTAATCCTTGATTCAAAGGGTAAAACCTGAAGGAATGTCATAGGTGATTCGCTCCAAATTCGTGATGGATTTAGCGCACACCGATAAAGCAAAGGACAAACACGGGAAAGAGGTCTCAAGGAGAAATAGTGAACGGTGTGTGTGCTGGGCAGGAGAGGAGGCGGAGGAATTGTCGGATGAGGGGCTCGAGAGGCCGGGGACGGAGTTGGAGAGAGCATACGGGGAGGGTGTCTCGAAGTGCCGCGGTTTTAAGCTCCCCCCATCCCATCCTTCTGTACAACGGAGGGAGTGAGGGCGAGCGCGATGGAAGAGGAAGGGGAAGAGGGCGTGTGAGAGCATTTTAGGGGGTCGAAGGGGGACTGGGGTGGGCGGTAGAGAAATGAGAGAAGATGGTTCTTATTTGTTTTAACGTCCAAATTCTAATCCCGCGGCCATTTTTCGCTGAAATTTCCCTCCACTATTTCCACTCCCCTACCCATTCTCTCGAAACCCCTTCTTCCGACCGCCCCTTTCCTTCTCTCTCCTTCCAACCATTTGGTCTCATTTAATCCTTACCCCACCCATCTTTTTCGCGCTCCAATTTTTCATCAGGAGCAAAAGGGACGGATTCCCTCCCCATCCCTGCCACGTACTCCCGGTTAGTTTTGGAAGTTGACAAATTGTGTTGAAACCAACCGAAGCATCGCATTCTCTACTTCTGTAATGAGATGAGGTAAGCTTTATTAATTATGCGTGTTATTTGTAAATTGTTATGCTAAAAGACGGAAAAGAGGGTGGCCACCCCTTTAATTTAAAAATTCTTCTTCTTCCATTTTCCCCAGGCCTCCACGGAAACTAAAAACGTCCCATAATAATTATTTTCTAGCAGATTTAAGCGAGCCATTCCTCATGCCTTTTTAAACATCGCTCTCATTTCGGTTCAACCTGGTATTTGATAGAAAGAAAACGTAAAGTTTTTGGTCTCATTTATACTATTTTCACAAAAGCCAGTAATACTTAAGGATAAAACCCAAAAAAAGTCAAAATATTGATTTCGTATTGTCTAATTTTTGGAAAGAACTAAAATTCCATGGGCTCTTTCCCCAAACTATTATATTATATTAAAATTGGAAAATATACAAAGTATTATACTAAAATGGGAAAAGTAATATGAGATTATACTTCAAAAGCATTCAGTAAAGCGAATACGAATACATACTAAAAAGGAAAAATAATTAATTTCCCTCTGAAGGCGATTGTTTAACGCTCGAGGTTTTTTAAATTGTAAATTTTTATGAAACGATCGTATCCATGGTTTGGCGTGGTTCTTGACTAGTTTACACCTTATTGAATTTGCATTCATTACTTGTATGAAATGCATAAAGAGTGTTGAAACTACGGCATTCCATAAAATGTAATGGCGGCGACGCAAAAGTAGTGTCAACTTTATATGAGCTAGGAAATAAAATGGGCCATTTCATAAAATCCAGTTCTTCAGAGAGGAGCGGAAGAAATTAAATTTACTAAGGAAACTCATATATGTACCGTTTCCAAATGATATGACGTGGATCGTACACGCGGGAAGGGGAAGTCGATTCTAAAAAAATGGAGAATTACTCATAAAATAATTCACGGCTACCGCAGGATTTACAAATGGATGCTGTTAAAAATATTTATCTAAACAAATACTGCATACGTATATGGTTTTTGGTTGTATTCTTCAAACTACTTGGGTAAGCAGAAATAATACAGCTAAATCAATTCCCTAAAAAAAGATACATGTTATTAATGTTGCACATTTTTTAAGAATAAGGTAGTCCCATTTTTTAATATTACAACCTTATTTTACTTAATTTGCGTACAATACTCAGGGAGTGACACAAATGCTTTCAAGAGTTTCAAAACAAAGTAAATTTCACTAGTCATCTAAAGTTATTACAAATGGATAAGGAAGAGGTTAAAAACTATCTAATAAAATATATAAAGAGCTGTAAATCAATAATGTGAACGGGATATGAATCAAAGGTAGAAAAATCAAATACACTGCGATAAATTTACAATTGAGTATAGCACGGGCACATTTTCCTCAGCCATAGATTTCGCGAGCTCGGGGATTACCTATTCACATCAGTTAAGTAAAAAAAAACATATGAGTTAGCACAAACATTTCCCTTTCAGAAAGTAAAAAAAATGTAATTGTCTCATTTCCTAGGGAAACGCGTCTTTATGATTAAAATTATGAGAGAAACATTAGGCCGAGAAAACCAGCAGCAGCAGGACAGAAGACGCAGGAGAAGAAGACCAAATTAGTTAGAATAGGAACGTGGAATGTTAGGACAATGATGAAGACAGGGAAATTGGAGAATGTCAAGCGAGAGATGGAGAGGGGAAATATCGATATTTTAGTGACAAGTATAGAATAATATACAGCGGCGGGGACGAGAGCCAACGAGGGGTTGCCATAGTATGAAATGAAGAGGTAGGAAGAAGCGTAGTCAACATAGAGCAGGTAACGGATAGAATACTACTAGTACAGATAAAAGCAGAACCGACGATTGGTTATTATTCAGGTATACATGCCACCGAGCAACCATAAAGAAGAAGAGGTCGATAAGATATACGACCAGTTAGAGGACATAATCACGTGTTTCCTGCAGGGAAACATTTGATAGAGATGGGGGATTGGAATGCGACGGTAGGCGAAGGAAGAGATGATGACGAGGTCGGGGACTACGGTTTAGGCACGAGGGATGACAGGGGAGAAAGCAGTTGAGTTCTGCAGGAGACAGGGGTTAGTCATCACCAACACTTGGTTTAGCCACCACAAAAGACGAGGTATACATGGAAAATGCCAGGTGACTCAGAAAGGTATCAGCTAGATTATATCCTGGTTAGAAACAGGTTTAGTAACAGTGTGATAAATTCCCACAGCTTCCCGGGAGCAGATGCGGACTCTGACCACAATTTAGTTGTTATGAAATGTAGCGTCCGTTTCAAAAAGATAGGGCAGGGGAGACGGGTTAGGAAATGAAATATTGAAGCATTAAAACGATAGACATGAAAGGAGAATGAGTAGGTTGTAGAGAATATCATGGATGAGGGTTAAGAGCTGAGTACTATCAAGTAAAAATGGGAAAACATAAAAATAGGGATATCGAAAGCTGAGAAAGAAACTCTACGGACCGTAAATGGGAAAATAGCAATAAAACCATAGATCACGGTTGAGATGATTGGAAAGAAATATGAGGAAGAATGTAAAAACAGAGTTAGGCAGAAGGAAGAACAAAGGATTAAATAATATATTAAGGCAGGTAACAATTAAAGAAAAAGTAGCATGGTGCGAGCATATAAAAAGAGGTTTTAAATCCTACGGACGGCGTATTAATTCAAAAACGCCCTTCACAATGTACCTAAAGTAGGGATCAGAATATCATTGAAACCTCCGCCGGGATTCGAACCCCGGTCCTGTGAGTGGGAAGCCTGGACGTTAGCCTTCGCGAAATTCCGATCCGCGTGATTAATATGTACAATAGTCAGAGTTACATGAGCGTAACCAGTGATATTAACAAAAGAAAGTGGCTTCACGATAAGCATTATGTTTTTGCGATTGATACTATGATAAAAACTTTGACCAATCCATTTCCAAAAAAGAAAACTTGCAAGCGTATTAGAATGTCAAGGGTATCGCAGGTGATATGGCTAGGTTTGGGAAGTGTGCATTTTTTTAAAATCGCAATATCTTGAAATTTGGTTAAACAATTGATTATGTCAGTGAAATAATGTTAACCTCAACAAAGATATCTGTAAGAACGGTAGGGTTGTTTTTAGGTCTGTGCTTCTCCTTATTCATAGCGCGGAGGCTTTAGTCAGTAGCTGACGCAACGATGTTTATCACAAGTATTAAACGCCAGCGCTACCGGTTTGCCTCGTTAACCGCATCTAAAACCTCGGTTAATCGAAGCGTAGCTTCAGAAAAAACGTTATTGTCATGAGTCAACATCAGAATAGAGATCATTTTTAGATAAGGAGTGCAATCAAGAGTTGTCTTCATGAATTGCGAAATTGTGACACCTTGTTAAAAATGAAATTCCATTTCAGAACAGGATTTGAATTTCCTTATTTAATAGTAATATAAAATAGAGTTTTTAATACCAGTCCTTTAACATTTTATTCTTCCAAAGTTACCCTTTTTAGACTAGTAATATGAAATGCTGACGTTATTTAAAAAAAAATTATTTCAAATAAAAACAGCCTTGTATTAATTTAACTGTAAAATTTCCTCCACTGGCAGTAAATATTTACCTTTCAAGTTTTATTTTGGCTGAAACACCAAAATACGACTTTTCACTCTTTATTTTCCATTTCTACGGTTGTCAAGTACAATAAAACGCACTGTTTACCATGGATATATATTTTAAAAGGACTGACGTGACCCTTGCGAAAGTATTCTCGTAATACGGAGAAACATAGCATACTGAATTTTTCTCCGAGGAGTTTCGAAATACCCAGTAGTTAAGACAAAAAGGTAATTCTCAGCAATTTCTACTCTAACTTTCTAACTTCTCTCAGAAGAGAGACCCAAGAAAAACAATAAGGCAGGCGGAGGAAAAATAATAATGAAATCAATTCAAAAACTTTTCAGAAAGTTAGGGGAAAAAATAAAGTGGACAATTCAAACAACTTACGACATTCGAATTCGATTATCTACGCACATGGAGCGGGTGGCTAGGGACTATCAAACTTACTCAATGACGCATAGCATAATGCCATCGCATGCCAAGACTTTTCGAGACTATAATAAACCTATGAGATCAGGAGGAGCGCCGAACTAGGAATCAGAAGTTCATAAAAAATATAATAGATGATATACGTATAAAGGGAAGAAATAAGAATAAATACGAGAGAATGTAAAAAGAAAAATGTATTCAGTGACTGCAGCAAATGAATCCCAAATTAATAGCTAAGAATGACGATGACAACCACAAGATAGATGTGACATGATATGTAAAACTACGGCTCAGAGCCCATGTTTTCAATTTGATTCATTATTTCCAGTTTCATCGGTAAGCTTTTGGCAATTAAAGTTTCGCTGTTTTATTTGACAATAATGAAAATTTAAAGCGATTTATGCTAACTGTACCAGAGTACTTGAGGTTTTTATCACTTTGTTATTAAAATCGAACTTTATTTTAACTCATAGGCGTAATAAATTAATATCACAGTCATATTACCATTACCATATGAAATACAATATACACCATCATGAACATTATATTTTTATTGAGCTAAGTTTTAAGTTGAACTTTATAACTCATACAAATGGAAATGCGGCATAAAGAATAGAACGTATGAAACCCGGAATAAAAAATATTTTTTATGATTAGTATCTTCGATGAATAACAATGGAGTCAAACGGAAAATATTTATTCAAGACATGGCGTAGGGCATAATGTAACAAGATTCAACATAAATATTTAGATCATTATTGATAATAATACATTCACAGAATAGAACAAGTGCATGAAGTAAGAGTATTATAATCTTGCGTTGCTGGTTGGTGATTTTGTTTTATCCAACACAGACACATCTAAACTGATACTCCACAAATTGCCCTGATCACAGAGTATAAGTGTAGTAATAAGTGAAATAAATAGTATAACCTTGCTCTTCAACATTTGACAAACCATGCAGACATCTTCACTAATACACCCTCATGTATTCATGCGTAAATTTCTCAAGAACCTTTAGGTGAGATTAAATTATACTACTATATACCAAATACCTTAACCATCGGGTTATTGCATTGCCTTTTAAGAGTGACTACATTTGATTCAAAACTTTCACGGTACGCTACTAGGCATTCCGTTCAGGTGTGAAATATTATAATTTTCCTCCTAAGTTTCGAGGCGTAGCCTGGTCGATAGGTCCAATAACTTCAATAACCGCTTATGGTCTGCAGCACGGCCTTTTCTTATCTTGCCTTATCCCAGACGCAGAGTATTTATGGATTAGGGGGAGGGAGCTTTGATGAATTCCTGGAATATTAGTAGCCCAACAATTAAAACCGAAAACGCTTCCATTGTGGAAGCGCAGTCATTTTTTACAGCAACATTTCCCGCCCAAAAGTGTCGTTACTGTGAAACAGGCACATGGTTTGACGCACAAAGAGGAGGGGTAGCGCTGGACGATTTTATCTGCGATTCCCTAAAACGTTAGTCTCACAATGACGGTTATAATCGTCTCAATCATTGGCTTTCATTCTTTCTACCTATTACCCAGCCGTATTCTCCCTCCCGCGAAACCCATCAAGTGCTTCAGAAAGGAATGTGAAGCGTCCTATTCCCACCTCTCCCCATGATGGCCTTCCATGCTCAAGGTAAATGCCTCCCATCGCGGGCAGGCGGCTCCCATGGCTTGCCGACCCTACTTCTCGTGATCGCCTCCTCTCTCTCACTTGGGCCTTGGAACGATTCCCCTCCCCCCCAAAAGCACAACCCCACCACTCAAACTGGCCATCCAATTCCTTCCCACTCCACATAAAGGCGATCATGATTCTTTTCGTTTACCATTGAGCAATTTTACTCTTCAACGCAGTCTGCGACCGTAGAGCGCGTGCTTGTCTATGTTCCGGTTGGCTCCAAGAATCAATCGAGTGCCTCTCGGTTTCACAGCATGAAATACGAGCAGCAGGGATCAGACATTAAGTGTTGATCGGGTAAATAACAATATCGATAACGATAACATGCCCGCGCGATGAAGATCCATGATCACCCTCCTTCTTCCTCCGACCCGATAACTCCCTACCGATACTCGACTGCCGCCAGTTATTTGCTAGTTTGATCTTAGAATTTGGCCATTAAGGTGTAAGATGGGGTTTTAGCTAGCGAAGTTTAGCTAATGGAATGGAGTAGAGTTACAGATGATAACTCTCTTACTTGAATAATGGTGTGTACCTATGAGTGTTGTGCGTGTACGTGAATGATGTGAGGTAGATATCCATAAAATAAACCAAATTCATATCTCCTTGCGAATCGATCCGAGATTAAACGACTTTTAATGCCAAAATCTTAAGGAATTATATATTGTACCAAATGTTTTTGTCCGAGAAATTTCAATGATTCAGCATAGTATATATCAGTATTCTTTTTCCAATTGACTATTTTTCATTTAATAAATCGCGCTGAACATTCGAAGAGAATATGTGTTTAAAGTTTTCCAGATAAACTGTATTTTGGATTGTACGCGGAAAATTATTTAAAAATAGTTACTTGGCACCACATTCACTCAATATTAACATGAAAAGAGTACATAGAGACGGCAATCACACATATCATATGCTTTTGGATCAGACACAAGCTCGAGTGTATCCAAATCATTGCAAATGTTATTCAAATCTCACGTTTCCAAAATAAAAGAGTACCATTCATCTCAGAGAAACTGGCTCCGTAACTGGTAGATTCAGATAGTAGTTCCGTAATTCACACTGTTCCTGTCATCAACGGAAGTCAAAGACGGAAGATGAAAAGAGTCGCATAAGGATCACAAATATTTTAACAGAAAAAACCTTACAAGCATTCCCTTTTCAAAATATTATCCTTTGTATGCGCAATCAATTAATGACTCCGATTTTCTAAAAATGAATGCGGAAAGCAAAAAAGGATATCCTGGGGGATTTTAACTTCCATTTTACTTTAAATTCGTCATTGTTTGAGGCTCTGAAACTTTTCCTCTTCCGTCTGCGGTTTTCATGTCATATAGCTGGCAATCTAAACTTTACACATATTAGATTAAGCCAAGACTGTTTCGTCATTTTTCGCCACTCAGACTCATTAATTCTTTAACACGGGGCTTCTAGAGTTTAGCAGCATACTTAACTCACGACCGAGCAACCGAGTCCATCGTTAATTGAACACATAATCCTTTTGGTTAATCAAATTTGCATTAAATACTGCAGATTAACATTGATGACATACATTAACCTTTTTTTCACTTCATAACATCAAAATAATACAGAGTCTATATGAAAAAAGATGTGCTGAGAAAAAGGAAATCTGTAGCTTAGCTATCTTGAGATAAAATACCGAAAAGATAGACGACGGCCTATTGTTCAAATACAAGTATTGATGTCTGCTCTAAGATCCCCAGCTTTTACAGCGATCTTAACTTTCGGGGTGTTCTGAACTATTATTCCTATTCCTCCATCAAAAACGCCCAAATGCCGAAGCCCTTAGTTGTCCACACCTTCGCTCCCTCTGGAAATTTTTCCATACCCACCCTTTCTCACATGTCCTCAGCCCACTTGGAGTTATCCCCGTCGCATTTCCCAGACACTATCTTCCACTACAGCCACACCCCTTACGCCCTGCCACCAAAACCCCACGTAACCCTTCATCTCTGCCTTCCTCTTCCGCACGATTCGGGCCACCCCGAACCGCCCCCCAAGTCGTCCCATGTTCACCACCACCCTCGAATTTATTTACGCCTCAGGATCATCTCTGCCCGGCCTCCACCCTCACTCGCTCCCGGAGAAACCTTCTCCACCTCTTTTAGCTATCGCCCCTGCGCGTCTCTTCCTCCCCCTTATCAAACACATACAAAGATATATGCGTGGGTGAGAAAAACATTATACACATATTTGTCCTGGCAAATTTAACACAGCCACCGTGTCCAAACAGAAGGTGAGCCATGGGAATAAGGTTCACCACCTCTCATGCCAATCTCAAACTCGCATTTTTTTCCCATATTTCCCTGAAATCCTTATTCTGACAAAGATATATACACGTAGATACAACTCGTATTTTTCTCGTTCAGCGAGGACTGGACTCCATTAAGAGTTTTATTACTCTCCTTATTACAATATTCCCTGTTTCGTTTTTTTTCCATCCCTCCAATTAACTAAATCGACACTCTCTCTGCTGCTGCTCCTGCAACCCCTAAGTACAAGATTTGAATGAAAAGTATCGTCAACAATTTTTTCCTGATGTGTGCGTGAAGCGCTGACTTGGGGCCATAAGTTAAGTAAGTCCATGATCGCGGATTACATTTAAATGAATGAGATGGTAGTGTACACCATAACTGCTGAAAATTTGGTGATGCCAACAAATCTGCACTAAGCCCTCCTTGAAGGTCTTGACGGACGACCAAGAGCAGAGTCGAGTGTCTGCTTGCGAAGACCTTCTATAACGGCATCGCGACGATTCCTCAACCCCCTTGAAGCCCCGAAATGGAACCAGCAGACTATTTCTAGTTCCCAAAAGTGAAATTCTCCCTAAAAGGACACTACCATAGGACCCTAAGTGCTTCCAGAAAAGCTTGCACGGGTAGCCTTAAGGACCTTCCGGAATCCGCCGAACAGGGAGCCTTGGAGTCGTGGAAAACTCGCTTGAGAGGGTACGTCGATGCTCGAAGGAAAAACGTTTGAGGCACTGTGTTAATATCTGACATATATATTTTTTTTCCGAAACTTTTCCGATACTTTTTACATAATGTACAGATATTCTGAGAGATATTTTCTCCATCATTAAAAGCAACAAAACATCTCTAACTTGCTGTCCAAATGTTCCTAGGTAAAATAAAATGACCCGAGAACCCTCCCGATATTTTTCCGTAAGACAAGGAGGCCCCTTTCTAAAACTACTTCAATTACCGAAATCCCTGTCCCTATGAAACCGTGGAAGATGCAAAATCTGCTTTATACCCGCCATCAAATCCCTTCCGGAACGTAAGCTCCTAAAATATCTATCGACCCTTCCAGCTTCTTCTTACGTCTCAAATAATACCGTATATACTCGACAATTTCAAACATGAACGGCCTTAAAAAACGGCCCGATGTACCACATCCTATCGGTAACAATTAATGATCGCCAAGCATACTCACCCATCCTCCCTGTCCGCTTTTTTCCCCGTTTCCCAACATTCAGCTGCTCGTATAAAACCTTTGATAATGACTTGCCTTCTTGACTAATCAAAATTTTTAATATGACCCTCCCATCCATTTATATATATGTATGTATATGTATATGTATATATATATATGTGTATATATATATATATATATATATATATATATAGGGGATCGAGATGGTGCGGGGGCTAACGTACTGGCTTCCCACCCTGAGGGCGCGAGTTCAAATCCCGGCGGTGTTGAATATTTTTCAGAGGTATCTCGATCCCTACTTGAGGTGCTTTGTGGAGGGCACTTTGAGTGAGTACGCCGTCCGTCGGATGGGACGTTAAACTGTGGACCCCTTGGCGCCTTTCGTAAAGAGTAGGCTAATGCCGACGCCGGGTTTCTCTCCACCCTTCATCCTTTCCTATCCATCCCCTATGGCGCAAATGACCTTAGCTGTCGGTCGCCTCCCCTCAAAACTACTACTATATATATATATATATATATATATATATATATATATATATATATATATATATGTACATATGAATAAAAGACTATTCTTTTTAATATACCGTTTTAGGTAAGTTTTGGTGGGATACACACCGATCACTACACTTCCCAGTGCCGTCCATAAAGACCGCTATCTGACACATCTGTAAATTAAACTTTCCTTTAATTCCAAGCATTTCGAATCTTCCTTCATTCCGTCCAACATGTCTACTCTTTCCTCCACCTAAATTGTTTGATAAACGTATTACCTCCCTCTGCCATAGTCTCCAGCACTCCATCGCCAATCAAAGTACTTCGCATGCACTTTTCCTGCCTCCTCTAGACCAGTACCAACAAAACTTTCTCCTCATCCACCACGCATGAAAGGTAGTCAGTTCTCCTTTCCGTCCATTTTTATCTTTCACCTCGTTCTCCTCATGGACATTTCAAAAGCCTTTCAACGGCGTCTATCACGTAACGACAACGACTATATAACCGCAAAGATTGAATCAGCCAATAATAACTATTCAAACGCTTTTTTCTTAACGTATACATTTCCACGAAGATGTTATATACCCCAACGGTCTGATTCGGCTTCAATCCTCTAATGAGAATGCTGTCTTTTAGTCAAGCACATCTGGTCCTAAAGATTCCCATCTGCGTCACATTATCTTTCTATACCTAAACATTCTGTCTAAATATGATTATTTCGTCTATCTATTATGCATTCTTTCCATCTCTCCAAAATCCTTCTTGGTTAGAATATGAGAGTATCTAAAAGTAATGCAACACTCTATGGACAATATATTCGAGAATAAAATATGAATATAAACCAGAGAAATCTAGACTCCACATTACTGAAGAGATAAGATTAAGTCATGCATCAAAATGCGAGGAGTAAAACTAGAAAAAGTGGCCCCTTTCACCTACCCGAGCCGCAGTATAACTAGAGATGGAAAAAGGTCATCCAAAATCAATTGTAGGGTAGCTCAAGCTGAGACGGAGTTCATGATGAAGAGGAAACTACTGTGTTCAAAGATTTTAAGAGTTAAGTAAGGAACAAGCTCGTCAAAAAGTTCACTTGAAGTATGCCGTTCTGCGAAAAATAGAAACCTTGAACATCCGATTAATGGACCAGCCAAAAAGAAACGTGTCTGAAACATGTTGATGGAAAAGAAAGCTGAGGTTTAACTGAAACAGGATACATTAGATACGAAGAAGTATATAGGATAGCAGACAAGTAAAATAACATTTGTATATCTGTGTGCATAGAATAAATAGATGAACTGGACACTCCTAGACACCAAAGAGAGTAGTGAGAAGCTAATTCGAACGGTAAATCTAAGGGGCTATCCCGCTCGGAAGACCAAGGGACGAATGCATGGGTTAACTAAATAAAACGTAAAACATAAGCGCCATCAGGGACTGAGGTGAACTAACCCCGAATAAAGAAGAATGGAGTGCTGCAGTAAACCAATCTTAGGATTGGTATACTAATATCAGCATATATACCACACAACAATATTCAAACAATGAACACTAGCCCTTTCATCTCCCCACCCCCCATCGCGTTCAGCCCCCTCTTTAAGGTTTTTAACTTATCCCTGCGTGCATGGTCACCAAAATCTCTTATCTTTCTTCGTCACCATTTTTTACCCTTCCATTTATTTCCCACGCATTCTCTCTTTATAATCCAATTACTCTTTATTGAGTCCTTCATTCTTCTATCCTTCCTTTTCTTCGGCCCTTCAACTTCGCATTTCCCAATCTCCTCGCTCATTAACCTAGCCTCGTCTTTCCAGGCTCCGAGACTCATCTAGACGTCGCCTCCTTCCTCGTGGGCCTCCAAAATCATACCACACGAGAGGTTCATAGCCTACAATACGCCGATTCTAATTTCATAATCCCTGGGGTGCGTCTCCAGGAGACCGTTGCCTTCCGTTTCCCTCGCTTACCTCTGCGACGACTACCCCACATCCCAGCCTCCAGAAGACAAAGCCACGAGGCTTAAAAGTGGGATTTTTGAGAAATCTCGCTGGTTTGCCAGAATTATAGGTGATATTTCGGTGTACCATCGTAAGAATAGTTCGAGAAGGCAACTGAGAGCCGGCTCACAGTGATTTTACTGTCATTCTTCCATGAGAAGAATGTTAACTGTCGAGATTATGACCGTAAGAAAAATTTGGAACCCAGGCTAAAGCCGAGCATCGAGGGATCGCGGTTCGAACCCCAGGCATGGCTTTTAATTTTTCTATTCATCACTTGTATATTGACAAGCAACATATTCTCCAAAACTAACCGTTAAACAACTTTTACGGAGAGCTAAAAAAACGTTAAGTCATGATAAGGCAATACTCTAAATAACTATTGACAATATTTTCCTCAAGTTAAGTGATAAAAGCGAGAGCCATTTCAAAGACTCGAAAAAAGTGAATGACAATGAAGATCTACTTTCTTCATTTGATTACAAAAATTTTTGTTGAATTTTTTGAAATTCATTTGAGTCTGGCAATTTCGTACTTAGGAATAGAAGGGAAATGACTTTTTCGGGAAAATTCAACCGCGAAAATAACATTCAGTAGTCACTTAAAGAAGGTCTAAGGTCAAGTTCTGTTTTCCCTTTTTCATGAGCTACATCAATGTCTTCCTCCTACAGGTACTAATAATGATTTCTTAATTACCACATAAGATCCCACAAAAGGAGTAACTAACAATTTCAACTCATCAAAGATTTGATAAAGCCATTGCTGTATTTCTTGCGGAGAATGAAATCTTTCCCGAGACAGAGGGAAAGTGAGGTTGTCTGTACCACTTGATACAGACAGACCACATAAAAAGAGATCCAATCCATTTTGTATGTACGTATACGAGTAAGTCTTCTTTCAGCGCTCAAAGAACTTTGGTTTTATTCCTCCGTAGAAGACGCCCTGGATCTGAACAACCTGACAAGTTCCCGATCTTTCATTCGGGAAACAACATACGGTCCAGCATTGGCTCACTGGTCATGTCACCCTCCCCCTCCATCTCCTTCCGACATGTTCGTGAGAGATCGCCCCCGGGCAGTAAAACTTCCCCGAGCCTAAAACCAAACTCGAGGACCGGAAAGGGAATTTTACCCGCCCACACCGCCCCTACTTCGTCACGAGGTCATGAGAGGTGCTCAAAGGAATGTCAATCCCTTCTGTGAGGCTAATGAAAATAAAGGGCTCCGATATGGGGGGGGAGATAGGAAAGGGGAGTAACTAAAATTGCTCGTTTAAATGAAATCAGAAAGCTATGAGATGAATTAAAAAGGCACACATTTTTTATGAAAATGTATTGGAAGTGACATTGAAATGATTAATGGAACGAAATGACAAATGATCGCGTTCTGGCGTTCTACGGATGTGATCTTTTTCAAAGGGAAAAAATGCAAAGTAGTTTATTTTTTAATTGAAGCAATACCTACGAGGCATTTATTGTTTCATGAATATTAAAATATGACTCCTCACTTCGAGACTTTAAAATAAAAACTCAAATGTTGAAGTACATTCTGTTTTTATGTGATTTCTTCTTGGATGTTGCATGGGAAACCATTCAATTACTATACTCAGTTAAGTCTTTAGAATGGAAATGGAACCTTTGCCTGATTTCGTTAAAATTTGACTGACTACCACTTAGCATTTCTCTCACACCGCTGTGATCTCCTTAGTAGGAGTATGTACCTAAATTGAATTTTACCTCTTCCTGACATTATTAACGACTGCAGCCTATATATATATATATATATATATATATATATATATATATATATATATATATACATACATATATTAATGGAAGGATTTCCTTCGTGTCCCGGTCAAGGAAATATTTTTACTCTTGTGATCCGTTCGATTCCGCCTTCCCCACCGCTATTGTGTTCGTCCTTTTCCTTATATCTTTTTTCTGTATATATGAGTATTTATTCGCCGTTTGGCGGGATTTCGTGTTTGAATGTGTGTGTATATATATATATATATATATATATATATATATATATATATATATATATATATATATATATATATATATATATATGATAACAATCCGAAACGCGGGATTTCTAATTACCACTAATCTCCAATCTGTTTGAAAACGTTTAAGATATTTCTTACTCATGACAATTATATTTGCGTAAATTCTATGCACTAGTACTGGTACTCCGTCAATGAAGTCGGATGTGTATATTCCGCAAAGCAATGTATAGCAAACAGATTTCTACCATCAGCAGAAAACGTTCTTTAAGAAGCAGTAACAACGGCAGATCAGGCGTAAGTAACGAAATTAACAAGATCGTTATAAGTATGCGTCCAGGAGTAGAATTAAGTTACTTAGAGAGGGTTGTGATCCACATTAAAAGGTGAACACAAATTTTTGATAGTCGTGTTCACCATCACTGCGACGCTGCGCACCGTCCATCTTTCTTTTCAGGCCTTTTCATACATATTTGTAAGTGGGCGATTTTCATTCATTTCAAACCACCGCCACCCGCTTCATTTTCTTCGAATTGTTTTAGTGAACGACGGAGCGGTAAAATTACGCCATTTACAAAAATTATTCGTCTCCCAATTATACTTATGAAAATATAATTTCTCTCCAAATTGGGTATTGCAAAGCAGGGTGGTGGCATTCATCACCTGGAAAAATTAATATGAACAAATAAAGGTCACCTTTAAAGTGCACACTCTTCATAAGATTTCTCCAATGTGGTAAGAGCCAGAACGATCGGAAGGGGCTTGTTAAACCACCTTCACGTAAAAAGTGTTGGAGAAATACGAAGAAAAAATAAGAAAGCGAAATAACTTCTATTTTTCACAATGAATACGTTTCTTGAACCTTCAAATACAGCTGCGAGTAAAAAAAATATGACTCAAATTGGTGTCGGCAGTTAAAACAGGCGAAACTGACCCGCATATTAGTCTAACATATTAAACATTCTACCTAAAAGTGGTTATTCAAACTGGCAATAAATTAGTGGTACTTTTCTGCTGGCTACTTATCCCTGAAAAACTACATCAAGTGCCAAAGGATGAATCAATATTCGTACTTCGCCGGCTTTACCTCAATGACTTACTTTTCCAAATGGATTTTTAGGTGGAGACTCACCCAAAATATTGTTGCACTACTTAAGGGTAGTTTATGGACAGTTCTGACAACTATCAAATAAGAAAATTAAATGTCAATTTTCATGAAATATGATTAACTCAATCATACGTGGCAACTACAACATAAACCTAACAAAATTCGCATTTGGCTGCCAGTTGCACAATTTTAACAGGATCTCAAGATTTTATCATTAAAGGACAACTTTCAGTACTATGCTAAATGTCCAATTGCATTGGAAAGTTTTTAATACTTTTAATATAGGAACTATTTTCCCCAATGGAAATCAGAACATTGGGACTAGGGGTACGCCTTGGTTTCACCAGAAATTTGTAATTGTAACTCAAGATAAATCTTGCGAAAGGATAAAAGAATAATAAGCTACATTAAATGTCAACTCCATCAAACCTATCAGAAAAGGAAATAAAATTATATCCTGCCTTTCATTATTATTATCAGTATTAGTCTACCGGCTTAGGATAAGTTTTTGTAAACCCTAAAACCACACATTATGGTGCCTTGGTGAACTATAAACCCCTACGTAACCTAACTGAAGGATTTCTTTAAAATGTATTTTTTTTAAATCTTACATGTCAAAATATGCTAATCTTTTGCTTAATATAATTTTTACCTCCCTTAATTCCATTCAAAATTACTATTCATTTCCTACCTCAACCTTGATTTCCCATGATTCTTCCCTCTACGCATTACCATGTTAAGCATCCTATAGCCTCTTGGTATATCTCCGGCCATTTACCGTTTTAGAATAATTGCTTACAATTCAAACATTTAAATCGTAACCAATGAGCGAAATTAGGAAAGCATTACAAAAATGTATCCCTAAAATAAGTCCCTCTGGCAGTGATCAAAGATATAAATAATATCCTTGAATAAATAACCCCTAATCTTATTAAGTTTATACGGGGTGAAGAAGAATGGACTCCTTAAGTTGACAGGTAAATTGTAAGTAAACCAACCAAGATTAATAAAATATTTTTATTTCTGAAAACTATTGCTTCCAACGCCATTTTATATTCATTAGGTTTTGAAAATTATTTCACCCAGGTGACAACGTTGGTGAGCGATGCACAGGTTGAGTCACTCAAAAAAGGTTTTAAAGCTCTTCTCAGCATATCTTGCGTTATTCCAGCGACGACATGTGTAATTGCCTCCTGAAGAGCTTCCCAGGTCCTTGGTCGAACTTTGTTCACCTAAGCTTTGAGATATTCCGAGAGAAAAGAATCGTTAGGGCTCAAATCCGTGGAGCGAGGGGGCCATGGCACATCCCCTCGTAAGGAGATCAGGCGGCAGGAAAAACCGATGTTCTCGCAGGATTTGGCGTGAAAGACGGGCGGTATGAGCCGTGGCACCATCCAATTGAAACTAGAAGGCTTCTGCGACATGTTCCTCGCAACACTATTCCATTATAGGGAAGAATAAAATTCTTCAGCATCTCACAATATCGCACAGAATTCAATAGTATCAGTTGAACCTCGAGATTCAAAAAATTAAGGCTCAATAGTGCCTATGGAGTAAACGCTCCAAGCTGTCTCTTGGGGGCTATGAAGAGGTTTTGGGTGAAGTTCGCGAGGGTTGTGAGTCCCCCGCAACGAAAATTATATTTATTTACTCAGCCGGGTGAAAAACCGCTTCATCGCTAGACCATAGTAATTAATAGTGGTGCAATGATAATTACAATGAAGTATGATTTTCCTTTCAGGTTGCAGGGCCATAGAATGCATTCTCTTTATAAAAAGTTTCTTTTCGCATATGTAGTGGTAGGCCGAGATTTACATATTGTTAAGAAGCCTACTGGTAAGGGAAGGTTTTGGACAGATATAACTACCAAATAAATATGTTGTTTCTCCTAAAAAACCCAGCATCCTACTCTTCAAGTTCCTCTTGGTGTACTTCCTCCCTCCCTTCATCCAGTCCAACAACCCAAACCTCTTCCTGCTCTTTCCTCTTTAGCCTAACATTCTCCCCTCTATTACATTCTTTGAGATCTCCATGTATATCAATACCCCCTTCATTCACTCTTCGTGCCTCCAAAGGATTTCTCCCAACAAACCCCTCTCTTAGCCCACCATACCCAGTACTTCCTTATTTGTTTCCCTTACGGTCCATTTCACCTTCTCCATCCTTCTCCACACCAAAATTTCAAAAGCCTCAAACATACTTCTAACGCCCTGGTTCAGGGATAATGTTTCCGCACCGTGTATAACTAGGCTTCATATCAAAATTTTAAGGAGCAATTTCTTAACATATTTACTCAACGTACCTTTCATCAGCTCCCTTCTGGTGAAAGCCTCTTTGCCCAGTGAAATTCTTCTCCTTAACTCCCTAATATTTTGACCGTATTGGTCCAAAACACTTCCGAGATACGTAAACTCTTCCACCTGCATTAGTTTCCGCCTTCTTATTTTAATGAACCTTAATTTTAATGAGCCTTAATTTTTAAGTTAACCTAAGCTTTACAAGGTGTGATAAAAAAGACAGGACTGATTTTATGACTTGTTCATTTCGACAGACACAGCTTAATTGAACTTATCGCCCTCAAAGTATATGCCTTGGATGACGATTCACCTTTGACAACGTTTCTTCCAGCTCTCCAACCCTGCCTGGTAAGCCGCCTTAGATATCCTCTTTAGGTCCGCCGTACAGTTAGTTTTAATGTCCGCAATTGAGTCGAATCGGCCACCTTATAAGGTTTATTTTAACTTTGGAAACAAATAAAAGTCTGATGGGGCCTCATCTGGAGAGTAGGGTGGCTGCGGGATTACGGATGTTCCGTTTCTGGCGAAAAACTCTGTCCCTAATCCTTGTCCCGATTAGCGCCGCGTGAGCCGGCACGTTATTGTGGTGGAAACGCCATGCATTGTTTCTCCACATGCCCGGCCTCTTTCAGCACACGGCGTCCCCTCAGCCTCTTCACAACCTTTAAGTAGAAATCTTTGTTGATGGTTCGCCCTTGAGGGACGTATTCGTAATAAATCAGCCATTGCCAATGGAAGCAACACAGCGGCATGACCTTCACATTGGACCGGGACATGCGAGCTTTCTTTGGTCGCGGAGAATGAGGAACCTTTCCACTGAGAAGACTGGGTCTTTGTCTCAACATCATAACCGTTAAACCAGGTTTCGTCACCGGTCACAATGGTTTTAAGAAACTTTCGGCCGGTATTGGCCCGATCAAAGGGTTCCTGACTAATGTCCACACGTTTTTTCCTCTGTTCATTAGTCAGCACCCGCGGGACGAATTTTGATGCGACGCGCTTCATGCCCCAAAAGTCTGCCAAAATTGTCTGACAGGATCCAAAAATAATGTTCACTTCCTCGGCTATCTCCCTTGCAGTTAAACGGCGATTTTCCCGCTCCAAATCGTCCGCCAATTTGACATGGCTGGGGTCTGTCGAAGTGGAAGGCCGCCCAGTTCGCGAATCTTCATCTGTCGAGGTTCTACCCAATTTAAAACGAGTGTACCATTCAAAACACTGGCTTCGACTCATAGCTTTATTGACAAAGGCTTGCTGAATCATACCAAATACCTCCGGAGTACTCTCGCCAAGTTTAAAATAAAATTTAACGCACACTCGCTGTTTCTCCAGCTCCTTTATTTCCCGCCGTTGCACGCGGCGACGAACAGGTTAAGACACGTACTACTTCTGCTGTGTAACGACTTGACGTAAACAAACGCGAAAGCTCTCCTTTTAGTCGTCAGATGTGTCGCTAGATGACGCAATGTGCCTCGTTTCGATTCGTTGAACGTTTTGCGCAGAATAAAAACAGTCCCGTCTCTTGTTAATCATAATCTTGTACTCTTTATGGAAATTTTCATAAGATTTATTTTATTCACATTGATTCTCATCCAATGTCTATCGAAATAATCACTCAGTAATACTTGCAACCCCTTCACTGACTAACAAACTAGAGCATAACTATCAGTAAATCTAACTGATATACGACTTCACTGCCGACTCTTAACCTCTAATACTTCCAATGCGTCTTTAATAATTTCCTCCGAATATCCTTTGAACAACACCGGTGAAATTGGACAACCCTGCCGAACACCTTTTCAAACACTGCCCATTCAGAATCGCCATTCCCCACTCGCACCTAAGCAGTCTGAGACATGTACAGGTTGTGGAGTAGCCTCCTGTCCCTCCAATCTATTCCTATTTTGTACAATATACTCATTAGTTTTTCCCAATTTATTTTATCAAACGTCTTTTCAAAATCTACGAAACGGGCATTGCAATTAGGACGGGAAACATCCTAATTTTATTCCATATTCCTCTCGATTAGTGATATCATTACTGCAATGATATCACGCGTGCCTCTCCCTTTCCTAAGCCCAAACTGATCATCTATTTAGTAATCATTTACCCTATTCTCTATCCCTATGTTGATTATCCCGAGAACCAATTTAGCTGCATGAGAAATCTACGTATTAATTTTAGCCAACGATATTAATTTTAACAAATTCAAATCCATCACTTTTACGATAGTAACAAGGCAATTGAAAAAAATAGGGAATTTAAATTCTCAGAAAATATCATTACTAGAAGTGATAGCTGCAAATACTTAGGTGTTTATTTAAGGATTTAGGGTGGGGGCTAAATGTGGGGTACATTTATAAGAAAGCTTTCAAAACTCTTCATTGGGTTATTAGAAACCTCAAAGGGAGCATTAGGGCAACTAAGGTAAAGGCGTATAAGACCCTGCTAAGACCAATTTTAGAGCACGCATCTCTTGCATGGGACCCTCATGAAGAAGGGCATAGGAAAACAACTGGAAAAGGTACAAAGAAACGCTGCCCGATTTGTACTCGGGAAGAATAGTGGGATGGAGAGTAGGTCTGACCTTTTAAAAACGCTGAGGTAGAAACCTCTTCAATGTAGAAGGAAAAAAAGCAAACTTTGAGGAATGTTCCATATTCTGAAGGGGGAGAAAGTTTGGGCAGATCTTAGAAAAGAGGCGGGAAACCCAAATTTTATAGGGAGAAATGACCACAAATTCAAGGTAAAATACCGGTCACAAAGAACGAATAAAAATAACGTCGAGCCCTTTCCTAGCAGAGTGCATACTTTTAAGAAAAGACGTAAGGAATTTATGTAATATTTTCATTGATGTGTGGTATAAAATTATATGTAACAGCTTCATTTTTTTAATTTATCTTTCTTTTCTTGCTGATTGATTGATCTTAATGAGATGGGGATTTTCTTGTTTCGTGATAGAGATTTGTGTTTTGAAGTTTCCTTTAAGTGTAGTTTTGTATTACTGACTTATTTTATCTATTATTTTTTGTTATTACTTGGGACTTGCGTGCCACCTGGCACTGTCTATCTGCACATGTAAATTTTAGTAATAATAATTTCTAAATCACCAGGCATTTTTCATGTAAACCTATGCCTTTTGTGGTGTCTAAGCCAATTTTCGGTGACTACTAACCCCTGTCCCCTGCAAAATTCCATTGCTTTCTCCACTTGGACATTCCTCGTGCCTAGACCGTAGTCCCCCATCACCATCACTTCCTTTGCCTACTGTTCCAATTCCAATCCCATATCACTATCAAATATTTTCCAGATGAGTACCAAATTACAACTAGCCTAAAGTAGAATAATCATTATCAATTGGATTTTCTCCAAAGATATTAAAATCCAGTCATATGAAAATGGGCTGGATCAAGTCTATAAGTCGAATGTAATGCGAAATAACGAACCCCTTTGAAGCTAGGTCGTTCTTCAGGGAAAACAGAATAGAAAGAGAGATAGTGGGAGGCTCCGGGCGAAACGAAGTGGGGGGTATGATAATATAAAGGAAAGAATTTCAGACAGAGCCGGGATACAAGGTTAAGTGTGGATATATCTAGTCACCACTTGAGAGTAAAAGGCTTTCTAGAAATTTCCATAAGAGGTGAAATCCATGAAGGACGTCTCATGGTTTTTGCGTCGCGCAGGGAGAGTGTAAAAGGGAGGGATAGGGGAGGATAACGGGAGGGATTTCCGAAGCCTTTAAAGCGATCAATCACCCGAAAAGGAAGCAGAAAGTGGTGGCAAAGGATGGTGTGGGTCAGAAAGTGTGGGGGAAACGTAGAGAAAGGCGGAATAAAATGAGGAAAGGCGGTGAAAGCAAAGGAGAGAGAGAAAGTAAGATCAGAGGCAGGATGGTTGAAGGAGAAGAGGACTTGAAAAGATTTGCCCTGTGGTTATTCAGATCTGTGGGTGAGGAACGAAGAGAGACTTACGATATTGGAGTGGGAGCATTGCAATACTATGCAAATTTAAGATCGCAAAACTGACTGAGATTTTAAAGGCTATTACAAAGGATAAACCAAACGACCGCGTACGAGAACTCGTGAAAATATTTCATAGTTTTTAGTAATTCAGGTTATTTAAAGAAAATGAATGATCACATTGAATTTTTATTTAAGCATCAGATGTCACAATTAAAAAGAGAGATATTGGGTAATTGACTACGTAGACCAAATTTGAGAAAATAAAATGTGAGTAAAATCAAAATATACTTATATAAAAATCAATTAGACGGTTGTTATACAGGTATGTCAGCCTTCTAAGAATGCTCGCATATTTTCGCAAATGACTTCGTTTGATTTCATTTCTCATCCGATTTTCATTATATTTAATAATCCAAACTTTTCCCTCTTTATAATTACAATGCTAATTCTCATGCGACCGCCGGACAAATATTCTGCCTCTGAATACGACTATGAGTTCTCACTTTTTTCATTCTATTGCCTTGCATAGAATTCTCCCTTCAATGGTCTTGAAACCTGACATGAATTTTTTTCACAAATCTCTCTATGGCATATTCCAACGACTCAAGTTCACGACTCGATAACATGTAAACCCTGCGCTATCTCATCGATGTTATAGAAATGGAGGGAGGAAACAATTTTGTGGAGGAAGGGGCCGAAGATGTAGGTTGGCAGGACAGGGAAAGGGGAGTGGGAGGTGAAGCAGAGAAATCTTGGGTGGTATATGCGCCGCTGGAGGAATAACAGCGCTCATTATGGAAGGGTCGGGAAGGGGAGGAGCGCAGCAGACAAGAGAAAACGAGGCGGTTTGTGCCTTGAAAGCCATCCCTCTAAAGAACACGGGAGAATTTTCGGTGACTGTGACGATGGGGGAGGAATGAAATGGTGGGGGAAAGAGAGTCGTTTCAATAGTTTATAGCCACGCATTTCGGTGAAATGTCTACGCTGCGGCGAGGGAAAAAGAGTAGGAGTCAATAGGGGGCCAGAATAAAGAACCGCCTTGCGTGGGTGATCAAAACGATTAAAATAAGCAGTCTGTAACAGGCTTAGTAGCCTCCCCTTTCCAGATAATTAGCCGCAACCGTATATGGACATTCACTTTTGAAATGCGTATTTAAAGTTTGACTTTAATCAGCAAAATTTATTGACATTTTAGATAGGCAGAAAATTTATTATAATAGGCATTAAATTTCCGGTAAGTGCCGCGGTAAAATTTAATTTTGAACAATTCATGAAGTAATTTCAAATCTTCAATAGATAAAATATAATTACGATAGTAAGAATCTTACACATTTCCTTTTGAAACTTACCATTAATACACGTAACAGTTATGCTTTTAGCTACGTACCTTCAGTTAACAAAAACTCTTAATCTATAATCATTCGGAGTTGTCGATCGATTAGTTAAGGCTTAAAAATACTCCGTACTGAGAGGATCAATTCTAAAAAAATCAGCGGGGAACTTTATTATTCATTGTGACTATAAACATGTCTTTACTATTTTGTGCCTTATGGGGATCTTTCTCAGCATCAGCATTATTAACTTTTTTACTAAGCATTCATTTGCTTTGGTTTAATATTTGACATTTGAAATTTATTTTGTGTTTTTAAGAATAATAAACCAAAATACAAAGGAACTAAAGAAGAGACGTAATTTCATTGGAAATCCATATTAATGAAGTGTGATGAAGAGGATCCACAGTAACGTCTTAATTTTGTTTTAAAATATATAATCACTCGAAATGCCCTAAATTTGGTATTAATTCCTTCAATTGGAATAAATACGCTTCAAAGTTACTGGAGGCTGCAAGGTGGGAGCTCGTACGGTCAAAGAGAAGGAAATTCAGAATAATGGCCCGTACTAATTATTGCCTCTTTAGTCTACAAGTCTCAGTGAAGTATACAAACAAAAACTCGCATGGCAATTCTTCATTATCAAAACTCGACAATAATATTTGGCGGTGAAAATCATATATGACATATAAGGAAGACTAATATATAGATTTTAAGAAGTTACAACATCAAATAGAAATTTTACGTAATGGGTTCACTCTGCAGGCAATTTACGTAGGCGATGAGGTTTTAACTAAGCCTAACCGCTTTTAATGTAGACCACCGGAATTATTTTCACTTACTCTTCGAAAATATTCATCATTGATAATCGATGCTGAAGGCACAGAGAGATTCAATGACATAAGTGAAGAAAAGTAATGAGAAGGGCAGGTATTTTGTGGCCATGAATGAATATTGATAATTATTTTACAACAGAAAGCTTTAATCCGTTAGTTTTTCTAATTTTCGACTCGTCATAGAACATAATGTTCTCAGTTAAGGATCAAAAGGCATAAGCATTACAAAAATACAAAAAACTTCATAAGAATTAACACAAATTTATGATCTTAAATTGATTTCAAATTCATAAATCAAATTCCTTACATTTTAAGTGAATAAGTAAATGTTAGATGTAGTAAACAAGATAGAAGTATGCCGTTTAATTTGCGAATTGAAAATTAAGAATTACCAACGATAATAACTAAATTGATTACTGTTATTGATTAATATGCTGGAAGATGTTCAAAAACCTAAAGTACTCGTTCGTCTTAGAATTCAATTGTCAGATGGACTAATCTTTCATTGGTTCTAGGGCTAAAATGATTGTGAATATGATGACAAATGAATTCCGTAAATTAATCCTCATAAAATTTCTGATTTTTCCATGGAGCTAAAATAAATTTTTTCCCCGCTTAACTGTTCAGTGTTCTTAACCCATCTCTTCTGTTTTTTAAAAAATGAATCATATAAATGCAAGGAAAAAATCAAGGAAATCACACATTGCAGCTACATTTTTCCTTCAAAAAGAAAGTAGATGCCCGTCACCTGTGGTCATTACATATTAAATTTTTAGAGTAAAAATTGGCAAATTATTCGAACAAATGTAGAATTAGGTGCAATTGGAAATTCTCAGGAGGTGATAAGTGATGTAAAAACCTATACTGTAAGTTTCATCAGGCTTTAGTGACAAGACTTAGTTCTTGTAACTTTGAAACTTTGGTATTTAGAGAAGAAAAAAATCTTCCTTTTGTCGGAATAAAGATTTTATCAATCGCATTTCACATTTATTCGATAAATTCAATTTTATGGGTATGATCGTTTTGAAGAGGCATAGTTTCGTCACCTTGTTGAATAAATATTTTAAAACGAACTGTTTAACTGCTGTCCACCTTCATACCGCTCAAACAGCGTTGTTAATTATAACCTCAATCATGGGTTGGCCTTGCAACGATCTGCTCTCCTTTACTTGGGCTCACTTCCCTACTACGGGGTGTGTTTGAAGCATTGCTCAATATAATATATTTGAAACTGCAAATAGATAATAGATTATCTCGAAGAAAAAAGCGAAAGCGGGGGTTTAGTAATTTCAATGGCAATAATTAGTGTAGCATTTAGAAAAATATTGAGGTATTTAATTAGGGGTTAGAGTACAGTAATGTGTGGCGACAGGGTGTATCAAAAACCTACCCTTATCCGGTATATTACTGCCAAAGAATTAAAAATTTGACCATGTCCCAAAAAAATTATTCTAATTTTAATATTTTACTAAACCTACCACATTTTAGCTTGTGTGGATTTCTTGCGACGGGTTTTGCTGCTAGAGACCATAAAGGATTTTTATCTCCTGCATTATCAACATTGGAATCCTCCGTTCAAATCTATTTTTCCGAAAGTAGGTGTAGCATATCTCTTTAAGCTACATGTATTAAGAAAGGGGAAGAAGACCCCTCCGTAAAAGTGAATGGAGCGAAAGGGAAGATAGCGCACAACACTTTACATAAATATATAGTAACTCACAAATTCGTTGCCTCGGGCGTAACTTTATTCTTTCATTTTAATAGCAACCCACACATTTCACATGTATGATATCCTTTGATTATTTTCTCATTGCCATTCAGAAACATTCTGGGGCCATCTGAGCTAGGGTATGTAAAAATAAAATTAAGAGAATATACAAATTTTGTCCTCGGGAAATAAATCAATTATTTAGCAAATCTTAGGTATGACACGTACAGAGCCGTCCACCTTAATTTTTTAAGGATATAATTACACCATAACTTTGATTACAATACTAAAATTTTAAGTGTTATAATATAATGACATAAGTGTTAGCAGATATAATTCTTATTTTAAAAATTGTTCTGGAAAGATATTAGTGGCACGAACGCCTCTCTATTGATATACCACAAACAAAGAAAGCAAAGGCCATACGGTAGGCCGGAAAGGTGATGGCTTCAGTTTTCTGCGATGCGAAAGGAGTTATGCTGATATGCCATCTTCCCACTGCTCAAAAAATAGCTAAACAATACAACGCAAACCTCCAGGAAAAACAGCAGCAGAAGAAACAGGAAAAAAAGTCAAGGTTTGGCAAGAAAGAAAATCATATATCATCAAGACAATGCACACCTACACACAAGTGTCGTTGCCATGGAAAACATACATGAACTTAAATACGAATTGCTGGAACAGCCGCCTCATTCGCCTGATTTGGCTCCATAAGATTTTCAAGCCTTATTCAAGCTCAGTGGACGGAGATTCTCTTTAAACAACAAAATAACAGGCGAATTAGACGGTTATATTGCAACCCTGAGGGAATCAAATTTTCGAGACGGATCAAGACATTTGGACATCCTTAGACCAAGTGCATTGCTGTATAGGGAGGCTACATTGAACAAAAAACAAACTTCAATGAGGTAAGTCGTTTTTTTTCTATTTCATACCGAGAACTTTTCAAATTATCCGCGAATGCTAAAACCAGCTCATAAAATATAAGAGCATTTGAATTTTTAATACGGAGCATCTAGGAGGGTCGAGAAGTAATCTGCTGGTAGGAGTTTGTTTTTTTAATTTAATTGACCGAGGAAATTTTCATTTGCAATCATAAAACTTGATAGAATAAAAATATCAAAATGATACGCAAAAAAGGTGGTACTTAAGTTGTATTTATAGCGATGGTAAGTGTTCATTTTATCAAAGATACTTGATAAATATATGTGCAGGGGGCCGTCTGTGTACATAGATAACAGAGAAATTCGGGCAGATGGAACATTAGTGAATACCGTAAAAAGTGAAACAACAATTAAAAAAAAAGATATTAGCACCATCACGCATGAATGATTGAATAATTTAGTAATCGCTGAGAACGAAATTAATGAAACATCACTCAGACGATGTGCTGTTTCATGCGAAAAACTTCCTTATTACGAGTAGAAACTTCCTTATTACTAGACACAACACTGAATAACGCCGGTGAATTAATAAAGTAGCAGAAGCAATCAAGTAGTTTCCTAGATCGCTGAACGAAAACGCTCATTGCAAGGCCGGGAGGAAAAAGGTGACGATTATCGGAGGAATTCAGAACAGCGGAACCACGTCAAGTCTCCTTCCAAGAAAAAGTAAGGCAATGAGAAACAGATATTTTCCTGGGTTCAACCCCATTTTTAATTAGAGTATTCCCTTACTCCACCCCGGGGCTACCAGTATTGCTGCGTACGGGTCCTTTTTTTGCTCATGATGAATAGGAGAACAATTGGGGCAAAAGGATCTGATCTGAAAGCCCCGATCACAAGAGCAGGGATAAGTACGTAACTGATTGCGAACCGTGGAGTGGGGGAATGGAATGCGAATGATGGAAGGAGAATTTTGGCAGGAATAAAACTGGTCCGCCAATCCACCATCACCACCCTTCAGATCCGATCACACACAAACACCTCTACGCCCTCCGTCCCCCTGGTCAACGCATCCTCAGCTCCCACGTGGGCGAAACTTGCGATTTATTCGTGGAAATCAAAATGATATATGAAAGGTTTTTTTTTTGAATTTCCCTCAACCACCCCTCCAAAAAACCGTCCGGAGCGTTAAATGCTGATGCTTGGTTTGCGACGCAAAATTTCTCCCTTTTTTCAACCTTTCAGACAAATTCTACAGAGCTCAGATAATGGAAGCAATCAGAAATTCGGATTTCTTCCATTATTGAGATGCGAAGAATATCACTAGTTGACGAAAAGTTTTCCAAAGAAATCCAAGCTTTTGGGATTAGAAGCATCGTCTCGTCCGGAGAAGGATCATTTAAGCCCAGGGGGCAGATTGTATATGATGAAGTTAAAAAAAAGAGACGTTTCAGGCGTGATATGGTGGAATATCATGATTAATTAAAAATAGCAATTTTCCACAAAAATAAAGTTTAATGCGACCGGTTTCAATGTTACTACATCATCATCAGGTGAAACCGGTCGCATTAAACTTTATTTTTGTGGAAAATTGCAATTTTTAATTAATGATGAAGTTCCTTAGTTTTTCTTTAGTTCATACGCCGTAATTGAAGATTAATAATCCTGCCAAACCTTAATCGTACAGTACATTTCATCATACTTTTAATTGAATTATTCCATTATTACGGCTAAACAATGCCCAGAGTGGGCAAAAGGGATAAAACCTCAGCGAATTGAAGAATATCATATCTGTAGTTTTCTGGGAGAAAAGTACTCCACTAAACTGACAGCAATGTCGTTCTAGGAAAAATAAAAAAAATATAAGGAAAGAGTCACTATACTGCCCTGCTGACTGTCTACTCTATTGATGATGAAATGAGTATCAATAACGTAATCGAACTTCAGCCTCGAAACAACCTCGGGACGTTAGTATATATCTGTAGGGAAAATACTAATCGGCATGAAAACTTACCGAGAACACTGAAGAAAGCAAGTTAACAAATATTTCTTTTCTTTGCCTCAAAATTAGAGATTAAAAATAAAATTGATTTTTCAGATGATAAATAAGCAAGGATTTTCAGTCAGATTGATCCAGGAACCTCTTTTGAATCGGACGTTTTTCATGAATTCAGAACTCCCTTAGAACGTTTATGGAATTTTGAAATGTCAAGTTACCGTTGGGAGCGGTGAAGTTCCGAAAAGATTGCGTGATGCCGTGAGAAGAAAAGACCGCGTCTCTGGTCATGCGGTGACTGGCCTCTTCACCATGATAACGCGCCAGCGCATTCATCGAACCTTGTGCAGCCATTTTTGGAAAAATACTAGATTATACAGCTTTTCCAGCCTCCGGAAAGTCCCGACATAGCTCCCTGCGACTTTTGGATGTTCCCAAAATGGAAAATGGCGCTCAAAGGAAAGCGGTTCGACGACATCGAGACGATTCAGAGTAATGCGACGCGCGAGCTGAAGGCCATTTCAAAATATGCGTTCAAGGACTGCTTTAAGATGTGGAAGCACCGCTGGGAGCGTGTGGTTCAATCAAATGGAGACTACTTCGAAGGATTATTCCGCGGCCCGGATGAAGAAGAATAGCACCTATGCGGAGATATGAACGCGGGTCGGATAGCTTTCGGGCACACCTCGTAAATTTGTCAGAAAAACATTTCCTACTCCTATGATACGGCATGGTGTGAAGTAGAAAGTATTCTTCATGCATATCAGTTTTGCAGTCAATTATATCCTAACCTTTCACAGTGACCTCCCCAACCAATTCAATGCGGAGATAGGACTTTCATTCTATGCGAGCGATAAAGTCGAATGAAATAATGAAAATGAAATTTTTAGTTTTAATTCTCGCCTATAATCTTTGTGTTTTCATTTCATGCGAACTAATCCTTCCCCCGATCATATGAGGTTATCCAGACGTCCATAGTGATTCTCTTTTCCCTGCATTCTTTCTCATTCGTTCCATGGACAATGGGGAGCGGTCGCGCTCCCAGTCAGCCCCATCCTTGTTCGTTCGTGGTCGACGGGCATTCGCAAGCGTGGATTGACGAACGATCACCAACTCTTTCGCGGCTCCCGGATGGTAGAGAGAGTAAAAGTCTTTTCAGACAGTCCTTATCGCATAGCCAGTATGCAGAGCGTGCTCGCTCACTGCAATGCATCCTTACCTAGAACGAACGCTTTTATTGATCGGCAGGTAATTTAGAGCCCTACCCACCTTTGATGCCGTCAGATAATGCTCGATTAGCGTTTTCGTTCGAAATTCACGGAAAATTCAAACTAAAAATCTAATTACAAATGTGCAAAGCGATGTAAATATGGTTTACCCAAATGTGGGCAGTTTTTATAGCCGGGTAATATAGTTTTCATTGTTTTCGGACAAACCTCGTATATGTGCATGTATGTATATTTGGATGTATACACATATATCTATGTATTTTTCCTTTTCTTTTCGATGTGAAAATCTGTGGATAATGAAATTGTGTCCTTCTATATGAATTTATTTACGACGGCGATTCCAAAAGGAATGTCTCCAATTTTTTTTCATGAAAAATCAAATTTATTCCCAACTTTTTGTACATCGTAGGAAAGGCTGAGCATTTAGCTATTATACTACATTGTGCTTCCTTGTAAACATATGTTTAATGCCGGCGTCGTACCTTTCTCCCACAGTGTCACGTTGCCATAGAGGAAAAAGTATCTACCATCACTTGATTAGTAACAGATAAAAATATTTTCACCTTTTCAAAAGTCTCGGTGCAACGGTGAATGTCCTCAGACTTTAAGTTCATTAAAATGTAATTTTACATTTCTATTTAAAACATAATGCTACTGGTTTTGCTTTAATGAGGTATCGAATGTCCATCTTTAAGGTAAAATCTTTTGTATTTTGTATTGAATGAAAGCATGAACAGGATCAATATCCAATAGCCAAGAGCCCTGAAAATCACACCTTCCACTATTTGTGATCTCTTATACGTTTTTTAATGGCCAAGTCAGGAATCGCTTGTGATGTGAAAATATGAGAAAGACAACATGCTATATTTGTTCCAATGCTTTCCTTTTGTAAAGTATGCTGTTAAAAATATCACATTTTCGTTCACAAATTAAATACCTCACTTAAATAATAAACCTTATGCATGAATTATTTTCCTCAAACCGGCAAATAAAATTTTGATAGCCTTTAAGTCAAGGTCATAAACTAAAAAAAACTCATTGTTGCCCTAAGTTAAGAAAATTATACTTCATAGAGATATTGGTATGAGAAGAATTGCCTACGTATCCCTAATGGGTTCTATAAAACGTCAACACAGTGAAAGCAAGTGTGAGTGAATAACATTAGAGGCAAGATTATATATACATGGTTACGATGGTATACGTGATCTTGTCTCGTATCAAATTTTTTAGCAGTAGCCTATCAATTCATGGCAGATTATTGAGGAATTCACACCACGGCACTTCTAAACCCTAATTATAAATGACACAAAATATCCTTAGTCTATACCATAAAAGTTGATATTATATAGCACATATTATCTAGCGATACATACTTAAAACCCCCTTAACGTCATCCCTATTGCATCGCTTCTCTGAGAAACTTTCATCGACCTCCGCTTTCAGTATCCCACTGCATGTCAGTATCTTCTGTATCAACTTCACCTGCCTGCTTCGAATTCCTCCAATTAACCTTCTCTCTTCCTCTGACAGGCCTTTACCTTCATCATTCGTATCACTTTCTACCCATTTTATTTTTCCTATTCTTCTCCAAGCCTATATCACAAAGGCCTCAAATCTATGCTTTTCCTTCTGCCCAATTTAGCAATTTCTCAAGCATATTAATCTATGGGGCCCGGGTTCGATTCTCAGGCAATTATATCTGAGCATTTGCAGCTCAACCCATGCTATCTGACTTTTCGGGTACCAGATATTCAAGGGAAACCACAACCGGCACAGGGAACGGTACTAGCCTCCCTATTCTCATGTGCTAATTTCACATGCCGTCTGGTTTAGTAATGGCTGAATTCTATCATCACCTCCCAAACCGACCTTAGGGTTGATTACTGTGTACCTTGTTTTTTAATCTATACTCTTCATCCAAGTAGTAACTATTATTTTCTTTAAATCTTCATTTAAGATGCCTGTAATCAGCTCTCGAAAACATCTTTTTACCTGTCGCCATTTATCATTCAATGTGACCTATCACAATTCTCACTTTCATCTGAAACACTTCCTTCCTGAAATTGGAAAACTGTTTTAGTTCATCAAATGAAGATTACTATGTATTTTTCCACTGTTCTTTATTTTGGTACTACTAGGTTCAACGCCAGGGCGTCATCACATGATGATGACGCCTCAAGTTTTTCGAAAGGATATCCTATCCGTGAAATGCCACTGGTTGTTTTATAACGGATTATTCAAAGAAATCTGAAGGTATTAGGACCCGAAACCATAACGTTCAGTAATTTAACTCACTACTCGGATAATATAAATTATTAAATTTATTTTTTATCATTAGTCTACCCTTTAGGGCATGTTTGCTATAGATCCAAGCAATGCACACTGGTGCACTACTAGGCCCTGTCTAAGATGATGATATGCTGCTAAATATCCTGGAACCCCATAATTACCTAAAACAACTTGTCCCGCATGCTTAATATATTCCACAATACCACCAAAAAATTACTATTTCTGTCGTTTCTCTATCTCAATTTTTCAGCACTTTTCACAAAAATAGAGCCTTCAACATCCTTTTGATCCTAAGGATCTCCTTTTGCATTCACATCTTATATCTTCTTCGAATTACTCCCGATAACCTTTTCTCTTCGCCAATTGGCTTTTATGGTTTTTTTTCCGCCTGGCATGGAGGCATACTTGAATTTCCCACTTGCGTGTGTGTTTATGTTTATATACATACACTCATATCAAAGAGTCATCATTTAGTGACGCAAAGATATAACTCCTTGCAACTAAATAGGCCTTTAGTAAGTAACTTATACGTTTAAATATGTTTCACTAAGCCAAGAATCATTTCCACAAATTTACGCCAGAAAATTCCTTGTATTGTCTTCTGTCTGTTGCGTTCTTCATCTTATCTTTTAGCATGCAATTTTTTAATCTATGGTCATTCTCTTATTTCAACAACTATTTTGTGAACTATATAAAGCAAAAGTACAGATCACAGCTTTATATGATTGATTCAAACAACCAAGGGTATTTATTATCCTGGTATTATGATATATTGGTGCACTTTCAAAAAAATCAAATTTTTTCCCAAAATATGTATATTTTTCCCAATAATTGGCTGAATGCTTTTCATAATCGGAATGCTAACGTGCTCGGAAACTATGCATTAATATGAGTCTAGCTCTGCATTTCAAACTAATTTTTGGATTTGTGGCTTCAGTTTCATGCGCTTCAATTTAGCCTTAAGTAAAGTATATGGGGGGATTTTATCAAGTGAAACTCCGTGGGCTTATATGGAATCCGGAAGAAACAAGCATCGGATGCTTTAAATAGAATATATATGTGAAGTATGTTCAGAGCACAAGTTCTCATAATCATCTGGATTTACCCAATTACCATGCATATGCTGCCACAAACAACTCAGGGTGCCTCCCATGCAGCCATCCGAGTTGCGTCTTATTTATGGCCCTTCCCTTTCCTTCCCTAAAACACCATCTCTCTCGTTCTCGCTCCCTCCCATCTCCTTACTTGCTCGGCTCCCTTTTACCCTTTAAAAACGTCTCATTCCTTCTTCAAGGGAGGCAGCTAAATTCACTGCCTTCATTAAATGAGCCGGAGGGAAATAAGAAAAGTCGCTTCCCTTCTTATGGAGCTAAATTACCGCCTAGAAGCCCATGGTTGATGTTCCGCTCACGCCCACCCTTACTTGCCTACCCAGTAATAGCCTCACCATAACTACATCCACACGACGCAATGCTCTGACCCTGACACATGTTCCGACGTATGACAAGGTGAAAAATAGCAACAAAAAGAAAGAAATGATAAAAATTTATAAGTGTAATGCATAATCGAAATACGAAAAATACATGATCCTATTTTCTAACGCACAAAAGTGCTGCGCGAATGCCTCAAATTAAATGGAATCAATTGAATATGTAGATGAAGATGTCCTCTCCGTTCAGCTTTTCACTGGTGTCTGGTTGGCCAATAGTTAAGTTCATCGATGTAGGAAGCAGCGAAATATTCCATCATTGAATAATTTTAATCTATTAATGAACTTTGTTGCGTTTCAAAGGGTACAGGTTAGTATAATATTTTTTGGAACTATTTAGTGCGCATGCATAAAGGAACACCTTACCAAACACCCAATGAATTCTATTCCGATTCCGCTTTTTTGTGTGATTTAACTGCAAAGAATATATTTTGGTAGATTCTGTGAACAGGTCCCCATGTAAATGGCTAAAATCAACTCCTAGGAAAGATAATAACTCCGATTAAACATTGTATGATAGGACTTTAACATAAAAAAATACTCGATAAACAGCTAGAGGAATTGGCTAAAAGTCACGTAAATGACTTCATTCTCTAATAGTCAACAAAGTTGTTCATTCCGGAAGATATTAAGAGCGTCGCATAAAAATGTAATCCATACTCGAATATTATACGATTTTCTCAAGTCTTGCAGAGTGACCACTAACGTAATGGTATCGTTGTTCGACCCTTATTCAAAACTTTCGGAGGATAAGGCGATTTTAAAGGCCAATTTATAGTACGTTTAATTTGTAAGAAAAGCTGCATAATACGCTCTTCGTGCCCTACATACCGCATTCCTCTTCAAACCCGCCATGCCGTAATAAGATTTTCTTCTTCCATCCATCTCGAAATTTCATGTCTCTATATAACAACAACAGCTTACAGCGTAACCATATCCTCCTTCCTCAGAGGGCATGGAATCGGATCATAAACGTCTACGGTAGTAATGCAAATACCTACAAACAGGTTTTCACTGGTCTTCTTCACTTCTTTACGTATTGTCCCAGCCGTCAATTATCACCACTTTGCAAAATTGTATTTTTCTAAAGTAATTTTTCTTCATTCAAACATCAAATTGTAGAATAATAACCGCATATTCGGGACAGAATGACTGTGTACATGTTTATCACTAATCCATGCAAAGTTTTCGCCAATGATTAATACTAACCGACACCTCTTTTTTCAGGTCTAGAAATTTAAAGTCAACATGAAAAATGCCTCTAAATAATTTCATGTGGGTTACATAATACGAACTTCTTGCGTACTGTGCATGCTTTCTTTGGATATATCTCCTATCACACGCCTTACTGGTGCCTTTAATGGTAAAAACTAGGTGCAAATAATTGCGTCTTAACTTAAAAATAATTGTAACTCAAGTGCAATTATATATTTCTAGCACATTTCCCATGACGGAACGGAATGTCGATTGATTACGAAGAATTTAGGGCATGAGAGCAAAGAAGGCTGAAGACGAAACTTGCTCCGAAGTTTAGTAGCATGAGCATTGTTTCCTTTAGGTTTTGATATCCTATCGATTCTTTGCTCTCAATTATACATACATTTATTTATTACTTATATTCTATTATAGACATTCTATTATAATCATTCTATCAAACACATCAAAGACATTTGCAAATATATATGAATATACTTATTTCAAAAGACAAATGTGTTGATTGGGCGAATTATGGTGGCAAAAAATACATCATATAACCTAATCAATCGTTGCTCAAGAATTTATGAAGAATTTTCGTTTCAATATAAATAATACTATATGCTCAATAGCATTAATTTGATGAACGAATAAAAATTATTGCCGATGTATTATTTTACAGTCGTCCATAATAATAGCAAGTAAAAACTTAACACCACAGGAAATACTGGATTGTCTCGAATTTCCTCGTACGGATATTTACCTTGCAATAAAAAATCTTTTTTTTCTGCAATGGCTATTTTTTATCTCTTTGAAAGACGTGCGGGGAAACTGTTGATCTCAAGAAGTTTGGAAAAATGACCCAAAACAAATGAAACTTATGATTCAAATTTAGCAAAATTAGGCCAAAGAGATTGTATGTTATTAACCCTAAGGTTCCCTAAAGGCATGCATGACGTGTTTTTGGCATGTTTTCAGAGCGTTTCATGCCAAATCTCCTTTCAACCATCAGCACAGTCAAAGTTTCCCTCTCTCCCTGACCACCAGATATATTTAATCCCAGTCCACCGAGAATATGCTATAGTAGGTATGATATATGGCTTTTTAACCTAAATTTTCTTTGTGACCAGTGTTTATTTCAGCAATCAATTCACAAATAATAGGCTAGATTAATTCAAATGTACCAGTCGATGATCCCAAATAAAATATTCTCGGATATATTGCCAGATGTAAGCCAAGAGTAAAGGGAAGAAAATTAAAATTATATACCTGGTATTTAGTCGAATACATGGAAAATTACAACAAAAAATTAATACTGAATAAAGTTAATAAATACTTACAACTAATAACAAGATATTACCAAATAACACCTACTTCAAATTTGAAATAGGAAATTCCAACTATTTTTGTCCATCAATCACTGTGTGCTCTATAAAAATTAGTCTTGCAATATTTTGATTGATAAAAAATCTCTTTCATAGAAAGTAGATGATTATTTACTGCTTTTTACCTAGCTCCATTATTATGTTGATTGCATTAGGCTATCGGTAAGGGAAGATTTTAGACGGACGCTGGCACTACACACTGTTAAACTCCTAAGCCTTGAATAAAATGGCAGAAACAGTCTAATATTAATTTCACACATTACAAGAACTCTTTCTTTTATTCTGCATACTTTCCACCTATATTAATTCCATCCAAAATGCCTCTTATTTTCCTCTCTCTTTCTTGCTTTTAAGCATTCTCTCCACTATTTTCGTCTCTTCCGCATCCCCTTGCCTCTTAGTATTTTCTGCATCCACTTGCCTCGTCTTATCTAAATTTCACTCTACACGCATGGTATTTACTTGAACGACTGCATACATCATTGTTTTAACTTTGCCAATAACACAATTTTTCCAACACATTCCCTCCAAGACATGTCGAATTTTAAAATCCATGCTTATCCTTTTATCAAGCCTAACAATTTTGGGAGACATAAAAAATTTCGATTCATTAAAAAAATTCTCTCCACACAGTCGGAATAAGAAAAAAGTACTTATTACCCTGGCCAAAGGAAAATTTCATGCATTTACCTTTAGGATAACAGAAGCAATAACCTTCTAAAAATATTATATTTAAAATTTTATCAATGTTTTCGTTTTAGTGACCTAAATATTGCAATATCTCGTCCTTTGATACATACATATACTCTGGCTCTTTCAACTCATTGTCGCATATCTACTTGGAACAATAAAAGACCCAAACCGAACTCTTTAAAAACTTTGTTGGGTGAATTTGTTGATTTTCACCGCAAGTATGTCATTATGATATCATAACTTAAATATAAATATGCGTACACCCACACTTACATACCAAATACCCTAGTTCCGAGTTAGTGGACAGAATACAATGATAAAAGATAAGCTATTCCCTTCATTAATTATTTGAAAAAACTATCTACATCGACATAAAATAAGGTCTAGATTGTCTACAAAGATTTTCAACTAAATATTTTAAAAATTTAGAAGAAAATTGAAAAAGATTTTTAATATTTCAAAGACAATCATTTTCTATGGATGAATCAATTGATGATATAAATTTCATGGAATTTTAAGAATGAAATCAATGGCTAAGGAGCTCAATTTCATTCCATTAGTATGGTCACGAAGATGAAAATATCTAAATTATCCATGACCCGTAGACTTCAAAAGAAATGCAGCAATAAATCTGTATTTAGAACCAAATGGAAAATCTTGCTTAAAAGAAGAAATATTTATTTAGATTGTGCGACAACAGGTGAGGAATATTTTAATCCCCAAGTCTTCACACAGGATTTTTTATTTTGAGTTATGAGAGGCAATTAGATAAAGTATTTCATTGGCAACTTAGACGTAAACAGCCGACGCATACACTACTTAAACTTCGTGCTTGACGCAAAGAGTATGTAAGAAGTGGATTCAGTGTCGATTACCTCATCTTTACTGCTGAGGCAGATATCAATATTAAGAAGAAAACGAATGGTTAAGTCAAATTCGATTCTGACTAATAATATTCGTGCCAAGTATCTTAGCGATTTTAAGTATGGATTGAATATTTCTTGAGAGCATGAGATAGGTAAAGACAATAATGATCACCTCATAGCAAAACCTTCATAATAATATCGGTTACGAAATACAAGTTAAATACACAACACTGAGGCTTTTCCCATTTTGTTATATCTACCATATGTATACTACCACGCACACTTTTAAAAACTCAAATCCTATATTGGTTAATATTTAAATATTATTTTAGGAGTATAATATTCTCCATAAGTCTAGAGAGAATTCTCTATAAGTCAAGGACTGATTCACCAATATTCCTACACGTCAACTACATGAACACAGGAAACATACAGACATACAGATTGAAATGAGAGGAAAATAAAGGAATATGCAAGTATTGTACGTATTGTACCCTGAGACTCATTAATACACTACATTGCAGCAAGCACTCCTTGCTGAGTCTAGGTACGGGTAAACCTTTTCAATTCAATAGTTTCACGCAGAAATGGAGAAGGGATTATGTGCAATAATAAGCGTTCTAAGAGTGACCGCCGACAAATGGGGTGTCGCACACGGAGAGTACGTTCGGAACGAATAAATGTGAGAGCAGGAAGGGAGGAGACGTGAAACGTTGGCTCGATGGAAGAGGGAAGACCCGCGGGTAATAAATAGAAAATAAAAGGAAAAAAATGCGAATTGAAAACGGGGAGAGCGGAGAAGAAGAATTTTTCGGAGGAGAAAGCGAGGACGTGAGAGGGTGGGAGCGGGAAGATAAAGGGATACACAGGATGAGACATGCTCTCTATGGAAAAAGACAGATGGTAGGGACATCGAGTAAGGGTCCTGGGAGGAAGGGGAGAGAGCGTGGATGGCGAGAGGGGGAGCAGAGGAGCGGATAAGGGGAACGGAGAGGGAGTTACGAAACTTGCGACTAAGAAGAGGGCGGAGGGGTTTGAAGGGAAGAGGACATGGTGGAGTGGAGATGTGGGGACCTGGAGGTAAGGTGGGGAGGGGGCAGTTGATAAATAAATCAATCCATGGCGAGTTTGATCCTATTAAGCCACGTTTTCCAATAAATCCAATCTCCTCAGCGTCCGATTTTTTTCTCTGCTATTTCTCTCGTCGAATTTTCCCTCGATCCTCGTGAAAGCTTGGGCTATTGCTGAGAAACTCATAGAGAACTGGTGTTTCCCATTTACTCAGGATCGAAATGCCTATCTGTCCTATTCCGTTGACGTTTTTAAAGCACCCGGCCACAAAGATAGATGTGTGTAGCTTAAACCTCGAAGCTATAAAAAATATTGAAAACGCATCAACGAGCATGGATTGGAATGCATGGATTGGGATTTTAATTTCAAAGACGCTATAAAGTTAGTGGCTCAAATTACCAAGTGGTACTAACGGTGAGTAAGGGTATTTCAAAAGACATGCAATAAAATTAATTGGTTCCATATGGTGATACCTCTAAAGTCTCGTTATACAAGGTATCATCAATTTGCTTATATCTTAGTCTCCCAGTGATACAACGTTACTGTGAAAGTATCTGATCAACTAGTAGAAGACCGTAGGACATTTTTTGAGGAGTCAAACATAGTGGACGACCTGATTTATGTAAATATTTGTGGGGCTGAAATTACTCTGCTAAAGAGTTTACCTGATATAATTGCTTTTCTACGATGACCTAACCAATTAATCTTTTTTTTTTTATTTTCTCCACCAAATGTTTCTCTTCTCCAATTCATCGTAACATCTACTAATTCTCCACTCTATCATGCCATTATTTCCTTCGATCCTCATCCCAACCCAAATCTCGAAGGCTCATATTTCCACAAAGCTCATTCATTTACTCCGTGCATTAGACTCCAGAATGTAAAAACACAGCATTTCAAATAAAACATGTTGAAAAACCTAATATTTGAAATGTTCACTCTTTCTATGCAAACATAGAAAAAGTATAAATTATAAGTATTATGTTTCATGACTCATATTAAATTAGAAATATTCTGAATGATTTGTAATATTTTACACGTTTGTCACCCCAACATGAATTGATTCACATTTTAATGCTTGCAGTTCTTTATTCGTATACTCGTGCACTAAAGTGATCTACTATTTATTATATATATAGTATAGGTATCCGAAATCTAGTGCAATACTTTCATTTGTTTCCTTCGGCAATTAAATTTGATAGTATTTTTGCCGTCCAACAATTTATGAGTTTGGCAGTATGAATAAAATTGCATGTGTTACGGATGCCGTTATTATTTTATTTTCGAAAAGTCTAAGTACCTAATTAAGTTATTGGTATTAAATAAATAATCATTCTTTTTAATTGGACCCAGAAAATGGCCTACGCCATGAACTATCAACTACACCAAACTCTTTTCTTCTTTTTGAGCATATCTTGGACATAAAAAAGTTGAACAATGAAGCACAAAGAAGGCATACGCAATTTACCTCCTTAAACGAAAAAAATTATTTAGCGCCAAATAATTCAATTTTTTTGTATTAAAGTGCAGTATTTTCATTAGTAAATGTTGTGTACAAATGAAAAATTTGTGAACGACATATCTCACCCAAAGAAAATGGCTCAGGGAGCATTTATTTATACCCAATAATGAAAGAGCATGTTATAAAATATTTTATGTGTACTATTAAATTTATGATAAACAACATAGTTGTGACAAGCATAGACATAGGAGGAAATAATATGTTCTAAAATGATATGAGCAACGACCTATAACACGGCTCCACAAAGAAAGCATTACCATGTCTTATAGAAATATCTACTTCGTAACTGGAAAGAAACACAGGAATAGAATAACCTTTATAGGCATAGAGCCAAGCCAAAATAATAGACAGCTGAAGGTTAAAAATCTTTTTTTTCTGAAAACTAACATTTACAAATAGCATCAAAATTTTGAGGCATCAGAGCGGTGCCTTAAATTCAATGAAGATAGATAAACATTTAATAATATGTCATTGATTAAGATAAATATATCTTCATTTATTATTGCAGACTAATTGGAATAACAGCATAAACAAGTCATAGTCCTTAAAATAAGGCATATTGATGAAAATAAATTATGCCATGTTTTCTACTTAGCACGTCCCATTTTATTTCCCTGCGAGAAATATGGAAAAGAAAAGAAAGTTAATATTACGTTTGCGCCTTACTCTGCCTAATGCCATAATTCTCCCCAGGAATAGCTAGTGCTGAGTCAATTTCCTTCTATTAACACTCCATAAGCTACTTTAACAATTGTTGTGCAGAAGTATACTTTAAATATGGGTCATTTGGGTTACAGTTTGGGTACCTTACTTATTGTCTGTTTTTTAAATTGCACAAAAATTATATAATTTATTTAAGAGAAAGATAAATTGATCTTATCAAATGAAAGTTCCCAGTTCATCCAAGAAAGTTTCTATCATAGAATTCCAGGAATAAGAAGACATTCCCAAAAACTTCGAACAAATTTATGTATTACATTAACGTAAGTCATAGAAAGAATTGTGGTGTGCACAACATTTAAGAAAGTATTTAATCGAACTCACCAGCCATTTTCAAATTTTATTTTTCATTAAAATTTGAAAATAAATATGAATAAATCAACAATATACTCCAATGATCATGCAAAATTGTCTGACTTGTGAGTCAATTTTAAGCCATACTTATTCTTTGATATAAATGTCATCAAAATATCAACTATACATTTCCTATATACAAATTGATTAAGCTTAGGCTACACCCGGTGTCACAGTCGCACACGCTAATTTGGCAAATAGTATCGATGAAATTTGCAAAACAAGTTGGTCACTCACAAACATTGTATAGTAGTTGTAACTCTCATTTGGATACAATGTTTCTCTATAACACTTACCCAAGAGTTACATATATAGATCCAACATTTCTTTTTCAGACAAACTCGTAATAGTGTAGAAAGAAAAACATTTGTTTTGAAGCTCTATTCAACTTTTCAACATAGGATACAGATTTCTTATTGACCAAAAATAATTTCGTCCCGGTGTGTTATTTTTCTACTAAAAGACCGAGCCAACGAGCTATGTCACTTTTCTAGCCAGAAAGTTGGGAGTTTTAACATTTCAAACGGCCCTCCTGGAATGAATTATATCAAGTGTCCAACCTACTGAGCGACGATAGTTCACTGAATGGGCGATCAACCACGCTGCATTTTATCCTATGCCGAATTCCCAGGTGGATTTGTTTTACCCCGGGGACTCAAAAACCGCGCCGTCAACGGGATATGAGATTAAACAGGCCCTCCCCCTCACGAAGCAGAATTCATGACGGTATAACTATTCGCTTCCGAACGTTACGCCAAGTAATTACAGCTTTTGAAATGCGTTATTTCCCACGAGAGCACATGCATATTGCACTTTGCGAATCGGGAATGTGCGTCCGGGGCTCATTTACATTCAAGTTGATTCAAATGGTAAAATGGACTCATAAAATGTTTTGGATTTCACTTATATTGTGAAAAAAATCCGTAATCAACACCTGCATACAGCACGCTAATTGGCAATAAAAATATAAAACCCCGTAAAAGATTTTTCAAAGGAACGAGGCTGCCCGTATTACTTCCTATAGCATACATATATAGTATTCTCAACCTAGAAGCATAAATTGATTTACCAAGCCCGTTGACAATGGAGAAATACGGCGTTAGAATTACGCCTAAGGATATTGTCATCTGTCATCATTAATTTCAGAATATTTGCTTCTAGCCTATGCTAAATCTAGTATTCCACAAAAGCACTGCAGCGTAGAGGCAAATGAATCCCTGCCAACCATCATGAACCTTATATTCGCCATAATATTCCGTTTATCAGCACTTTTGACGGTCTTATTCCATCTTTATACAGTCCATCATGCAGGCAATTAACAAGGGTCTACGATAATTGTTGCGAATTCTTTCTCCCTTAACTCATCATTATAAAAAAGTGTACTAAATACCTAAATCATCCTTATCTCCTCCCTCCTCGGATTCTCCCAATTAATGTCCTCTCTTCCCATTTTCTAACAGCTTTCCCTTTGACCATCGCCCATTCCTAATTATTATTTTCATCATTCTTCTCGCTCATATTCCAGAAAATTTCAAGGTAAATCCATCTTGCTCTTACAGGTATGACATATTTTTCATCAGGTAGAAACTAAATACAAAATATTCATGCAAACTATTAAAGATGTAGCAATTTTTCTATTGCATCCATCGTTTTGAACGAAAGTAATAATGCCATTTTTGCACATCGGTACAACGACTTGAAGAATACCCTAGAATAACCAGTGGAGTTAAAAAATTAGTGCTCTCTAGAGGCTGGTCTTAACTGCGTAACTAGCGTACCTAATATTATTGATGGTTTCAGGCCTAACATTATGGAATCGATTCATATAGTACTCGACTTGCATTGTTGATCATAAGGGATACATAGCATTATAACTGCATAATATCAGCATTGGAAAAGGTTAATGAAAGGTATTCCTTATTCATTCAAGAAATAATCGAATTATGGAGAGTAGTGCTATAATAATCAAAAAAGTAATCGGATAAAAAAAAAAGCAATTAGTGATAAATTCTGCTTAAACGAATGTATTCATCATTTTAGATCTTCTTGAATGTATCCAGCGGTAAATGACTTTTCAATCGCCCTTTAACTCCCCTTTGACATAAGCAATAAAATAGCAATTATTTAAACACCAAGCTTCCGTTTATTACTTCAAGGCCATAAAAATCTACTGATGTATCGCAAGGCAGGCCAACTACGTCACGAACAAGTGATAAAAGAGGAAAACAATAGACCAATGATATAATAGGTCCTTTACGATCCGCAACGGGCAAAGGACGACCCCAACCCCAAGAAATCCTAGCTTTCGACCACTCCCCTCCCGCCCCGATTTAATGCGAACTGAAGAGACCGCGGTAACGATTGGAGTGGGAAGCGACGAGGGAAGTTAAGAACGGCTATTGAACAAGTAACTGCTCCGTAGGATTTTTCCTCTGTGGGTGGGAACAGACCTAGAAGAGAAAAACTATAAAAGTGCAATAAAATGAATAAAAATAAAACTGTACCCCGCTGGCGAAAGCAAACTGAGTGAAAAAGAGGAGAGGGAAAATGAGAGAGGAAGCGCAAAGAAAAGCTCTCTCTCTCTCCCCTCAATCTCATGTGAGTTGGGGGAGAGGAAAGAGAAAGGGGCTCATGCAGGACGAGGAATACTAGAGAGGGGAGCGGCGGCGGGGGAAGGAGAGCGGGGAAGCCCGGGAGCGGGGCGGAGGGAGAGATGGGAGGGAGACGAGATCCTCTCTCCTCTCTCTGGGGGTACCAGCCGAGAAGGACGGGTCAAAGACAAATAGCCGAACGGAGAGGGCAGGCCCGAAAGTGAACGGACAGATGGATGGATGTGACAAGCGGGAGCCACGCGGGGGCAAAGCAGCGGGGAATAGCGAGGACACGGTGGTGATGGGTGGGGGAGTATAAAAGGATAAAGTGGTTGCGTGGGAAAGGAAGAGCTGCGGAGAGGGAGAGCAGGGTAGTGAAGAAAACCGTGCGAGGGGGAGGGGGTTGGAGATATGGCGAGAGAGGGAGGAAAAAATACTCTTAAGCGAAGAGAAGAAAGGTGGGTGAAAGACAGAACTCGAACTGATCATCGTTAGTCATGTATCCCTCGCGTCAGGAATTAAGGGCTATCAGTTACAAGGGTCAACTTTTCAGAACCTCAGATCCGGTACTTTTCCAATAGAATTTCGGGTGTGGATAACGAATTTTGGCTACTTAGGCTGTGCAATCAGAAAAGCTAATCTATACGAACGCTCAGAAATCTATCAACCCTTGCGTAACCATCGTTCTTTCAGATAGCAAATTAATTTTAAGAGTTCAACAGACAAGGATTTTCTTTCCGGAGCTCTTACACTGGTGAAGATCCTAGAGAAGTTGTTCCGTTGATTTCAGTAAGACAAGTTAGACACTACAATTTGGTGTAAATAAAAATTCTCTGTGAATTTTGTCACGGCTAGATGAATTCTAAATTACATTTAATTAGTCAATTTGTTCCTACGAGAAATGTAAACTAAAACTTTGCAAGCAAAATAAGAGAGTAGCTTATGTTGAATAAAATAATTTGCTTCTGCATAGGACATTTTGTACCTTATTATTAAAATGTATTAGCACGAAAAATGGTACGATTACTAATTCAAAGTTACTTCTCGTGGTTGCGAACTATAATGATTGTTTAAATTAAGAAAAGTATGTACCTGAGTTTTTAGTACGAGTAAGTAAGTTGAGGAAAATATCACTTTATAATAATTTGTACTCTACAAGTAATTTCTCACAAGTAAATAAAACCACCTAATTATAAATAATGAGGTCATCATTTTTCTATATGCTTTAAAATTATAGTCTTACATTTCCGCCAGAGACCTGTCTACTCGGAAAGAGATAAAATGTACTTTTTATTAGAAAAATATTGATCTTATGATGAAAAATGCAGAAACCGTACTGTGAACAGACCTGCACCGGCAAAGTGATTTCAAATATAATGATAAAGCAATAAGTAAGCCATCTGAGCTTGGAAATGAGGGAATAAGGTTCACTGTAGAATTTAATGCATTTACACTTTTTTAAATTGCACATTCTTTTATATCGACTTTTCTATTTAAAAAATTTAAAAATACACATTATACAACGGAAATAGGTTTATCTGCTTTATTAATATGGTAAATATACCGGTTATAGAAGGTTAAGGATGGGCACAGACTACGCAACGGTACAACATTTTTTTTCCTCTTCAAACAAAGCAAAACCTGGCATTTAACATTATATGAACCAATTTTGTAAATAATCAGTTCCGAACATTCAATTCTGCATGGTCTCTTTCTCTTTAAATTTGTGCAATATACCAACCCATTCCTTCCCCTTTCTCGTTTGCCTAAGATTTTTCCCTCTAACCCAGTCTTCAACATCCCATTTCAAAACAAAACGCTATGTATCCATCTTCCATCCCTTCAAATTTCTCCAAGGAATTCTGTCTCCCCCTTCACCATACCTAGCACTTCCTCGTTTGTTTTCCTTTCGGTCCATTTCACCTTCTCCATCCTTCTCCACAACCACATTTCAAAAGCCTCCAATCTACTTCTATCATCCTGCTTTGATGACCATGTTTCCGCGCTGTGCATAACTACACTCCATTTTAAAGTTTTAAAAAGCCTTTTCTCAACATTCTCATTCAACGTTCCTACCATCAGTTCACTTTTTCACAACCGCTGGGGCCTTTCCTCCATATCTTGGATATGTATACAAATAAAATCTGCCAAAGCGCCTACAAAAATGCAATTAATGAAACTGCAATAAATTCATAATTAGTAAAAATATCCATGTTTTAAAATGGTGAATCATTTATTTAAAAAACTTTTATTTATTTTTCTAAAAAAATGAAAAACTCAAGTATGTAGCATATCTTATTAAGAGTGCACGATCATTTCTACCTGCCGGTAAGGTCATTCGATATCATACAGTACTTTTACAAGACTCTGGAAAGATATAAATTTATTTCCACTTGCTATCTGGCAGTTATATCCATACGCTCATTACAATCGGAAAATGGCATCAATTGAGAGAGAAAAAGTTAGTCGTTCAAGTTAGAACAACTCACCTAGAAGTTTTTCCAAACACTGCAGGCCTTGATATTGAGAAAGCTTTTCCAATTACTTGAGGGTACTCGTGTATCGCTGGTTTTCATATGTTGAGTAAAAACCGTTCCATGGAAAGAATAACAAGCGCATCTCTTTATTTAATTTTACTTAAAAAACGCACTTACACGATGGAGGTAACTCGAAACCTATTTCGTACCAACTTGGGAAATGTATTGTTTAAAAGAGAGCGTGTATGGCTTACGCGGTGAATATATTATTATACTCTGGGTCAAACTTTGAAAAATACGCCTGTGGACACTGTGCATGCAGAACAAGAGAACGGAAAATGGGTGAGGGTTTTTGCCGTCAACTACCGTCATCTTTCCTTTTCATATTTGTCCATCTACCTTTTGCATAAATTGTACAACATTATTTTTTTACTCATACCAATGTGCGGATACTTCTATGAAGATATTTTAAAAAAATAAGCATAGATGAATTCTAATTTGAAGAGAGATATCATTACACCCTAGGAACCACTCAGCATCATAAAACTCTACAAGTAAGTGTGATTTTAAGAGATGAGCTTTATGGAAAATGCAGAAAGTGCGATTTGCTTCGGTAGTTACGTGGCTTGTTTAATAAATCCCTGGAAAAATTTTGAAAATCGAATTATTTTTGCTATTTTTTTGTTTTTTTTTGCATTTATTTTTAGCTCGATAAACTTATCACAGGGTTTTTACAACTTTTTTAAACCGTCCTAACAGTTGAATTTTGGAAGGCCCTTAGAATAGACATATTTTTTGGGGATATACTCCTTGTTTCACACGAAAAGTTTTCCACCAAGTTATTTTTTCAAGTAAGGATATATGAAACGGTCACTTCATCAACTGTATTCCCATAGTGGATAAAGTTGATGTTGTCATGATTTGAACTTAAATTGCATGATTTTCGCCATCAAAACATGGCAGGTGTGAACCCGTGCATTGTCTTGATGAAAGAGAATGCCTTCTTTAGTAAATGAGGAAATTTTTCATGACTTCATTGCTCCACTGGTGAAGTAACGATACATGATACTCTTCATTTATCTTTTATCCTCTTTGCACTTAATCAACAAATCATTTCATGGGCATTCCAAAAAAACCGGAGGCATAAACTTTATACACTCACAGTTTCGACTGTAATTTTTTCTTTAAATTTTAGCAATTTACCCATGGTACGCCCTCAGCTACGTTCAATGTAAAGCACAAACTCGTCAGGAGTGCGACGGAAACGCACAAAATCAGTCTTTATATCGACCACATGATTGCGTTCATTTTTCACGGCCAGCAAACGCGACACTTATCTTGCCGATATTTTCTTCACACCCAATATTTCGTGCAAAATTGAACACTGTCATTTGTGATATGCCTGTGGCCTTAAATATTTCTCGAACTTTCATTGGTCGATCACTGAAAACAATATCGTGGATTTTGTCAATCATTTCTGAGGATGTCACTTTCACTGAACATTCCGAATAATGTTCGTCATTTGTGACTGTACGGCCACATTAAAACCCATTTGTTCAATTGCAAACATTCTAAAACAGAGGATAAGATGTGCCTTTAACTTCACTCAACTCAGTTTTATACTTTTAAGGTGTTCAGTCACTTAAATAGAAGTGTGTATTCACCGCACCGCATTTTCCTGAATTAGCAAATATTTGTTGCACAAATCGACTGCGAAAATGTAGCAACGTGATGATAAATCTGAAATGTTAACAGCAGTTTAGATGAGCCTCACTAATATAAAATCTTTTCGGATGCTTGGAACTCCATTTTTGGATTTTTAAGGAGTTATTGAACGTAAAGGAAACGGACTGAATATTAAAAAATGGAATATTAAGTCTAAAGAGGAGGGGATATTGAAGCGAGGAAGACTACGAACCCCTTCACCACTAACATAAAGAGCTAGAGAGAGCGAGACAAGGAATGGAAAAAAGTTAACTGTTCTGAAAAATTGCGACCTAAGCTCCCAAGAGACTCTCTTTGTCAACTCTGGGCTCTTCATCTCTTGGCGGGCGGGACGCTGCACTCTATTCAGGTCAATGTTCCCTGAAGTGACATTAAGACATTTGTTCCCTCCACGCCTATCACCGCCCCACATCACTCCTCTCGAACTCTGTGCCCTAAACTTGCATTTTCCCTCCCCATTGCATTTCACAATATCATCCCCACTTCGTATTTCTCTTCTCTTTCCCCTTACTCTGTCCATCCCTCTCACACGTCCCTATTATTCTCATAATAACCGCAATCAACCACTTAGACAATTTTCTCCTCAGGGTCGGAGTTGTGTGCTGATTAAGTAGTATACTGGCTTACGGCGCTGAGGCTCACCATTCGAGGGTAAGCGGACATATCAATTTCATTAGAGTCTCTAAATGGGGTCCACAACCCTTTCTTCAAACAGAACCAAACAAGAACCCCTCTTGAGAAGGAGGACCTGTATGTAAGCCTTTGCGAAAAACAATTCCAATCCTTTCACTGAAAAGGTGAGATCAGTGTTTGTGAAAATATTTAATGGTAAAAGTAAAAAGAGTTTTTCCATTAATTCTTGCTTGTTGACCGTTCGAGATTAGAAAATCAATATTAAGATTAAAAATACGGAAAGTCATAGAGTATTTCAGGCCTGAGTTTCAACAAGCCATTGATAATGTGATAATGCATTTGCCATCAGACACAAGGTTAAACTATGAGGCGAATACACACACAGATATATATATATATATATATATATATATATATATATATATATATATATATATATATATATATATATATATATATATATATATATATATATATATATACACACACACACACACGAGGGTCATCCGGAAAGTAGTACCCGTTCGTGAAATAAAGACACAAAAGTAAATATTAACAAACATAAAAAATTTTATTTGAAAGAGGATACTTTAAACTACTTCTCAACATAATCTCCAAGCAAATTAAGGCATTTGTCATAACGTGTGACAAGTTTCTGTATTCCTGCTGCATAGTCCTTCGCCGCCAGCTCATTGAGATACGCGAGGGACCCATCTTGCACAAATTTTTGCATAATGCAGATGGTGTTTAACAATTTCATGAACAATTGTTCGAGAAACATTGGGAAAATGCTCACAGATGTCATCAATTGTGACGCGCCGATCGTTCCTCACGAATTCGTCAACTGAGCTCACCAGTTGGTCTGTAATGACAGACGGTCTCCCCGAACGCTCATCGTCGTGTGTGTTCCCCCTCCCCATGTTGAAGTTGCGACACCACCGCCGAACAGACGACTCGTCCATTACATTGTCTCCATACACCTCCTTTAATTGGCGATGAATATCACATGGGCGAACGTTTCTTGCATTGAGGAATTTAATCACTGCCCTCACTTCACAACTGGCGGCGTTCTCAATTTTTTTAAACATTGTAAACAATCACAGAAACAACAAAGGCAATGCTAGCGTCACGCAACTTGGCTCAGAGACGGCAGACAAGCCACTGAAGCTATCTGACCTCGTCCAGCGGCTACTCGCGTCGTCAGCACTTCATGCGGCACGAACGGGTACTACTTTCCGGATGACCCTCGTATGTATGTATGTATGTATATATATATATATATATACATATACATACATATATATATATATATATATATACATATACATATATATATATATATATATATATATATATATATATATATATATATATATATATTACCATATACCATTATCATATAACATTTTACTTTTTCCGGGAAAACAAGGGACATCAACAAGTTAAAGCTTCCTGCTTGAAACAGAGCTCTTAAATATTCGGGCCCAATCCTATGGCATTCAAATTCTTACCTCCCTGGCAATACACGGTTGGATAAAGTGGAATCCCAGTGTTGTCTGAACTACAGAAGGGCACTGCTAGTGTCAGGTTTCTCGCCACACTATGTATGTTCACTTAGTGTTTCGGATATTGGTCGCTGTTTTAATTTTCATCACTAACAGACTTAAAGTCAGACACTGTGCGGGACCACAGAAGTAATTTGGCCCATATTACAACTTAATTCATCCCTTTGTCACGGGACGCAGTTGGTGCATCTAAAAACCACTCCGGCTATATATAGACTTATCCTAATTACTACCGCTTTACACCGCATTACTGTGTGAATCGCTGGAATTTCTCCTCACAGAAACTTTCTTTGGCTAAAGTTACAGTTTCATTATTCGCGTAGACTAAATCTACAATAGTGTTTTAATCCTCTCTTGAGTGCGCCATGGAGGGAGTTGAAAGACTAGTTCATCGTCCGTGGGATTCGACGTTTATAATCTAATTATCTTCGGTGTCTGCAACTTCGCCTTAACCATTCTCTAAAGCAGGCAAGAAATTAAACTCACTTTCAATGAAGTCGATTTGCCCTTCATGGAAGAGTTTCAAGATAATATTACTATAGTACGGTGGATATTTCCCAATCTAATTTACTCAGCGTTCGAAATCTATGTTTCGCTGGTGAATGGTATCTTCAGGATAATTTGTATCAAAGACCGCATGGAAACCTCTGAAGTCGCTCGATATAATTTCCCCTGATGATGATAAGAAGTTAAAGCTATTTTAAGGATAATCAATATTTCCAAGGAATGTAAGCAAGTTGAATAAATTATATTAATTGACCGTGTAAATTGCCCCGAGATTTATAAGATATTGATGATGTCTTCGAAAAACATCGTTTAAAGCACGATATGTGTAGTTCGCGATCTAAGGGTCAACAAAATCACCACACAATAGCGGAATATTAAAAATTGTTGTATGATTTCTATATAGAAGAAAGTGTTTTCTAAGCTGAGTTCCATATTATTTACATTTTTGGAAGCAAAAATGAATACCAATTGAATAAAAAAAATAACTTATTCATTAACTAGGAGCTTTAATAAACATAAGATATTGGCTTCTGAAAGCTTCAGAAAAAGTAATTTTCCTACATCATGCACAAATATGGAGGAAGCTTCAATAATGGTTTATGTTCATTCTGGGCATCCTTCGAAGGGATTATGACAGTTTTATTTCACCTAAAATCTTCGATCTATACGTCCAAACCGATATGAAGTGATCGATGTAGATCCCATAAATTTTTTTTGGAAGGCATTCATGCTATTCGATACAAATATTTATACCACGAAAGTATTAATTTACTATGCAGAGGTCTACCCGAAAATTTAGAAGTCCTTAAAACCAAACGTAAATTTCTTTCCATATTTTCATGAGACTCGTATTTGAGATTTCAGTGTCTAATCTATTGACTCGAGGACATATAATTTAAAACGGGGTATAAAAAAAGATTTTTGCAAATCGCTATTGAATCCTTTTACGTTGACCACATTGCATCAAATTGCCACTTCACCAACTACGGGTGGTAATACACCTGATTTTTTAGCAACAAAAGTCTTAAATAGAAAAATTATAAAAGGAATTATTGACCAAAGAGCAGTAAATGCTAAGTTTTCGCTATATGGCGTCCGTAATAAGAAAGAAGTTAAATTTAAAATTTAATTGTTATAAAACCTGGACTAAAATGGCCAAAAGGAGTGTATAACAGAATAAATTCGCAAGTTTAAGAAAAATATTAATCACCGAAATAATAAGGATAGGTGGAATCACTTCCTTGAGATCACGAGCTAAGTAGTAAAAAAATTCAGCCTTAGTAAATTTATAAAAGATAACATGGAACCTTAATGGTACAACGCGGATGCTAGAAAGGCATTCCGAAGTCAAAAGGCTATGCCATTCCAAAATTAAAAATATAAGAGATGATATCCTAGTGACAAAAAGAATGAGATCACTTATTATTACAAGATATCTAAGACGTATGCCAAGAATGAATTTTGGAAAGCGTCAATGGAATTCAGACGAAAAATGTTAGCAAAATATTTGAGAGAGAATTCAGAAGCATTTTGTTTATACCTTAGAGAAGTTCAGGGAAATAAGGCAACTGTTGATTCACAAAAAATGATAAATACGAAAGAGTACCTAGCGGTTTGGAAAAGGCTAACTTATTAAATTCCTTCTTTCAAAGCTTCTTCACCAATATCTCACCGAATGCCACCGATAGCTTAGCAAATCTTGCCGGTAAACCGATGCCCAAAATTGAACTCTCATGCAATGGAATATATCTTTTGCTGCAAAATATTAAGCCTAATAAATCCTCCTGGCCCGATGAAATACCAGCTCGTATATTTAAGGATTTAGCTTCGGAAATATCACCGAATCTAAAAATAAGATTTGATAAGTCACTGGTAGATCACAAGGTTCCCAATGATTGGAAAACAGCTAACGTAACTCCAATATTAAAAAATGGAGACAAAGAGAAACCGAGCAATTATAGACCTATTTCCCTCACATCCGTTTCGTTCAAAGTTATGGAACATTTTTGAATAAGCGGGTACAAAGAGTAGTGATAGATGGAGTTTGCTCAAATGCAGTAAAAGTTACTGCAGGTGTCCCCAAGGGAATTTTCATCGTAACTCTTTTATTCCTAATTTACGTTAACGACATTGCTCCGTAGTCACTAGCAAGATACATTTATTTGCCGATTATGTAGTGATTTGCCGTGATTCCCGTGATCCTGAGGGCACAGCAGCTTTTCCAGATGACCTCAATGCTATATGCAACACTGGTGTGACACTTAGCAATTATAATTAAACTTAGAAAAGTGCGTAGTCATTCATTTTTGGAAAAAGGGCAATTCCCACCCAAACGCCTTTTGTATTGGGAACATGGAAATGTGCAGACCCAACTAAATACCGAGGCGTTACCCTCACACATGATCTTTCCCAGGTGAAACTCGCACGAGGAATATGTGGATAAGCTAACTTGGTAAATATGATGAAAACGTCAAAGGGAGACGTCATCTGTCGTTGGTTAGGCCTCAGAATATGCTGCAAGTATATGGGATGCTCACGAAGTTGGATGAATTGCCGAATTGGATCGCGTGCTGCGTAGTGGAGATAGATTTGTAAAACGTTGTTATGATAAACTTGGTTAAGTATCCAAAATATTAGAGCAGCTAGGCTGGGAACCAATCACGGAGCGATGGTTAAATTAAAGATGGATTCTCTTGTATAAACTGGGCGTCTCTTTAGCAGTGATGTTGAAAATGTATGTTTACCGCCATCTTTCTACGGTAGGAGGGATAATGCTAATAAAATTAGAGAGATTAAGTGTCGAACAGATTGATTTAAAATGCCATTTTTTCCACGAACCATAGGGAATCATAATAACATTGGCCGACTGCGGTAGGGTCACGTTCGAGTAATAAGTATTCTGGTATGTGCTCATCCCATGCCACATATCCTAGCGGTGGCTTGCAGGATATATTAACAAATATTCTAATTACAAAAACTGAAAATTTTTCATCTACATTTTTTCTTTCTTATTCATATTATTTTATCTTTGGTATCGCTAAATACGAGTTATATTTCAACTTTTATCGCTTCAATGTCATCCATGAAGTTTGGTACCATTGTTGTTTGGCTTTATCTTGTTAAAAAAACTTACGTGTAAATAAAATATTGACGCTTCCCTATCTCTAGTATAAAGCTTCTTTCCTAATTTGACGGCAATTATTCAATTAGACCCATAGCATTTCACTGTAACCTTGACCAGCTTATGGAGGAGAATTAAAAAGTCAAGCACACTAAGAATAGGAGTATATACATATGCACGCATCCATACAAGGCTGCTACTACTTCCGTTTTGAAACATTAGTGAACATCCGTCGTTTACCATTATCCTTTTAAAACAAATATTTGATAATCCATGAGATTATTTTTTGTGTGGGTTATCCGGCATGGCTCAATCGTTTTCATTTCACTTTTTCTACAAATAAGCGATCTGCTTGGAGAAAAAAAATAATGCCAAACTAAAACAAACAATTAAAGGACCAACATCCGAGTTGAGTATATACCAAAACCAGATATCTAATGAATAGCAGTTCTAATTAAATATACCTTACTTCCCTCAGCAGTATATGAATGCCGCGAGTAGTACTACCTAGATTATAATGTACAAAAAGGGCGTTAAATAACTTGTCTATTAAGACTGAATTAAAAATAGAAACGTGAATTAAACGATGGGCAGAAAAAATATACCGTATTTGAAACATTACGATACTTTGGCGCATTAAAAAAATTTCCTACTTGGATAAAAATGATACTAAAGAAAAATATTTCACTTTTCCATCAATTTCAGTTTTCGGTTAGTCTCTCCAAATCCTTATATGGGCTAAACTCTACATCTTTTAATGTCTACTTCATATCTTATATTACTACTGGGACCTTTTTCAACAATACTTCACCGTCTTTTTTTCTTCTTTCCCTTCTTCCTAAGGTTATCGAGAGATATTGCCGCATTATATTCCTTGTCCACCCACCCGTTGCAATAATTCCAACGATATAATGCAGCTATTTCCTATATCGTTCGTTCGATCTCCATGATTGTTACCTTACACATTCAAACAACTATTAACGATCTTCTGTACCAATCTAATTCTAAGTCTTCCTATCTTCCACACTCTGCTACTCTTTCGTAACATAACTCAATGCCACCCAAAAGAAAAAGCTCCATAAGTAAGTGTTTAGATATAGTATGTCCTTTGATTATGAAGTTGGTACAACTGTCTGTGAAGCATTCCTTACATTTAAAAAAAAGTGTGTTCCTCTCTTCCATCGTTTCCTTTTTAATATACAGATCAAAAAAATGTAGTGCATTAGATTTCCCTTCATTGCGTCATCCATGCGGATTTCATTTCCAAAATGAAAGCCACAATTTAAGATATACATTTAGATCTTGATGTGCCTTTCTTAAATGTCATAGAGTTATGATACTATGATGCTACATACTCCTGTTTCTAAATTAATTTTCCCTCTTTTTTTTCTTAATCTCAATTTATATTACTTTTTGATTTGAAAAAGGTATTCACTATTTTACTTTATTGTCCTATCTTATTCCATTAGGCCTCCTACTTCCTTGCACCTCTCTTCGAAGTACATTTTTTAATCTTTTACTTTATTTCATAGGTGCCATATTCTGCCTTTCCTCTCTGATAAAATTCTCAACTGTGTCTCCTGTCTCCCTTACCTTATCTATTATTCGCTTCTCCCCTCATGGGCTATTTTCAGAATAAAATCTCATTTGTTACTGTATATATTTGTCTTTTTCATGTGAATTTAGATGCAATTGTATCAACAGTTTTATCTTTTTTTCGACCAGTATTATTTTTTCGCAACACTTGCGAAATATCCCTCAACTTTTTGCTCGTGCCATGACCAATATTGCATCCACTACGGCAGTTCTTGAGAATTCCTTAATTCCTCATTTATTCCAATTACCTCTGATATTACTCGATAGCCGCCATTCCAAAAATCTACACCCAGAGCACTACGTATTTCCGATGCAACTATTCATCCTTTTCACCTTCATTACTACATTTTCTAGTTCACCACTTTTTATCATACTTCAAACATTTCACGTTATCTATCATTTTTTCCATATTGATTTCAAATTTACATCCCACTTTTTTGTGAGGGGTCTCCATTCTGCAGTTTCCACTGTGAAATTCAATTGGGAGACCATTATTCTTGAATTTTTCAAATTCGATCACTAAATATTTCTAGTGGTAGCTTATTCCAAGAATATCCACATAGATATTTTACGTAGTGATTTCAGGCTTCCTCTCACATCTAACGTCGAGGACTATTATAGTTCATCCCCCTTCAGAGGTGATCTCCCAATTCAGGGGCCAAATGTCCGAAACCTCGACCAGCCCTTAGAGACGGCTTTTGCTGTCTACTTTAAGTACCGGCAGACTCTCAGTCAAAAGAGCCTCGTCCGCATTACCAGGGTTTTTCGTGTAATCACATACTGAAGCTCGCGTGCGTGAGGTTGATAGTCATAAGACAGAGGCTATAGGAGCCGAACTCACCCCTAATACCCCATCATTTTGCTAATTACGCATCAATAATACACACATATATCATATTTTGACAAATATAAAACTGGTCTAACATTATACACCGCAAGAAGAGAAAAAAATTATCTAGAAAAAGTAAAACCTGATGAATTGAAACACTATACGTATTTTTACTACCACTCATAAGCGTATTATTTGATAAATAGGCTGTATAGGCCAAATGAATACTAGAAGTGCCACAAAAACTTTTAATCAACAAAAAATGATTTCTTCGAATTTTTAAGGTGAATAAAATAAACTTTCGGGGTACAAACTGTTTTTATATTCCACCCATCATGTCCTGTTGATGGGTTCATGATTAATAAGCGAGAGAAAATGAATCATGGGAGATTGATCGAGGTCTTCCTTATCGGCAAGCGGATATCCTCTCTTCCATCAAAACGCCATAGAAGGCAGCAATTCCTCAGCTTTTGATAAGATTGATCTAATGAAAAGATCCGGGATAAGCAAGAATCACGCACTAGACAAACGCTGCTGTAAGAAAATCGCGTGCATTGAAGTGGCAAAATTCATCGAGTGGAGTAGGCTACAAAAATAGTATGCCATTAAGCCTGTCCGCGATATCTATTATAAGGTATACATAATTGGAAGAAATACACTCGAGCTATGTCATTTTTGGGTGCCAAAACTGCCAGCGAAACCGCAGGTCAGCGTGTCATGAATGTATAAATTCCACTCGTATAGTAATATTCCCAAAATTAGCACCATTTGTACCAATAGCTCATCTATCAGACCATTTTTTGGGTTAACTACAGATATTCCAGATAAAAATAACCTGATGTCGTGCATTTATGAATTGGAAAGTCTTCACCAAAACTATTAATAGCACGTGATACGAACGTTCGCCGTATTCAATCTCTTCTAATGAATAAAAACTCGTGAAGAAAATCATATTTAAGGGTCCGATTGAGAATAATTATCAAATAAACGAGCTTTTCAAGTATGAACACTGCCATAATAGTATGATTTTTTATTTGTATGCATGCGAAGATGTATTATCTTATTTTATTTAATATATCATCGGGAAAAGTAGAGGAAATGTGAACTAGAAAAAATATATTTTCTAAGTTTCCAGTTTTAGACGATATTGCCTGTACCTTTGATAATAAAGCTTACTCGGATTGTTGTTTGCATAATCTCTAATCAGATTGAGTGACCACGAATCAAGAATTCTCGAGAAAATAAATTATCTAAATACTGTTCAACTTTACTTATGTGATATATCCGTGGGAATAGTAGATGGATACGTTATTTGAAATGTATCTAATTTCTCTGTCCCTTTTCCCTATTTTTTGATCTAAGAATACATATTTAATTAAGGGAGTATATTTATTTAGCAATGTAAACTTCGGTATTTGCCAGGATGTTGTGGTTGAGTTCAGCTATCTGTGGAATCAAGACAAATATAAATAAATAGGGGTGAATCAATTCAGGAAGAAACTAAATTATTGTACAAATGGATAGCCATCATAGCTCAACAAGCAGTCGATCATTTGTGCTTAATCTAAATTTAATTTATTAATTTTATTTGAAGTAATTAATAAGTTACTTATACATTGATTTTATAAATTCCAAAATTTTGAAACGGATTTGGACTAATTAAATGTCAAATAAGAAAATTTAAAGGTGTTGTGAAATAATCCCCTTTCCGTTCCGAGGGGATAAGTAAACGTAAAAGCAAGGAGAAATAATAAAAATGGTGAGAGGGTACTAAGGGAGCTAGGAATGACAATGGTAAGACTAAGATTACCGTCGAGTTCGATCGTGCCGCTACATACAGAACGTAAAGGGAAATATTAAAGTGAGAAGTTTAAGAATACAAATAAAATTAATAAAATGAAGGAAATAGGCATAATGTACGTAGGCTTGTAATTTAGAAAGTAAATGAGTAAGGATAACGTAACATAGGGTGATAAAGACACATGTCTCACACGCTTAAGTTTCAACGAACTAAAATCTCATCGGGTCATATCACCAAGCAAAAGAGGTAAATGGTCATCTCAGCCAAAATTAGGGGAAAAGCCAATTCTTTAACTATAGGGTAATAGGTTAAGTATTATAGTTTCAAGAGCTGAACAGCCAAATAACTGCATACATTGATGAAAAATCCTGTTTTATAGACAGTTTGAGCAAATTAATTGCCAGCTAATTTTTTCCGTTACACTTAGCTAAATTTCCTGCATGCGAATAGTGCTGATGCCATTTGCAAAATCATGGCGAAGAATATGCCTGGCGATACAAGTATCCAGGAAAAACTTCGTTACTATCCAAATTTGGATTGATTGGATAAGTGACCTTCACACAACCACCTACGCAAAAACAACTTAACATACCACCTGACTAATGACGGTCAAGGACTTTTATGTTTTGTTTCCAAGGAAGGTGTACTCTTTCCTGTAGCGTATTTGCCTGAATTTAATTTAGTAATATTTAATATCAAACCGTTTGAGTGAGGCAAACGGATTTCATGATCCTTATCAAAAGGCAAAATCAATATACGTGCTATCAGCACGTAACGTCGCACTCTAGAAGCGCAGAAATTTCCGGGGATATTTGCTTAATAAAAGCAATACTTTTTTATTTATTTATTAATTGTTTTTTCATTTAAGTGTTTCTAACGATAAAAGGTGGGCAATTTTAAGAATCAAGAATTACATGTGAAAAGTCTCAATTCAATCCATAGTTTTTTGTCAAAGAAAAAGAAAACAGCACGAACGAAAGAGGAAGCGGTATTATTTGAAGCGTTGCAATTTGACAACTGAGAAAGGCACGGGCAGAATTGATGTTTTTGTCCATGAAAATCGGGGGCTTTATTAAGGCGAAAGATTTTCACACTCTGAAATTGTTGCATTGCATGCACACTTCGAAAATGACTCCGTTAAAAGTTACTGCTGTGGAATTTCCCGCTGTTTCTTGGAATTCACATACTATAAATTTCGAGCAACATTCACAGTTACATAACCCCTTGAGACGCTTAATATATTGATGATCAGGGAGTCAAGTAGATTGCGAACCTTTCTCATAATCAATGTTATAAACTTAATTTACCAGCATCGGAAAGGTGCATAAAAGGAAAACATTCCCATTGAAACTGGGCTTCGGATCATATACAGCTAGGTTATCAATGCTATTATTATGTATTATTATGAGTAAAAAATCGCGATACCGTGGTCTTCCCATTCCCTATTAATCTTAAAAATAATAAAAGAAATCCTGATTTTAGTTTATATTTTCAATGATACTGAACAGGCATTCACAACATAAAACGTTTTATACACAAATGTCATAATATTTAAAATACTTTCAGTTGCGCAAAACTGGTACTTTTTTGGTTAGAATTCATACAACATCATACAGGAAAGGAACAGTGCGTTTCGTAGCATAGGTTTCATCGTTAAGAGCATCCGCCCGGCAAGTGGAAATATCCGAGGTTCGAGTCCCGGTCAAGGAAATATTTTTACTCTTGTGATCCGTTCGATTCCGCCTTCCCCACCTCTATTGTGTTCGTCCTTTATGTGTGTTCCTATCCCTTTTCCTTATATCTGTTTCTGTATATATGAGTATTTATTCGCCGTTTGGCGGGATTTCGTGTTTTAATGTGTATTTGGCCAATGTGGCTCATCTCTTTCTTCTGGCTATGCGTGCCACGAAACGCACTGTTCCTTTCCGGTATGATGTTGTATGAATTCTAACCCACTGTCATTTCCCTCTTGTGTGTGGTGTAATTCTCCTTTGGTGGGTGAAACAGCCCCCTGACGCCATCTCTTGGCTATAGAATCAGGGCGCTAGCCGACATATTAGACCCACGGATCTCAGGATAAATTAGGTTTCCTCGGTAGCTCAAGTGGTTAAGAGCATCCGCCCGGCAAGTGGAAAGATCCGAGATCCGAGAGTCCGAGAGTTTCGAGTCCCGGTCAAGGAAGTATTTTTACTCTTCGATCCGTTCGATTCCGCCTTCCCCACCTCTATTGTGTTCGTCCTTTATGTGTGTTCCTATCCCTTTTCCTTATATCTGATTCTGTATGTATGAGTATTTATTCGCCGTTTGGCGGGATTTCGTGTTTGAATGTATAAACATACAACATATGTATACAACAATATATATATACATATATGTACATATAAATATATACATATATATAGATATATACATATATATAGATATATACATATATATATATATATATACATATATACATATATATACATATATATATATACATATATATATACATATATACATATATATATACATATATTTATACATATATATATACATATATATATATATACAAATAAAGAAGAATATAAAGGATATAAAGAATATAAGGAAGAATATAAATACAGAATTAGGCAAAATGAGTACAAAGAATTGAACAATAAATTGAGGCGGGCAACAAATAAGGCAAAAGACGCATGGTGGAAGACGCAGTGCGAGGATATGGAAAGTCTCCAGAGGAAGGATGAAATCGGTGCGCTGTACAGCAAAGTTAAATCGTTATCGAGAAGTAAGAAAGGAAGAGCTATGCTAATAGTTAGAGATAAGGCGGGTAAGGTAATAGTTGACGCAGGAAAGATCCAAGAGAGATGGAAGGAGTATATAGAAGAAATGTATAGTAAAGAACTCAGACCAACACAGTTAGACATTGAAAAAGAAAATGACGTAGAGGAAGACAGCTTAGGTCCAGGCATACTAGACAATGAGATAGAAAGGGCATTAAGGGAGATGAAACTAAATAAGGCCGTGGGGGTAGATATCATTCCCGTGGAACTTTTAAAATGCTTAGGAAAATGTGAGAGGAAGAGGCTATATGGGCTGATCCGTAGCATTTATGAGGAGGGAATCTGGCCGGAAGACTTTGTGAGATCAGTTTTAGTTCCGATTCCGAAAAAGGTAAAGGCCACGTCATGTGAGGGCTATAGGACAATTAGTTTGATATCCCACGCAGCTAAAGTTGTTCTCAGGATCATAAACAAAAGGGTAGAGAGTAGGGCAAATGATTACTTAGGGGATGATCAGTTTGGGTTTAGGAAGGGGAGAGGGACGCGTGATGCCATTGCAGTAATGAGATTATTAATCGAGAGGAATATAGAACACAACCAGGAGGTATTTGCCTGTTTCGTAGATTTCGAAAAAGCGTTTGATAGAGTGAATTGGGAAAAACTAATGAGTATATTGCAGAAAATAGGAATAGATTGGAGGGAAAGGAGGCTAATCCGCAACCTGTACATGTCTCAGACTGCTCAGGTGCGGGTGGGAAACGGGGAGTCAGGATGGGCAGTGTTAGGAAGGGGTGTGAGGCAGGGTTGCCCATTATCACCGTTGCTGTTCAACCTGTATGCAGAGGAAATGATTAAAGAGGCATGGGAAGAACTCGAGGTAGGAATGAAAGTGGGCGGTGAATTCGTAAAATCAGTTACATTTCCTGATGACCAAGCTTTAGTTTTCAGTCAGCCAAGGCTGCTGCAAGCATTGCTGAGTGAATTGGAAATTCAGTGCGACAGGTATGGGATGAGAATCAACATTAATAAAACAAAGGTTATGCGATTTTCTAGAAAGAAAAAGGCCAAGCTTAACATTAAAATTGGAGGGCAAAAACCAGAGCAGGTAGAGCAGTTTACGTATCCCGGTAGTGTTTTGGACCAACACGGTCAAAGTAGTAGGGACGTAAGGAGAAGAATTGCGCTAGGCAAAGAGGCTTTCACAAGGAGGAGAGAGTTGATGACGGGGACATTGAGTAAGGAGGTTAAGAAAAGACTCTTAAAAACTTTGATTTGGAGCGTAGCTATGTACGGTGCGGAAACGTGGTCATTGAAGCAGGAGGATAGACGTACATTGGAGGCTTTTGAAATGTGGGTGTGGAGATGAATGGAGAAGGTGAAATGGACAGAGAAGAAAACAAATGAGGAAGTACTTGGTATGGTGGGCGAAGAGAGGGGTTCGTTGGGAGCAATCCTATGGAGGCAGGAAAAGTGGATGAAGGGGGTGTTGACCGGCAGTGGAATGTTGAAGACTGTGATAGAGGGTAGAATGTTGGGCAAAAGAGGAAAGGGAAGGAACAGGATAGGGATGTTAGACGGGATGAAGGGCGGAAGAAAGTACTCAGAGATGCAGAGGGACCTGGTGTAGAGTAGAATTAAGGGTTGTGTTTTGTTAGTAGTCACAAAATATTTGTTTGGTAGTTGTGTCCATCGAAAAACCTACCTTAACCGGTAGATTACCTTAAAAAAAATATATATATACATATATATACATATATATACATATATATATATACATATACATATATATATACATATACATATATACATATATATATACATATATATACATATATATATATACATATATATACATATATATATATATACATATACACATATATATATATACATATATATACATATATATATATACATATACACATATATATATATATATATATATATATATATATATATATATATATATATATATATATATATATATATACATTTATATATGTATATATGGTGGGCGAAGAGATGGGTTTGTTGGGAGCAATTCTATGGAGGCAGGAAAAGTGGATGAAGGGGTTATTGACCAGCAGTGGGATGTTGAAGACTGTGATAGAGGGTAGAATGTTTGGCAAACGAGGAAAGGGAAGGAACAGGATTGGGATGTTGGACGGGATGAAGGGAGGAAGAAAGTACTCAGAGATGAAGAGGGACCTGATATAGAGTAGGATGATGGATTTTGTGTTTTATTAGGAGTAATAAAATATTTGTTTGGTAGTTGTGTCCATCGAAAAACCTACCTTAACCGGTAGAGTACCTTAAAAAAAAAAAAAAAAAAAATATATATATATATATATATATATATATATATATATATATATATATATATATATATACATATACAGGGTTCGTTCGGAAAATAAGTGTACTGAGCTCAGGGAAAAAAAATTGATAACACTTTTACATATCTTAAGCTAATATTCCTCAAAATAGGACCCTTGTGAGTCGATACACTTGTTCCAGCGGCGTTCCCATTCCTGGAACGCTCCCGCAAAGGCATCATCGGGAACCTCTCAAAGACACGTCGTCACGGCCTCTTTGACGGCGTCCAAAGTCCCGTATCGCGTTCCTTTGCGTTTCTTCACGTCTCGTCACCCGAAACAACGTTCTCAAAAAAATGTGGATCATTTTTGCATAGATCTGCAAGTTTTGTCTCGATTTCCAAACGATTGAGTCTTTGATCATCACTGAGCACTTTCGGCACCAACTTTGCACAAATTTTTCGCATCTGTAATTGCTCCATAATAATCTCGTGCACTATTGTTTTTGGCACATTACACTGCTCTGCTATCATCCGAACACTAAGACACACAAACAGAGTTCAGTACATCCCGAACTTTTCGCACATTTTCGTCGGTGAGTGTCGTTGATGGGCGTCCAGGACGTGGTTCGTCGTCGACCTCTTCTCTGCCCTCCACGAACATCTTGTGCCACCGAAAGATCATGTTTCTGGACATGGCTGACTCCCCGTAAGCCTGGTTAATCATACCGACAGTTTCGGTAGACGATTTCCCAAGCTTTACCGCAAATTTGATGGAATAACGCTGCTCCAAAAACTTCGGCATCGCGTTCCGTGACGTGGGTCGAGCGTGGAGGTTCGCGTTAACAGAGCTCCTCACTACACCACAGCTCAGAGCCGACTGCCTTTTTCAGCGTCGCTTGCCAACATACCCCCCTCCAATCGCAGCCCGTCAGAGCGGTGCTGGGCGCGCCTGGAGCGGCGCGCCCCGCCCAGGAGTCAGTACACTTATTTTCCGGACGAACCCTGTATATCTAAATATATAAAACTAATTCCTAAATCGTGTTAGCTACACCATTTATAACTCAAGAAGGGCGTTACCGATTTTATTGAAGTTTGGTTTTTTCGATACGACTCAGCCCAGATTAGGAAAATAACCATTAACATATCGTAAAAGTATCGCATTGTAAAATATCGAACCATATCGATTTTAATGATATTTGTTTTTTTCTGGATTCATCTCACCCAAGAGTAGCAGGAAAACCATTAAAATAGCGTATCGTAATATCGTATCGTCGAACTTAATAATATTTGGTTTTTTGGAATCTTCCCAGCCCAGGTTAGTAGAATGACCAATGAAATATCGTATCGTGTCGCTTCATCATAGAAATTTAAAAGTTCGCAGCTATGTGTAGCGGTTCATGGTGATCTAGGTGCACGTTTGACTGATGGCCATATTCATACAGTTCACCCGAAGAAGGATGAATGCTTCTATTTTCAGTTGTAACTGGAGAGTGCTCGAGGGCCAACATCGTTCAAAAAAATACGACCTGTTATTGATACAGTGTGTCCAACATTTCGTGCTGCATGCCCAGCGCTCAATTTTTGCTTGAAAACGATAATCATTGGGAAACGACAATAGTTGAAGCAACTATGTCTGCATCTCCTAGTCAGATACGCACATTACTTGCTATCAGCCTTTCGACATGCTTCCCATCCAATCCACGTGACCTGTGGAACAAATACAAGGATAACATGTCAGAAGACATTTTACATCGAATTCATGTGAGTCCAGGAAATCTCTATATTGAGGTAAATGAGAAGATGCATAACAAGGCATTGCTGTTGATTGGGCATCGCATGTGCAAGGCATGTGTAACCTCATGTGCGGCAGTTTATTAGTGAAGTTACGAATGCCAGCGCCAGATCGTGGAATGAACGATGCATTTAATTGAGAATTGGAAATCAACGTGAATATGATCGACATGAATTAGACCAACCAGTTCAAATGAATGTACCCCTGCTGAACCAAAAGGAGGAAGGATATGGTACATTAATGAAGGCAATTGATGATGGAAATGGGGGCTGATTTTTCCTGGATGTCCCTGGTGGAACTAGAAAGACATTCCTCATATAATTGCTTTTGAATATTGTTCGTGTGAGATCGGACATTACGGTAGCAGTTGTTTCTTCTGGCATATGCGAGCACATTGTTAGAAGGATGCCGTACGGCTCATTCAGCGTTAAAGCTACAGAACTCTGAACATGTGGCATATAACATTTCGAAACAGTCCGCAATAGCCAAAATTTTAGTAGCATCTAAAATCATATGGGACGAATGTTAAGTTCACGTTTGCATTTTTACACTTGTTTCTCGTGTTAAGAGCTTAAAAAATTCAAGTGACGCATATCTATAATTTTACAAAATAAAGGCATCTCTTGAGACATTAGAACTAACATATTCTACTATTTCAGGAATTTCTCAATTCTTTGAAAGCTTAGACATTAGAACTAAATGTATGTATGTTAAGATCAGACTCTTTCCATCGAGGTATACGTACTAACAAAGTACTCCAACTAGTAAATCTCCATATTAAATTTAAAGATTAAATCCCACATGCCAGTTTACGTCATATAAGTACCAGTAAGTAGCCTGGGGAAAGGTTCAGATAGATTAAACAGATAAAATTTGACGTTGAGACAGCACTATATCCCAAAAATCTATGGAATATGGCTTTAATGATACATGCATACCCTATGCTTATTTATAATTCATTTTATAGGCAAGCAGAAAGACAAAATATTTTGAAAATTAAAATGATTTCGCAATCATCAAATTTAATCGAGCTTAGAGCGCTGGTTTTAAGGGAAAGTGTTAAAGGGCATAAATGATAAGGACTACTAATGATCTGAATATTAAATATATTAATATAAGATAAACTGAATTTCCATTGAGAAATCGAGGAGTAATTCAAAGGATTCCATCCCTCAGGTCTTCGACAATGTTCTTCTCAAACTAGGAAAAAAATAGCTAATGTCAAATGTTATGCAATTTGCCTGTATAAAGAGAAAATCGTTCGATTAGAGCATCTAATAGAAATCTACTGATTAACCCTTGTTTTTAAAAATAAACTTCCATTGTCCTTTAATAATCATTGATGTACTTTAAGCCGGACATCATGGATTTCCAATTAGTAAATTTCATGAAAATATTGGTGGTTGAAATGACACAAATTTCAATGCAGATAAAGTGTATTTACAAGTTCTTGCCACATAAGTTACATTCTACTGGCGCAGGATCCGCCTTCATTATTCATAAATTCCAAATTATTTGCTACCTTTCAATGGACGTTTTTCTTAAAAGAGCATACCATTAAGCGGCTTTTGAGGCCCTAGAACCCACCGTCAAAGAAATAAAAGACGATTCTAAGGAGGCTGGTTCCGATACCTACTTTAGGGTCTCCTCGGGGGAGTGTTTCAGGTCGTTCAGACATTCAAGCGATAAACGGGAGTGGAGCATACTTCTACAGGAAAAGGCTTCGGTTTCCATAAAGGTGGACTGTGCTTGCTGCTTCAGGGTTGGTTCCCATAAATTTTTAAAGATGAAAACTGGAACACAAGGCAAAGAACCGTTGAAGGTTCTTCACTACGCCATACTTAAAGCAGGTGAGCAAATATACGAAGGATTAGCCGCGACTAAGGAGATATATTTTAGAAACTGCCCGAGGCCTGAGGGCTGCCAAATATTTGCATGTCAAGGTATTTAAGATGCCGAAAAAACTTAATATTGATGAAAAGAATGAGTCCACACTCACTTGGGCTATGTTTACTTAAATGACGAAATAGGATGTAGGCAGTAGATAAGAGGCTTAAGCCTTTTATATCAGAGTATGCAATGCTCCTTTTTCTTGCTGAAGCTGACATAAAGAAAAGAAGGAACTATTCAGAAAAAGGAAAGTGCTCTTCATCAGCAGTCAATTTCAGAGGTTATATCATTATAATGAACATCGAAAAACAGGAATTCGTAACGATCATTAGAAAAGGTATACCTCTGGCGTAATATTTTGATATTTCCAGGAAAATGGAAAAATCGCTGTGGATATTTAAAGTAATTTAAAATAAACGTAAGGAAATTCTAAATCTAACCTTTTCATCGGAAACAAAAATTTATTTAGAAATTTTCACTTCCCAAGTCAAAAATCGGAATTTTGGTCTCTTATTTCTTCTTGATTGAGATTATTATCACCTTCGAACAAAAAACTAGTAATTTTCCAGATACTCCCAAATATTAAAAAGTATTTAAATCCATAATGCTCCATTCACTACACAGAGTGTTTTCCATATTTTGTTTAAACACGGCTAGCTAGTTTACCGCTGTTCATTCACTTGCTTGCTAATTCAATGCTTTTACGATCAAATAAGCCCCTCTTACATGATCGTCTTATGAAATCTATTGGGTGTCTACTAGGAAATCGGACGCCGAACAAAATGTGTGGCTTTCGATGAAACCTAAGAGAAGAAGAGCCACAACTATGAGTCCGTTCGGAAAATATTAATGTCTAATTTAGAAATTGGAGTAAGGTCATGCGTTTTCTGAAATTTAACTATTTGGCTTGAATAAATGATCAATTGCATAAAACAACTCATTTGAAAAGACAAAAAAGTAACACGTCAGCATTTTAGAGCGCGAAACTCATGTCTGAAATTTATCTCGCATTGCCAATGTTGGAAGTTACAAACGCTTTATGCTTTACTTAGCTACTTATCCTAAACTTAGCTACACGAAATTTTGGGAGCCGATTAACATTCATTCGCAATTTCAGTCTTTTTCCCACCCAAAGCGGATGCTAAGGTCCCCTGAGAGAACCCATATACCTCGAATGAAACCTTGGGATCGCTTGAAATGTAATTCATTGCTTCCTCAGCCGATTAAAGCAATTTCCATATTCATTCATTTCTCAGAGGAAAATGGGGCGGAGATGACTCCGACGATGTGAAACACAGGCATCAACTGGTTCGGAAGCGCAACGTTTTTTTTGTCCTAAAAATACAACACTTTCCACATTACTAGGGGGTTGGGATGAAATGATGAAGCCACGAAAGGCCCAGCGTGAATACCTACTCGTTTATTTGTGCATGTGTGTGTGTGTTCGTATGCCGTGTACGCTAAACCTCCCCTCCCCGAAACCCGTCCCCTTCTCTCGCCGGCTTTCGAGTTCCTGAGCGAGTGTTATTAAGTTTGTGTGCTCGTGTGGGTGTGCCTTCGTTCAACATCGGACCGCACGCAAAGGGACGGGGTCATTAATAATAGGGAAATCAAGCGCTTCCTCTGCTGCTAGAAATCGAGGATACATATGGAACTCAGTGAGCCGCATTGCTAAAGAGGTCGTCTCTCGCCATCGCAGTGGTCTTCCGTTAGAGAAATATAACCCTGGAGCTCCTCACAGAGAGGCGGGCAGCGTGACAGCCTGCAGCGACAATGGTGGACACTTATTCTCTCCATCAGAAGGAAATGGTCTCCTTTATTAATTCAGCGGGAAAGTTAAATCTATCAAGAATAATGACTTCATGCACGAATACGAATTCTTGGAACTTCCAATTGTGCGGTAATTTTCGCTTTTGTGTTTGGTAAGAAAATGTGGGTAAATGAATTCGCGAAGAGATCAAATTTTACCGACGAAGGCTAGGTACGTCAAATAAAAGATATCGAAATATAATTGAGCTAATTCACATTCGAAACCGAAAATCGCCACAACTCATCATACGAACGCAAACGGTTCAACACCCATTGATTATGCATGGACAATATAAAAACGAGTGGCCAAAATACGAGACCAATAATATGAATTTTACTTATCAAATGGAAAGACTATTTTTATCATGAATTTCATTAAGCTTACGAGGACTTTAGATACCATTGCTTCTATTTTCCCGGGGGATCCGCATGTCAGTGCGTTATTACATGACTATCGTGTATCCATACACGTTAAACTGAAAATCATAAATACATAATCTTTACATGCATGTATATTACTTAGTACATGTATAAGAGGGGTGGAATACTGTTAAGAGAAACAAGGGATCCCCCATCCGTATTAACCTTGTTTTAGCATGAAAAACGGCGGAAGGCTATAGGAAAAGGACTCACAACTTATAAAAACTGCTACAATTAACGTGATCCCCACTATAAAAGCAATTACTTACAAAAGTTATGACTGAAAGTTTCACTACGCACAAGATTTAATTTAATATTTTTTACAATCTGAAATTGTGCCACTGCAATGCAAATCCAACGGATGACTCCGTTAAAATTACTGCCAGGCATCTCCCGCAGTTTCTTGGTATTATATTTTCGCATCTCAATTTTTTCTCGTTACTGATTACAACGGAACTGGAAGAACTTCAGCAACTCTCGAAGAATATGTCTATTTGTACGTATTTAATTTTCACGTATGGATTAAGTGCTCATGAAGGATGAACAATTATGTATGATGTCGTCCAAAGGGGCTACTAGCTGTCGTTGCCGTAACTTCATTTAATTGGATTTTATTGCCAACGTTGGTTTTAAACTCCTTAAATACATTTTTCGCGAGTAGCTAGAGTAATATCATGGTTTTGTGACAAATATTCAACATTACCAATCGAAATTTCGATTATGTTTATTTCTTGGAGTAGTTATTTGGGGGTTTAATTGATTTACATGATACTCGTATACTTCATGAAATCATCATTCATGAAGCTGCACTTTGGTAAAATTTTGGATGTATTGCACAAATTCGTAACACCTAATTCATATCTGATCTATTTCCACGCAGGGCTTCATAAATGAACCTTCCAACTCGTTTCATCATAAGATCTGAGTCTTATTTCAACAATTTAAGAAAAACCCTGGAGTTTTGTACGAAGTGGTAAAATGGAGAATGTTGGTGAGGGAGATCAGAAAAAGGGACGAGAGAAATCTACATGTTAAATGCCATGATAGAGGAAAGACTGCTGCTTGAAGGGCAAAAGAGAGTTGGAAAAAGGTATTTCATATCAATCTTGAAGGCATTTACTTGTATACATAGGTGGGAGGAAATGTACAATGAAGTAATATGGCGCACAGAAAAGTAAACCACCGCGACATGTAGCACCTTATAGGAGAAAGGGACCTTCCTAAAACCTATCTAACTAGATAGAATATCTGTAATCAATGATATATTTTTGTTTTAAAGGTAATCTACCGGTTAAAGTAGGTTTTTCGACGGAAACAATTACCAAACAAACATAATGGAACGGAAAAGAAAATCCTTATAAATAAATAAAGACATTTGAAAAAAAATCAATACAATGAATACAAAGAGAAAATAAGTATCGTGGCAATTTTTAAGAAACCTTAGAAAATATGGAAGAGCATTGGGATAATGAAAGACCATCAGTTAAGGTAAAGGGAATATATCAGCTGGATTCATATAAATACGTACTTCTACACTGAATCACAATATGACCGTTGGAGTTTGGGATGGTTTACGGAAGGTAACTTCAATAACATATTACACCAAGTACATAAATCAGACCCACAGTACAACGGGAAGGATTGTACACACACACTCACCATTATAATTCACCCAACATCTTAACTGAAAATAATTGGAGAAATTTAAATTCTTTTTAGTGAACACTTAATGATGACGCTTCTCGACAGTCTATCACTGCGTCATTTATAAGATTAGTTAAATTTACAACGGCATTTAAAAGGCACACACACATATTTTATATATATATATATATATATATATATATATATGTGTGTGTGTGTGTGTGTGTGTGTGTATACCAAATACTACTCCGATATCCTTTGAAATTTTATGGGGATTAATATTTCATAAAAGCCAATATAAATCGAACTCTCTCAACTCAGAGTGAAATCGATAATTCTAAGCTATAACGAATTGAATTATAATAAAATACTTTGAATTTATTTAACGAAATGAGATAATCACTTGAAGATGAGTTACTTTCAAACTGCTATGTAATCTGTTGAGTATTTAATTACCTAATTTTAAAGATATTCGACTGTTATTTCTAAAGTTAATATATGTGCTCAACAAGTTTCAATATTTTCGGTATTAATTCCGCCTAGAATGGAGGCAGACAAATACATTACTTTATAACAATCTACCAGCACATAAGATTTCATAACTACCATAATAATTAATTAAATCCACGGAATAACGAAAGAATCTCTCCATTTCACAAGCTCAAATTAACTTACCTCCAATTAAATAGACTGGCAGTAGCACTAATTAAACTAGTTTAACACTTGAATAAAGAAATGTTCCATCACTGCTTGTATGGAACCTTTGGTTAATTTAATGAAAGTAAATTGACAAAAAGTAGACTGGCGGAAAAACATGAGTACAGCACCATCAGAGGAGACATTTTTCTAAAGATTAGGAATATCATTCAGGAAGAATATTTAATTCTCAGAACCACACAGGTAAAATTTGGCTTCATACAAATTATTCTAACTAACAAGAGCAACCGGTTTCCACAAACAGATATTACGGAGCCTTAAATTCACGAAACCAACGTCCAAACACAAATGACGATATGGAGGACATATTCGTGATTGAAGGGAATTTCCAAAGTACGATATGAAATGTGCATAAATGTATAAGGAATTAAAGTTTCCGTCTACGAAGAGAAAACCAGAAACAATTATTGACCAATGCTTCATGAGAGTACATTCACAAAAAACCCATGTACATGATGCGGCATTGTTGCTTTCAACTAGGTCAGAACACAGGTAGCATACGGGGTAACCGAACATTTTAGGCTTTGTACACAAAAGGTATTTAAAAAACGAGCGCTTCGACACACTTACACTCTGGGGCTGTTTGGGAAAGCATTCACAAGCTAGAGGAACAAGAAATAAAAGGGATTTAAAAAAAACGCTTTCATATTTTCGCCGGATCCTTATTCAGAATCAGAGCTCACGCGCAGCCAAACACGGAGTGGATGGGGAAACAATGCGGCGGAGTACAACACACCTCGAAATTATGCAAATGTGCTAACTTGAAATATCTGGGCCTATCTCTTACTTTACGGAGAAAAAACTTGATTCTGCCTGCCACCGTACCGCCCTCCTGGCATCCCACGAGCCCTTCCTTCCCCCGACTCCCCCTTTCTCACACCCCGGTCTTGTGCCACGGCCTTTCCACACCCTCCGTTGGCTGGGCCACCTCGCCCAGGACCTCCAAACAGAGATGTGTATATGCTTTTGACCCAGCGTTTCTTTTTTCAGCACAAAGTCTTTTGTTAGAACATTCGAGCGCCGGGCCGTTTCCTCCACTTTCGACAAACGCGCACTGAAAATTATAATAATTATTTCTTTTAAATATATATAATATTCCTCATAACCTATGCTGAAATTATCCTCTCATACCTCTCCAGCAACGCATGCCGGACAGCGGATGTCTTAAGCTGAATTTCTGAATGTCTTTGTTGCTTTGGTACTTAGGACGTAGCTGTGATCAGAGAGTTGTGATGGTGACGTGGGCAGTTTGTCAATAATAAAAAAAAGAGTTCTCCATCCTCCAAAGTAACTGGAATATATTCTGTAGTTTTTGAATGTTTAATATTAGCTATTGTGTGATATATCGGAGAAGAAAATACTTTGTTCTTCCACATACATATATTTTACTATGAACGATCTAGGTTTTGACTTACGAAGTCATCATCAGGTCATCTTGCGAAACCTGACATATGATTATCCTGAATTGCGAATTTGCACACATAGTGTTTTGTCATGTGTGTTTTTTATCATTGTATCACATATTGAGTGGGTTACCGCGTTAGGAAATATTAAAACAATTAATACATACCATTAAAATGGCATTGTTAATCTTTATCAGATAATAAAATTATTTTTTTTTCAAGAAATCAATCGCACTTTAAACCACCCATTTCCCATACATATCTCTATTAAATTTGATTTATTTAAGTTGCCCAAGTTGATTTGACGTTCTAAAAGAGGAGTTTGGGAACATTTTAACATGTAAAGATATGATAAATCCATAAACACTGAGTCTGAGCCTGTAAAAAATTCCACGGGGATATTAAGGGTCGGTGAGAAAGTGAAATAGAATGTTATACCGGGAGGTAAATGAAATGTCAGCATTAAGAATGGAAAAAATGATACAGCAGAAATAATGCAGATCAGATAGAACAAATAGAGACACTATGAAGAAAATATAGGAGAACTATGTACATGGAGCTTCTTTACGGATCTGCTTTTGCAATGCGCTCATCCGGGCAGTTACCATAATCGCACTTCGCATCAAATTCTATGTAGCACCAAAGCCTTTGGCAAAGCCACACGCTACATATGCCTATTATAGCAAGAGCATCAATCACTAAGGGCTTCACTCATTTTTCAAATTTCCCTATTCCGCATCCTGACACATGAGGACAAATGCATCACAAATCAAGAGGATAAATGCATCACAAATACACTCAAAAAACCAACAGTAATCAATCCGATGGCTGGTTGGATAGATGAAGGTAGAGCTCTTCTCACACTAAGCACAACCATCTGTGCAACTCGGCGTGAGTCCTGTGTCACCTTTGGTTTCCCAGGAAGATCTTGTACCCATTATATCACACAAGTTATGTGAATTTGTGAGTTTCAAAGACGTAATCCAGAATCAAATCAAGGACCACCGGTCAGTAGGCCCACGCTTTGTACACCGGACTACCGCACCACACCCTATACTCCCACCCGAAGATAAAATATTCACCAGTCCATTCATCCACAGTTAACAACCCAAAGTTAGATTTTCATAGATGAGAGCACATCTCACCCCAATCCAAGCCTAAAATTTCCGCTTAGATATTCACACATCGGGGCGGTTGGGCCAGTTCTTTTAAATGTGACGACGAAAGTCGTCTTAAAGAATCATCACATATTTTAATCAGGTGAACTAAGTCCTCAGGTGAACTAAGTCCTCAGCTGAACCCTCTATCAAACTCTAAGGACGAAAGTAAGCCCTGGGTCAATAGTCAAAATAGTATGTTTTTGACTATTATACTGTGCAAAGAGTATTAGATGAAATATAAAAGGGTAGTTGAAACTAAGTGGAAAGTAAGGAATGAATGAGAAAATCTGGTGGTTTCCATTCCGCCCGAAAAAATATTATCAAGTAATAAGTACCCGAAAAATTTGTGACCCCCGTTCCCTCACGTGGAGGTTAGTTGAATTTTTTCCCTCCACATATTCCTGATCACGGCTCGAATGATAGTAAAAAAGGCTGAGCTAGCGAAAAGAAAAGAGCAAACAAGTCTGCTCCTTATCTCCCAGTCAATGTACTCCTAAGTCAGCGTTATAATCTTCTGGTAGCAATTATGTTGGCGGAAATATGGAGGTGGAAGCTGTTATTCATTTATTTTCGCGTTCTTTGTTCGTTTCATTGTTCAAAATGAGAAATTTCACAGCATTTACTCTGTGGGTGCGAGGGAGAAGCATAAAGGAAGAATTATTAAAAGCTCACGCGCAAATAATTGAATCTACAGACGGGAAAAGAAAATAAAGCGGTGCTTTATACTGACGCTTGCTAAAAAACGTCTCGCCAGCGGCGTGAAAGCATTCTCATTGCAAATATTTTCCTCTTGAGAATAAACAAAGGTCGTTAATTTTTCTAACGTGAAAGTGTAAACGTCTGCCTTTATCTCATTCGCCAAAGAATTTTTCTACCGTTAATTGTTGACAATATCCAGATTTTTGGTTGCAGTTTTAACCTTAATGTAGCTTTAAACCTATGTGGCATGGAAGGGACCTCGTAATTCCGGTATTTGGTATTTACATTTTCCGTGTGTAAAGGGTATTCGTATCCATATATAAACTCTACTAAGGCATTAATAATAAATAATGGGATGCATTTAAAAATTTGCAACGTTTTTCACAGAAGTGCAATGCATGCATTGTTTTAAAATAAAAAAAACATTTCGGGAGAAGAAAGTTTTCAGAAATGAGTATTGAATGCATAAGAGCAGCGACAAATATTCGAGGAAACATGGTTTCTCGTTGACAATTTTCTGGGAAAATATTAAAAATTGGCATAGAAAGGCCATGAGTTGGCAATGGCTGGAGACGGGGGCCTTGCGGATGATCAAGGAACACATGTAGATCAAGCCTTGGGCAATAAATGATACTGCTGAATATCTCTTAACTTTTTGGGTCTTCACTGCGTGCGCTGTCATTGTTGACAATAGTTTTGAAAGCGTTCAAACCAGCATCTTCAGGCTGGCGGAACGCTAGCAAAACTGTTGTCAAAAATGCTAAAGTACGCGATGAACACCCGAGAAACGGATATAAATTCTACTGATCACGCCGCGGAAACCTAAGAACCTATCCTAGGACAGCAGCCTAAGTTACGTTCACTTATAAACCAATGTCGGAAATGGCACACGTAAATCAAAGTGATAAGTTCCAAAGAAACTGCGGGAGATGCCGCAGAATTCTTTGGAATTTGTCAAAGTGAAAACACCGTAAGTGTTTAAAGTTGGCTTTAACCTCGTGGACTGTGGCGCCTCGCGCACGACTACGAATGCCTGTGACATTGTATGTACGGTATTTCGTCACAACATCTTGTTCCTTTAAAAGCCCTAAATTTCAGAGTTTAAGAGGACGCCTCGGTAGCTTAAGTGGCTAAAGCACTCGACCGGATATTGAGGGATGTGGGTTCGAATCCCAGTCAAGGTGAATGATTTTTAAACTCTGAAATTGTTGCATCAAAGTGATAAGATTTAAAAGATGTATGAAGGCTACGATGCACAATAAAGAAATTAGGAACAGACTAGAGCAGGTGGAATAGTTTACATATTTGGTAAGTACAATTGAGAAAAATTGGCTAACAAGTGATTAAAGAATTAGAAGAAGAATTTCCTTAGCAAAAGAAACGCTATTCAAAGATTTCAGAACTGATTCCACAGTAGATGCTGCCGTTTGTGAACTATTAGTAAATATAATATTGGATGAGTTGCCGGATGATTCTGAACAGCTGTGCTGAGATGAAAAAAAATACAGCAATTAATGATAGTTTTAAATATGCTAGGTCATAGAAGAATATTCTGGGCGAAATCAGTAAATGGTTGAATACTAGGCCATGCACTCTTTCTTTCTTTCATCGTCTTTAAACTGTACGCATGTTTATCGATTGCTATCAAATATTTTCTTTCCATCTCTTCCTTAGCCCTACTGTTATTGTTTACCTGTTTGGTAAATAATACTCCTGAATACTACTCAATAGCATCCCAGGAGGAAGGGAGACGTCATAAATCTAGAATTTCCCTCAGGTATTTAGCATTTGACTTGTGCACATTTGATAAACTCTAATTACATTCGCTGGGTCGCCTTCATAATATATGGCATTGATATTAAATTTGCACATTTTGTGTCCCCTTCCCATAACGTGCAACTTTTGCGTTGTGGAAAAGATTGTGCTCATGGTTGACCCATGATCAAAACTTTGCGGTAAAAATGAGAATTGTTACTGTTAAAGGTCAACCATTTCAAATTGGTCGAAGGGCGAGAGATGCACAAAAGATAGTTCGTACAGCAGTCTGTTCCCAATTTAACTGGCAACAAATGGTGTCTGACCCTAGCAGTACAGCATTTGAGGTCAGTGATACCGTCACGTTAAAAACACTATTGAGGCAGTAAATAAAAAACCACCTCGATTATTTCTCCCATCATAAATATGGACAGTAAAAAAGAGGTCAATGAATGAATCCTGGCACCTATGGGAATGAACCCATTGGATCTGGTGTCGTGCCTGGAAGCGGGGAAGATATGACCTCAGTGGTCGTCATCACTAGAAATTCATGCACGACAGAGGTGAAAGAAGAGAAAATAAATACCCAAAATAAGGTGCAACGATAAGAATAAATACTTGAGATTTTAGAACAATGATGATAATAGGAAAGCTAGACAACATGAACAGAGAAATAGATAACATTGGTAGAGACATGTTAAATTTGAGTGAAAAGATAGAGAGAGACAGCGGGAATACTATAGAGATAGTTTCAAGGAATACGCAGTGGGGGCAGATGGATCAACGTGGAGTGAATATGATGCAGGTGAGTATTAAACTCTTTGGGTTGAGATAAAAGTTGTCCTGTGGTTCGTGGTATTTGGGGTGTATATGAATAGGAGGAGTATGTCCATGCCCCTAACGCAATACTTTTAAGAGACCGTCCGATACATACCCTTAACGGAAAGAAAACTAATAATGATGATAAAAATTACATCAAAGACCGAAAGAGAGTTAAATTTTAACGAAGGATATGGAGCCATTAGACGGATAGCTTAAATGTAACGAGAGGTTATCTAAACCGACTATCATAAAAATCATGAATAATATTGAGGATTTAACCATTTATGTACGCTGAAATAGAAATAATTTTTTAACCTCTGAACAGTGACTAAATTAATCTCCAAAGCTATGAAGTCATTATTTTAAACCGTTCTTGGCTTAAAATGGTGCAAAAGGCCTTGAGTTTAATACCAAAAAGTCGTATTTGAATAACGAAGGGAATTGCGCACACGAATTTTGTACGAATGCGTCATTTAAAGGAACATTCTTTCCAAAAACCTAGTTCAGGCTGCAGCTAAAGCAAAAATAAATTTAGTCCTCTAGTAAACCAAACAAATATATTTATCCATAAACTTTCAGTTTCCCCAGTGGTGGGAAGGTTTAATTTAGCATACGAATATGAACACATAAACTAGGCACAGTGAATGAAATCTCAGGTCTCTTCAAATGATTTTAAAGAAAATATTACAACGAAAATGTCCAATTAATATTTGTTTTTTATCCAGTTCGCCAGATTTAGTAGCTTTGAGATACGCACCTACTACATTCACGAATTTATTCAAATAAATAACTGCTCGTTAGGTACTCAAATTGCCACTTCAGGCCAATAAAATAACAAAGGCTGAAACATTATCAATAGAAAGGCTAAGGAATAGAAACGGTTATGACAGTGAGCTTCACAATAACCTTTTGATATTAATTTTCAACGAAGTAATGGCACAAAAGCAAGAGGAATGTTTAAATGAAATCAAAATTTGATTTCGGTGATTTTGAGAGGAATGAATATTCAGCAATTTAAACGGCAATATAAGAGTATATAACCTTCGCGACGACATATGCATGCAAGCAAATGAATCTATACATAAGACACAACTATTCAGCCATTTTATATTCTTCCTATTTCAGATGGCCTAATTACCGCATTCAAAAAATCATGAAGTGGCGTATCGATATGTTCTGCTTGGATGCAGTTTTGTATACAGGAGAAGAGGTAGAGTATGGGGAGATAACGATTCACGAGGTGCTTTTAGTCTTTTTGGCAAAGGACACGCGAAAAAACTTTCTCACTTTCAGATTTTTTTGGAAGATGTCCTCGGAATGCCGGCCACAAAGGCAGGAAAAGCAACAGTTGTAGCACAACGGAGGTTGCGCGGACATGGGAATAGGTTTGTCAGTCGGAAAGAGTGGGAAATTGAATTTTTCCTCGGAAATAAAGTACGCTGTTTTCCTCTCGAAAAAATCGCAGGAAAGAAAGTGAGATGACAATAGAAGGCTACAAAAGGTTGGCGGAATTAACGTTATGATTCAAATGATAAATCAGTCGTACTATAGCAATCACTTTCCGGGAAAATATAGGATGGAATTATTTTTATCTTTACCTAAAGTTAACAGGGCATACAAAAAATATGATCCTCAGTTAAAATCTAAAAAAGATAATTGCAGAGGTATTTTTAATTTAGTACTACTTACTTTCAAATATTTGTGATAATAAATTTGGAATGATAAAACATTGCCTTCCTACGCAAGCGTCTGCCTTCAATTTAAATATTAATGATTTTAACATGAACGAAGGATTATCTCTGAGATCCCAACGCTTCACTCAAGCAATAATAAATATATATTCAAATTTTATTGTTGTAATGGTGATATTAATTTAAAATTGGTTCTATTCAGAGAACTGGGAACTAGGGCCAACTGGATGACATTTTCACCCTACATCTAAAACATTTGCTGAGGAATTTCTAAATTTGTTTCAATTTTACGCTATGGAAACACTACGCGGTGTGCGTTCAAATTATTGTTAATACTTACCGCATTTATTTTTGAAAATACTTGGAGGGATACACTCTATGTCAAGTATTCATTGTAAATGTTAAAACTACATATTTAAAAACAATTGTTTAGCGAGTTGGAAAGTAAATATTTGCCATTCTACTTGCTATAGATTTATTTGCGACCATTTTCGATACAGAAAATTGCCAATTGCGCGCAGCGTTTACATAGTTATTAAGCAATAAAGGTAAATAGGGAGAGAAAAGCCGGGGCGGGAAATTTAGGGGAGGCCAAGAGGAAATATTCGGAAGATTATACTGGGTATCTAAACCGACCGCATATTTAATTACATTTTGAGCTATATCTAAGGGTTTTTTCTCTCATACTCATTATGAAGGAGTCACAAAAAGTAACGCCATCCACCATTGCAAAATTTCAAAGACTAATATCAAATGAGCGTAATGTAGAGTGTTACTTGCTATTGTTAATTACTGTGCATTTAAAAAATGAATATTGTATTAAAAATGTAATCCATTTTAGGTAGGGCATAAATCATAGATGAAATAATGTTAATAATTTGGGCTTGGGTCCGCCAGAGAGAGAAGCCGAAGAATAAATATGGGAATATGAAATTGCAAACGAATTAGGGTTTCTACATTTAAAAATAGTCAATAACTGCGATTGTGACATTATTTGAAATCATAAAATACAAAAGAAAATTATATCCTATGAAATGTATTTTTATATTCCTTTCATGAAACAAATGTCACATAGAAGTTCCGCTGCAGCAGCAAGATTTTGACGACAACAGTAGCAAGTTTGTCTTTAAATAGAATCCACGAATAGATGTTTTGTAGCACGTTAATGATTGACACAAAATAACTTTCCCTCCGAAGATAGAGGTTCTATGCAGTACACTGCAATAATTTCTTTCAAAATAATAATAAGGGATTGATAATAGAACTGATTCACGATAATAACGAGTAAGTGAAGTATTGGAGGTACTGCAAAAAGAGGTACTTAAGGAGGAAGGCCATGAGTGCAAGATAGAAACAAAGTTATCAAGTAACTATTTTTAATATAGTAAAATTATTAAACCATTTCCTTTATTAAAAAATTCCAAAACTCCGCAAATATAAATCGAATTTTTTAAAAATTGAACTATGGAAGTATGGCGCAAATAAATAAGAATAAATGCACATACTTGCATGTGCTATAAATCAACAATGCAAGTGAATTTTTTTACGTGACATATCAAATAACATAGACTCATGGTAACAAAAAAGAGATTTTTTTCATATATTTGTATGAGCTCATTACCGTTAAAGTTTCCGATAGCGAAAAATTTTGTCAGAACTGGTGGTTTGTTTATTTATTGAAATAGTAAGGATATTGTAATTGTAATATTTAATTAAAAAGACGGCAATAATTAAAAAAAAATATTTCATATTTTGGAGTTAATCTGCTGTAATAACATCAATAATATGCGAGATAAAATAGCCCCCTCTTAATGACCAATTCTCTCCTTGGCTTTCCCAAAACTCTAAGGACCCCCGAAGTCACTTCCGAAAACCACTACTTTCACAATCAGCCTTGTCCGTAGCAGGATCCTTAACGGAATCAACATGGGCTTTTCATCGGGTGAGTGAGCGGTGAGCGACAAGGGGATTCGTCCAACCATTTAATCATTGAAAGGACCGGATTTACGTTTCCAAAGGATTCTGCGGAAACCAAAAGCCTCCCGTGGCCAATAGTGATGCTCTCCGAACCTCAGTCACCGGAAGCTTTCTACGGACTCCAGTGCGCCAAGTCTCATTTTTGGTAGTTTTTTTGCCAATAAAAAATCTCAGCGGGCGAAACTGACTTAGAGCTTCAAATAAATAAATAATCTTAGGGCAAACACAACGATGACAATACTATTGTAATACTCCACGAGTGGATCGGTTAAATTATTCCATTATTAATGGTTCCAAGAAATGTCAAATTATTATTTGTTGATAAGAGTAAAAATATAGAATATATAACTCGGTGCAAGGATCTATTATTTTATTAGGATATATTATTTTATATTAATAATTAAATTACAAATGATACTGATATTTGCTCAATTGAAATGTTTCATACAAATTATTTCAAGGTAACTTGGACAGGCATTTTGCCCAAATTTTGCAATTTTCATTAAATTGTCAACTTTTTGTTGATTTCCACAATTTTAAAATTTATGATTTTTTATATTTGTAACTTTCCATGCTTACGAGAAGTATAACAACAAAGGTAATGTCATGAAACTATTGCAACCTTCTTCATCTCAAACATAGGGGTTCGATAATTGATAAATTCCATTTTGATGTTTATGGAGTTTAAGTGCCTATTCGAAAATTGATCAAAACTTTGAACTACTCCTTTGTTTTAACATTCATCTAAACCAAGATTACCGAAATTTATAATCATGATTGTAAATATGAAAAATAAAGACTTCCTACGAATGTCATTATTTTAAGGATATTTCCTCAGTGGATCGTATACGTAGGTATAATTTTCGTGTTTTCGTTTAGAGAATTCTCTCTTGGACAGTTCATGAAGGGCAGCAAATATAGAGTTAGCTTAGAGTTAGCTTTAGATTTAGCTTGATTTATGCATTCCATTGAGCATTGGCCTTCTGTTAATTTTAAGGTGTACCTAGGGAGACTACAAAGGCAACAAAACTCATAAAATCATATGCAATTATCTGAAATGGCAAATGTAAATTGTATGTACGTTTGGTACTAATATGCCTTAGGCCTATACAAGCCTATATGTATGTAAAGAACCCTGCGCTTCCGTCTGTCTATCGTCTCTTAACAATGACACACCTTAATAAAATCAGTACTATCATAGAAGACCAGTGATTTAGAAGCTCTCTTTTGCATCGGTTTGTGATTAAAGTAGAAATAATTTACGTCGCGGCGGAAATAATTACTTCAATTAAATATTTGGCATGAAATGCTATCAAGAATGTGATAATACCGCAATGCTCTGCATATCCATTCAAGAATACAAGAACCAAGTGAGCTAGCTAATCCTTTCCGATATGGGTAGTGGATAGTGCTAATTCACGGAATACCGTCAAGATCCATCAAACTGTGATTGTGTTTTAACGAGTCGAGGATGGCCAATAGTTCTCAATACGTACAAGGAAATATTTTCATCACATGGAACTAGTCTCACCAATGTCACCTCGAGAACGGGCGTGTTTACAGAAATTCGTAACTTTGACACAGAACTATTTACGGAACTGAATCCAATTCCAACATCAGAGGGGAATGGGTATTTGCTCTCCGTCAAACGTGGATACTAATTAAGCTGTCTATTCTCATCAATCTATGCCCTAGGAAATTTTTATATTACGCAGTAACTGTTTTACTACTCATATCGTAATCATTCTTCATTTTCCTTTAATTTATTTACATTAGTCAATTCTTAAACCAAGTACAAATGATACAATTTACATTTATCCTTATTTATTTTCTCAAAATAATTTTGCAGGACCGTTAACACTGCCTCGCGGACTGCTTAAAGATAATGGTGGGATTTCATATGGCATACCAGCCAGGGATCTTCAGGTTATGCATCAAACAAGGGGTATTTGGCTATGTAGAGAAATATGTGGAAATTTAAGACTGATATTTTGCTAACGATACACTGTTCAAATATGTATGTGATGCTGCAAAGGAATTCCTAATTCACAAGCAACAATTGTGGATGGGGATAATTTTCAATATTATCCCTCCTTTTACGCAAAAAAATAACTATATTATTGGATGTTTTTGAAATTTGTTTTGACTAAGTCTTCCATCAGCCTAAATACTAGATGCACGTTTTTCTGAGGTTTTTTTATCTTGTATAACTTTTCTTCCCTTTTCCTTTCCTGAAACATATCCTTTATATCCGTTATACCTTACCCATCTCACCTAGATCTAGCACCTCTTGCCACACACCGCTTTGGTGGATCGAGAGTTTTACATAAATAAGTAAATGTAATAAAAAAATTGATAAAGTGGACCCTAGGATGAGCCATTTAGGGTCGAGTTCGTACATAATGCCGGGCTAAAATGCAGTGATTTAATAAAGTGTTCAAACAATTCATGGCGATTAACTTGCTCCAATCGGGATTTAGATTGAAATGAATTCCCAAAGCTGTAATGGTTTTCAGAGTCATCCAGGAATCAGAAAAAAATAAATACCTATGCTGGTTTCCTTTGACTGTATTTCATGTATGTTACATTAGTTACTACTAGCCTGCCGGGCAGTAACCCATTACACCGCTTAGGAGAGAATTATTTTTCACACTTGACGAACGTGCACCCATGCACGTTTAACCGTGGCAATACATACCCGATGTAGACCTTACCTTAGGGTTACAGTTATTTCCATCCCTCCAAGGTCAAAATTTATTTCAGACAATGGAGTTAATCGAGAAAGACTGAATGTACAAAAAGTGAATGACTTTTTTCATCTTACTTCTTTCATCGGGAAGCAATTTTTGATGTAGTTACACACCATGCAGTAACATATTTGTTATATTATGAAATTAGATCAAAATCACGGAATAAAGTAAAAACGTAAACAAGAAAACATTTGTAAACGGCGCTTTAAGGTGAAAGTACGTGATTAACGTGAAATTACGTGATTTAAGGTGAAAGTGCGTGCTCATACTACTAAACTCGTAATTGATCATACTACTAGACTGTATGATTTTTCCTCCATGTTACATTAAAAGTATAATTCAATAAAATATTATAACAGATCAATGACGAATAGCTGATATCACTACCATGAAATGCTAAGAGTTGGGTGCTACCACCTAGGAATTTCAAGTCTTTTAGGAAACAAAACTAATATTATGGATTCATTACGACTTATTCCTAAATTTAACGTGGGCAGGTATTTGTAAAACTAGAATTATAACGTCTATTCCGATTGTAGAGGCTAAAAATCTACCTATGTCAAATACTGAGACCGGTAAAGATTTATCCAGCGAATACAATAGAAAATAGCAATTAGCACTACACTTGAACTAATGTTCTTACTAATTGAGATTAAGGGTCCATGAAAATAATGGTTAACTTTCCGAATAATTACATAAATAATATGGTTACGCAAATGAAAGCACACCCATAATATTTTTCCGGAATAAAACGTCACTATTCAACATACTTCTATTAGCTCAACGTGTATGTAGTGAACGTCACTTGGTGGATGCTTCAGCAATGTTTTGCAGGAAATTTTCTCCTAGGCGGCGCTGTCTTTCCGTGCTCGTGATATAGCTTCCGCGGCGCCACACCTTGGCCCCGGGAATCCCCTTCCTCGCAATTTATCAGCCGAGACACGCTTGTGGAAGGCGGCCAAGGATCCCTTCCGCCCCTTTTAAAACCCTTGCCGAACCTTCTTCGCCGTCTTTCTCTTTGCCTTTTTCTGCTTCGTGGCCGTGGTAATTCTCAAGGCACGCTAACTTCTTGCCTTATCTCGTTGGTAACACTCACACTCCCCTTCTCCACCCTCTGCATTACATTTCTGTATTCTCAGACGACAACACCAGTTTTCATGATAGCTTTCCTTCCTGTAAAAGAAGTCGCAGAAATCGTGACGTCCGAGCGTTTCACGATTTGCTTCATAAGCACGTAAATCATCAGTGAAATTATTAAAAAATTTTCAAACTTCAGCAAATAGTTGGAGCAAGGGGAGCAATTGTCAAGCCATGTGGCGATCAAAAATATCTAATTTTTTAATGAATAAAAATCATTGTTATATCAGGTGTTTATTACAAACTCAGCTATCGCTATCAGAAATTTAAATATGTGGTTAGCTAATGGGTATACCGCTGGGCAACTGACTGGAGGAGCCTGGTTTGATTCTGAATAAACCCTCCAAACAGTATCAGCTTCATCCATGATGTGTGATTTTTCAGTTGCCATATCTTCCTGGGAAACCTCAGGCAGCACAAGAAAGGAGTTGGCTCTCCTATCCGAACGTGCGAATTTCACACGCCGTTGGGCTTGGTATTAATTGATCGCTGCCTTCGTATATGATAGAAACCTTCGGATTGAATACTGGTTTTTATCGGAAATGGAAACTTGGGCATTTAAAAGACAAGTATAACCAAAAAAAATTTCATCATTGTTTGTAAGAAGAGCTCAGATACAAAACAATTGGGATGTCTAACAAATAAGAATAATATGACTTTGATGGAAAACCTTTGTTTCCAAGAGCTGCAACGAAAGAACATCTTAGAATCTTTCATAGAGAGAATTCATATGCTTTTAGTGCTGAAAATCTTGAATTATTTTGTGGTAAAATATTTGATGGCAGAAGTTCTGTAGATAGTAGGTATTTCAGCACCCATTACATCAGTCAGTCCTTCAAGTTCGTGACCTATGGTAAAAGTTTAAGCGCAAAGAAAAACATGATGGTCTCAAGTTTGCCTGATATAAAAGCCATTTATCTCTTTATCCACCCATCCATCGCCAGAACCCCTTTTTATCCAATGGAGCGGCTTTAAAGGAACTAAGCGGCACGAAAGAGCGAGAGGGATTTAGGATGGCGTACTTCAAGCAGTTTTCACGAAGGGCCGTTTAAAAAATTTATTAATTATTTTCAAAGGGCCTGCATATTATACCTATTGCTCACGTAACGATGAAATTGGTGACTGCATTACACTATAACTAACATAAATTTCTGGCTATATCAGGAATGCCTACGAAAAATAAATTGAGTTATCTGCCTTTATGCTCTGGAGGTGTCACGATAATGGATGATAATTGATTGAACAGAAGTTGCATGACATATAGAGAAGATATAAGTGACAGGCATTTATGGGAGAATGATTTCAAATATTCGTTTCTGGATTGGAAACTGAATTTACAGTCTAAACTACAGACGTAAAATAAAATGTTCATAAATTCATTTATTGCTTAGCTACAGCCAGTAATTGTTTCCGCGAGCCTTATTTGCTGTCGCACTCGGTTTTTGCAAAAAAGCCTCTTTTTCTCTCTGTATTCTTGATATTATACTCTAAAGAATAATTACATAAATATCGTGCAATGCCTAAATGTATGCATCGCATGATGATAACCGGGAATTGGTGTCAGAAAATTACCATTACCGCTCGTTATCCCAACGAAATATACATAAAAGAGTTTTATTAATATACGTCTTAATCTCTTCACAACCTTATAAAACTGCAAATCATTAGCACTAGTCTTAGTATTATATGTAGTCTTAATATAAGGGTAGTGGAGTATCATTAATTCAAGGTAGACTAGGCATAGGTTTAGGCTAGGTTTTAGATGGCACGACTAAATACTGTGTGTTAATTCCTAAATTATGTGACAAATAATATAGAAATACCAATTCCAAATATTGTGATAACATTTGTTTATTCCCAATTTTGAAAATAAATTTAAATAAATGTAAATAGTCAAAAATAAATAAATTAATCGATTATCAAAATATATTCGCACTATGCATTCATCAAATTTGAACATTTATTCGTAATAAATAAAGTAATAAACAATTGATCCTATTTTATAAAACGTGGAATTAAGAATACGATAGAAAATTACAAAACCATTCATTTCCCAGCAAATTTTCCTTTATCACACATCATGCTATCTTGCAAGTATTTTTATCAATGACAAATTATTTCCTGTCTCATCTTTGTTTTCCCGTGTTTCACCCATGTTTATCTGGTCGTGCCTTTTAGGATTCGGATACACAGGATTTTTTTTGAGGTAATATACCGGTTAAGGTAGGTTTTTGGATGGACACAGCTACTAAATAAATATTTTGTGACTCCCAGAAAAACAAAACACAAAATCCAGCATCCTACTCTATATCAGGTCCCGCTTCATCTCTGAGTACTTCCTTCCTCCCTTCATCCCGTCCAACATCACTATCCTGTTCCTTCCCTTTCCTCGTTTGCCTAACATTCTCCCCTCTATTACAGGTCACAGAGGATATATGTATTATAATACAGAAAACATACTAGACATAGTTTTGATGCATGTGTATAATCACAAAAATGTCGGATACTGGAAAAATGAATAAAAATTCCACACGCTTTAAATTAAGTGAATTGTTTTTGGACTATGTACATGCTGGACTTTAAGAATTTGCTTACTATATCAAAGGTGTTGGTTTGATTCCCGATGTTAGCGCTATGCTCTGTGATATTACCGTCGAATGATACATATTTTGTAACATTTTTGAAAGTCAACGAATTTTTCTACACTTAGGGTTTCAGTTGGAGCGTCAAACTACCAGGGAAAAAACTACTAGCTGGAAAGGATGGGAAACAAAATCCACATAAGATCAATTCTATATCGATGAAAATCAAGTATTTGGTATTTTACTTTTAGGATTTTAATTTAACTTTCTCTCCTCATATTATCTTCGATCATGTGTTGTTAATTGCCTTCGAGAATTTGTGCGGATGTTGTCAATAGTAAGTTATGCTACACAAGACTAAGTAAATATGTACAGAAAATATTTCATATAAAGCGCAGCGCTGTATGGACCTGAAAACTCATCTTTCAGGCAAGAGGATGAGCTGATTCTGAAGATCTTTGAAATATGGGTGTGTAGATGAATTAAAAAAAATAAATTGGAGAGAAAGGAAGACGGAAGCCCAAGTTAAATATTTGGTGAATGAAGACAAAAAGTTGCTTGGAAAAATCGGAAAAAGGCAAAACAAGTGTGTTAAGGATATCTGAAGAGGGAGAGAGATGTAGAAGGATGTCATATAAAGGTTGGCTATAGGGTAGTAAGAGGAAAGATTATTAAGAAAGCATGTCATCAAAGAGTAATTACGAATAACTCAAATGATGAAGGATAAAAAAGAGGATGTTGTCGTCATGCGTAGAAGATAATAGTCACTAGGTACGGTCCAAAACCGAGTTTAAATCGGTAGAATACCTTGAATTAATGATACTACACTACCCTTATTAAAGCCCTTGCACAAAGAGCATCAATCCCTCAAAGCAAGAGGAGGCCATCAATTAAAGGCAATGGAAAATAGTAAATCAAGGCTCACACACAGTTTAAAGTGAATCTTTAAGATATTAAAATAATAAATGTGTGTTATCATGTATACCATTTAAGAAACGCTTTAAAGTAACAAGCTATGTAAAGGGTAAAAAATCAGTAAGATATTATGTATATATCTATATTTTTTATTCTTTGAAACACGATGAAAGTATTTGATTATTTATTAAGTGAAATTAAAATTGTACATCTTTAAATTACGTTTTGACTTTCACAAATAACGTGCATTTACAGTAATACTTAACTGTTGAAATAAATTTCTCTCAGTAAAAATCAATTCAAAGCGTCGCGTAAGGCTACGGACATTGAATTTCAATAATTCAATATCTAAAATCGCTCTAAATTTACAATTAATACTTAGAATAAATATTATTAGCGTCCAAGAGGGACAGAACATACATACCTATATCGTAACGGTGGGGCGCGGGAAAGAGCGCGCTAGCTATCAAGGTAGTCACTTCGGTTCTAGAAGCTAACTTCTGGCTTTGATTTTGGTTGTGAACCGTTAACAAAATATGCATAACTAACGCTTAGAGTGTTAAAACCATTAGCAGAACGTGCTGGAAGTGATGCAGGGCCTTCAAAGGCTTGTATCTCTCATAAACTCAATCATAAAATTCACGTCTAAGCTGAAGAGGACTGAAGCCATGATGAACGTAGTAGATCGTATAGGATAAGAGCCATAACGAGGAAGAAAAAAAAATTATTTTGAGCATCATTGAAGTATGAGTTATGTTAAGGAAATTGATTAATGACATGATTACCAAAAGTTATGTCCTCGTATATGCGTGCACAATAAAGCGGAGTGGATGGTTTGAAATTAAGGCCAGTAGTTTACCAAAGTGAACTAATTAGCCAAAGTGTAGACTAGATACTTATTGAAAGAACCTTCGTATGATGTGAGAAATAAAAAAATGGTGCCAACCTATATTTATCCGCTTTCGCATAAAAGGGGAATTGGACGTTTGCTAAAGTAGCTTATTTAATATTAGTGTATAGCAGAGGGAATATATGAAAGGTTAGTTCCTTGAGAAAGTTTAGAGTAGTTCTAAATGAGCTCATACCTAGTGAAAGAATAATTAGAATGTATAAAAAAACAGGGAAGGTTGGCTTTGTGTTAGAAGAAATGCTTCATATGCAAAATAGTTAATTACGAATTTGATCCAATCTAGTTGCTAGAAATTAATCTTAATTTATCCAATATTTCTAGCAAAAAATAATAAATCACATTCAGTAGTTCAATAAACGGTTTGAAAGAATGTGACTGATGGTTGAGGCCGAGACTTTGTGGAAATCCATTGCGAACAGGAGTTTCAGAAATAACTTTGCAGCTTCCACATAAAATTACTTATTTATTTTCTACTAGTTTCGCTACACTGTAGCATCTTCAGGAACGTACATTCCGTACATTCCGTACGAACAGTACGTTCCTGAAGATGCTACAGTGTAGCGAAACTAGTAGAAAATAAATAAGTTATTTTATGTGGAAGCTGCAAAGTTATTTCTGAAACTCCGGTTTGAAAGAAATTATTACGGTAAATCTCAGGCTTTACGTTCCAGTGGCATGACGTAAAACTACCGATTGTATTAATAAAGTGTCCACCCACTCAGATTAAATAACTTCCGTCACACTAACTTGATCTCATTGTATATAGAGCATATGATTTTTAATTGAAAATATTAGCATTCACCGTCTTCTTTTGTGCGTGAATTTACATAGTAAGCAAAGTATCGCGAAGTGGGATTTAGCACATGTGATTTTAACGCATAATATTTTGGACGCACCTCAACTGGCCAGAAATGATTTTAAAACGGTAATCACGGTATCAGGAAATTTGAAAATAGGCAAATAATTCGAAATTTTGATTAAGCTGGTAATTGAAAATAAAATTCCTTTCAAAAATTAATATATGTGTAATATTAACAAAAACTCTAAATGTAATGATTTCCTAGTGCTAAATTTATATCTTTGGACCCTTCTAGAGATTATTTACTGTTGTACGGCGATTAGGAAAGTAGTTTCGGGAACACAGAGATCATGGTGCTAAATAACTACGGAAACGCTAGATAATACAAGATTACCAATCTTTGTCCTCGGTCTCGTCGGAATGCAATCAATCCCCTTGAGGTATTTCTTGACCAACAATACATTCCGAAATGTTGGCAGTGCCAGGAAAAAAATGGTTTAAAATTAAAAAAGACGAACGCAAGGAACTAATTTGAGCGCAAAGAAAAAATTCTATTAAAGCATGAAGTTAGGGAGGGTAAAATGGTCGAGGGGGCACCCCAGTTGGAAGAGCTGGTGTCGAGGAAGGGCGGGTAAACGGGGATCGAGGGTTGGGCGGGGTCCTTTACGTAAGGGATTGAGGAGCGCGAAGGGTTCCTAGGACCCCTTTTATGCGGATCCCTCCGGGCTGGCGCATTCCTTCTCACCCATCTCATAAAAGGTGCGAAGGAGAGAAACGGGGAACCGACCTCCATCTCTACAGAATCCAGCGTAGGAAGGGGACGCTGAGGCGGACCCATTCCGTCAGAGCGGGGGTCTGGACAAGGAGAAGATATGTTGGAAGGATCGATGGTGGTAAATGACCTCGCACTGCAGTGCAAATTATGCCTAAAACAAGTGTCGGAGAAACAATATGGCGTTGCAGGGGAAAGTATTCATAATACATACATTTGAAATTCATTTGCATCCAAACTTTGCATCTATATCGTGGGAGTCGGTTTACAGCCTTCAAGAATCTTCTCCAAACAGTAAAATCGCATTAAGTGCCGCATCTCATTTTCTCAAGACTTCATATTGATATCGCTATTCCATGAAACGCATTAATGATTACTGCATGAAAACTCCGCAGCAGCATAGTTTTAAAAGACGCAATTAATGAAAGGATTTCTTTAATGAATTCTAATTTGGAGTGAAATACACTATCAGAAAAGTCACTCCCACAAGGTTTCACTGCCGATCGCAGCCTATTTAACTGGAGCACCATGTCTCATTATGTAAAAAAGCCATGGCACTTAAAAAACTCAACTTAAGAGATTCAGCTTCAGTAAGTGTAAAGGAGGTCACTGATGTGAAGTAGATGATTCACTTCGATGGAATATCTGAGGTCGTGAATCACTTTATAAACTACTGATAAAAGAAAAAAAACCTGGCTTGGGAACACACAAATTTAGAGAAATAAAAGATATGCCAGTTCTTTGTTTATACTTTTATAGCAATAACTAAAGAAAAATTGCTGCAAATTATAATTTCCAAGTTTTTGACGAGTAGAAACAATTATCCTAACGAGTGGGGTTATGCTGATATTCTATTCAATAAAAATTATCACTCACGAGAAAATTCCGGGGAACATCTTGGGGATTTAGCTCACATATGACACTGCATACCACCGCTGCAAATTAACGTCAATCATGACATTCACATATCAACGTAAAATTAGCACAGCACAATCGGATTCACATCGTGTTGCTTGGTGACTCGACACCGCAGTGCCGTATTGCACTCATATCGCAAATCCCAGACGGTAGGTCGTAACATCCTCACAACCACGGGAGGGAAAGTAGTTTATTGGGTTATGGAGGAATAGAGGAAAACCTCATTAGAAGGATTCAAAGAGCAGTAATCAAATGTTGATAGCATTCCCGAAAGTGGAGACCATCCACTCCCAATAGTATGGTCACCAGGGGAAAGGAGGGAAGAGGCCGAACTGACAACTACCAACCTGAGGACAACGCCATCTCTTCAGAAGCTGGTGGAGAATGTGTGAAGGCAGGGAGAGCAGTTTGTAAGGTCGAAGCCCCATTCCCTAAGCCATAACCTTTTCCCCTTCCCCACGCCTCTTAACCATGAACCTCAGGCGCCTCAGACAACCCCGGGAAGAGGGAGGATTATCACACGCCACTCTCTTTGGGTGAGAATGGTTTGGGGAGGTATGCAGGCTATTTTGGAGAGCGGTGTTGGTAATTAAGCGTATGCACAGAATAGTTGTGAAGCTTAAAACACTGCGCGGGGAATCGAAGAATAAAAAGGCACTAATGCTTCGTATTAGTTGTTCCATTAACCATAAAGTCATAACTACTCAAATTCAACACTAAAATGTAATAGATTTAATCGTAAGTCTTTATTTTTTACAGAATAATTATGCTTTGTGATGTATTTGCCCTTCAGTTTTTCAAAATCATATCAATTATGCCTAGACTGTTCCCAACTATTGTCGCACATCCTCTACTTACACCTGTATGCAGGTATCAATAACATATCTGAACATTTAGTCGACAGTTCGATAAAATATTAACTGTATAGAAAACTTTTGAAATGATGGTTTAATATAGTGAAGTGTTTTACCATACTCAATTGATACGCAACCAAACAGCATTTGATGTCCCGGAGTATTTCGTAGAAATTATGTTAAATATTGTTGCACTGTCTGCACTTTAATAATAACGTTTCTGTCATATTTTACTTTTATTACTGCTAGCAGATTACGATATCAACTCATAAAGAAGTATCATTTTAGGCAATTTTAAAAGAAATTTACACTACAAATACATCAAAAATCCATCCTTGAACCAACAACATCGAAGACCTTGTATACTGGCCGTGAAATGGTTACTGAGAATCCAATTCACATCGACAACTTTATTCCTTGTCCTATTGCGTTGATAGCTATCTAATGAAAGCGTAAAAGGCAACAATAATAGCAAAGATAAAGAATAAAAGGCATTCATCAGTAGTTTAAAATAACTAAAATAAACCAAAAATAGTCGGAAAAGAGTCAATAGAAAAAAGCATAAGTAACACATGAAAAAAAATATAAATAAATAAATATATATATATATATATATATATATATATATATATATATATATATATATACTGAGAACATTCAGGTTAATTATTATCTTTTCTTGCCAACAATGAAATTGCTTTATTGTTACAGTCAAAAAAGTATAATTTAAAATTCCCGACAATTATTCTTATGTAAATCCTCGGAAATGAAATCCAACAAGTACTTTGGAAAGGAGAATCTTAAGCGCAGTTGGCATAATATAGAGAGCATAACTTTATAATTTTTCCGATGAAAACAGCAGAAAGATGTTTGGTACACAATAACGCCATGTGCTTCACAAAATTTTCTTTAAAGTAAGTTTCCTACCCCACATAGCCTCTCTATCCAAAGCAAAGGGAAGCGATAAATATTTATAGCATGTCCAGATTGCTTTCGCATCCTCCCAATAACATCACGGGGCATGTTTATATTCTTTTCTTCGCCATTCCTTCTTCATCCCCCACTGTTTCCGGAATATTCAACTTGCTTCTGTGCTTCCTACATTCTCTCCATTCCCCACTCCTCCTCCTCTTGGCTCCATTTGTGGCGCCTCCTAAGAGTCCTAACCCACCCCCGCTTTCAATTTGCTATCAATCTTCTTCTAAAAAGGATTCCTTGCAGCCCTTCAACTTTCCTTACCTCTCGCACAGATATTTACAAGGCTCTGAAATTCCTAGCCCAATCCGACGGTGCCCGTTCGATACTAACGTCCGGTGCAGATTGCCAAGGGAGTAAAGACGATATCTAGTTTCAGGGATAGAAAAAATTCATGGAGAGGAGAGTAGGAAGGGAAAAGAGATGAAGATATCGGTAAGAATAAAATGAGGGGGAAATGGATAACAGTAAATAGGTAAAGAACTTTGGGAAGTGCAGTGCCCATTACTTTGCCAGCAAACCGGTGGTCTTAACGGATTCCGAGCATAAAGGTCATTTATCAAGAGCTTTGTAAACCGAGCTAGTTTTGTTTTGCTAGATGAGGTACCCCGCTTAGAACTCCTCAAAGTAATGCTAAGCAATGAAGGTTCGCTTACGTGAACACATCCCGTGATTTTTTTCTTGGTGCACCGTCAGACCAGATGGGATTTTAAATTTTTTTCTCCCGAAAACGTACGGTAGCGTGGACGTGGAGAAATAACAAGGAATAAGGAGACTAAAACTTAGCGCAAATCCCTAGTCTATGGACTACCAGAGATTGCACATACTTCAGAAATCTGATGGTAATCAAGGGGATTAATTTAGATCCCGACTATAAACAGCACAGGGGCGCATTGTACTGGTCTAAGGTATGATAAGTGACAAAACCAAACATTAAAAATATGTTTTAGACGTATACATATACGTGAAAAATTCTTATGTGCCCAAGGGGTCGCTTAAGCTGATGACTAAGGCAACCAGCTCCCCAAAAGGAAAGGGGCAGGGAGGGAGCTGGTTTTATTCGCTGGAAAATGCAAAAGGAACGGTGGTAACAACAAATGATGGCTTTTCTGAATGCTGCGGAAATGTGAGAATATATGTATGTGGTGCTGGGTTTTGAGGGAAGGTTGCAGAAGGTCAGACAGAGGTAGACATGGTGAAGTGGCTGGGAGATTAGGACGCTTCTGAGTAATTAATGCATATTAACGCTAAAAATGTGTAAAATTCTCATTTATTAGAGGCTCCGAAAGGAAATAAATTTGAAAAGTCCCATCGCAATATTGTTCTCAATAAAGTTAAAAAAAGAACCGGGATGGACCAGTGATAGCGTGTTTAACTCTGATGCCAAGAGTCACAACTTCGAGACCAAAGCACGGAGAATACAGGTATTTCTTTGGCTATTTGTCGGAAAATATTTACCAGCGGTTGACAACTTTTAAACGCAACACAACATGACCCCACTAATGAAAGGAAGCAGCTCTCAGTAGAAGATATTGATGGCGCAGATCAAGGAGATTGGTCAGGCATCAACAGCCACAGCTTCGGGCGAGAGTGAAGTTCACGGATTCGGCCGAAGTACTGCGATGCGGCACGGGAAACCACCGCGTTGGGACTCACATTTGCTGGCGGAAAAAGACAGCATAGAAAGATTCGCCATGGTCATTGACAGCGGACTAGATGATGAAGGAGAAAGGAGCACCGAATAGAGATGGGATGGCCAGAAGAGGGCAATCGCAGGAGTTGCAGAGGAGCAACTGGTGAAACAGAGAGCCGACACGAATAAACGATGGATCACAACAGAGATAGAGGAACTAATAGAAGAAAGAGGATATGCAAAAACCCCAGGAACGATAATGAGGAAATGCTCTACAAGAAGCTTAAGATTCACGTTAACCGAGAATGCAAAAAAGCAAGGGAGATTTGGATAGAAGGCTGTTGCGAGGAAATCAACGAAAATATGAAGCAGGGGAATACCAACAAAGCATAAAAACTGGTGAAGAAACATTTCGGAGAAAGGAAAATGAAAACTACAATGTCACGGATGTAAACTGGGATATATTGATAGAAGGTGAAGATACTGGCTATATATGGAAGCGACACCTTGAAGAACTCTACCAAGGTCGGAGGGTGCGGGAAGGAAACGTGATGAAAGACGAAAGTGAAACAGGTGACGAAAACCCGGATCCATACTTACTGAGGAGCGAATTCAATGGAGCAGTAAAATACCTTAAGAAAAACAAAGCTCCGGGAGAGAACAGAATTGACGGAGATATCATCAAGGCACTCGGAAACAAAGCCAAGGACAGTCTGTATGAAATAATCAAAGATATCTATAAAAGACCGAAGAATTCCTGAAAACTTCCGAAGGACTGTGATGATCAGGATATTAAAGAAAACGAAGACAGAGAAAGGTGAGGAACACCGAACCTTGAGTCTTGCGGTACATGCATCAACAATACTTACGCGAATAATAAGTCGAAGAATGGAAAGAAAAATTGAAGATACCCTATCGGAAAACAATTTTGGCCTTATGAAAAACAATGGAACCAGGGAAGTCATACTCTGTCTTAGGATCATGATAGAGAGTGCAATACATGTGAACAAGCAACTGTACTTTTTGGCTGTAGCTTAGCGTCCCCACCCCCTACTCCAAGTGGTTCGATCCCTCTCCAACCAATAGGAGCGGCGCGGGAAATTTAATTGCGTTACTTTCGGAAAGCGTCCATGTGGACTTGGATAAATCCTTTGACAATGTGAAAGCAAACCAGATGTTTGGACTTCCGGAAAAAACCTCGGAATAGATTACCACGACTGAAGAATAATCTATCAGGTTTCTAAGAAGCTAGTAGCCACAATACAAATGAGATATGGATGCCATACAGAGGCTAAAATTAACAAAGAAATTAGGCAAGGATGCAACCTCTCACCTGCCTTGTTTAGAATGTACCTGGAGGAGGCAATAAGAGAAGCAGAAGGCACCAGGTTAAACAAACAGAATTAGGATCAATGGAGAAGAGATAAACATGGTACGCTTCGTCGACGAAATTGGAATGATAGCAAGAAACCAGGAGGATATTCAAAGGTCACTAAACGTATTGGATAAATTTCTACAGAGATACAACATAAGCAGGACGAAGACTAAAATCCAAGTATGTGAAAGAGAGAAATGGAATACAGTGGCCACAATGAAAGGATAAAAATTAGATCATGTGAAATCCTTTATCTATCTCGGAAGTACCATCACATGGGAAGGAAGGAGTACTACAGATATCAAGCGAAGAATAGCTCAAGTTAAGAAAGCATCCACAATGAAAATACAACTGGTGCTGAAGAAGGATGCTTAAGATCAAATGGAAGGTTGAAATAACAAATAAGTACATTGCAAAATATTCCAGGAAGTAAGTCAATTAGCATCAGATAGGGTTGGATGTAGGGCTACAGTCAACCAATCTAAGGATTGAACGATCAATGATGACGATTATGTGAAAAAGTAGCAAATTAACCAACAATCCCCAGTGTCATTTAGAGAGAGATATGGAAAACTTGAGGGAGAGACAGATGATTGACCGTTAGTGAGTTTTAGATGGATAAATATACTTAATAAAAAAAATTAATTCAACAAGAATAATGCTTTGAAATAGAGAGCGGTAACAGAGTAAAATAAGGATATCGTTATCATGAAAGATAAGCAGGAATACAGTGTTCAAAAATTACCTAAGAGCTGTTTTAACCATTCCTAACTAATTCCAAAGAAACTGCGGGAGATGTCGCAACAGTAACTTTTAACGAATTCATCCGCTAATGTGCATTTCAATGCAACAATTTCAGAGTATAAAAATCATTCCCAGTCAAGGCGAATGATTTTTACACTCTGAAATTGTTGCACTGAAATGCACATTCGCGGATGACTCCGTTAAAAGTTACTGTTGCGGCATCTCCCGCAGTTTCTTTGGAATTTGTCAAAGTATAAACACCGTAAGTGTTTAAAGTTGGCTTTAACCTCGTGGACTGTGGCGCGTCGCGCACGAATACGAATGCCTGTGACATTGTATGCACGGTATTTCGTCACAACATCTAGTTCCTTTAAAAAAAAGCCCCAAATTTTCAGATTTTAAGAGGACGCCTCGGTAGCTTAAGTGGCTAAAGCACTCGACCGGATATTGAGGGACCTGGGTTCGTATCCCAGTCAAGGCGAATGATTTTTACGCTCTGAAATTGTTGCATTGGCATTCCTAACCACATGCAAACGTAAAATGCCCACTAACAGAAATTGATAAGCGTGATCTCATAATCCCAAAGAAGACAGAATCACTTGAGGAGACAAATATTTTAGTTAATATTATTATTAATATGCCGACGGATAGCCAGGGTATGGTTAAAAAGGCCTACGGTTGACGGGAACCAGTTACAAAAAGTGGGGAATATTCGTAAAAACTAGCTTGCATTTCTAATAAACTCAAAGTACAAATAGTTTTCGCGGAGAAAATTAGGGACCATGATTTCATCACCATTGGACTTCAATTTTCCTCTTGTTCCCTTGAGAGATAAACATTTTTTTCGATAAGATTCTTTCGAACCTTGCTATAAAGTTTTGATGTACATATTAGTGTTGACTTCAAAAGGCAACGCATGAAAATTATAACCAAGATCATTTAAGTGTTCTTAAAATTATCAGCCTATACCAGTTTATGTTCTACTGAGATAATTTTGAGACATGAATATGCTAAATACAAACTCGTTTGGTATGACGCCTCAATTTGAATGTAGATGCCATTTTACAAGATGGAAGGATAAATCCTCTTGACAACTTTAATGGAATGGTCGTCCACGTAAAATAAAATTACTCCATAATACGATCCCTTTAAAGGCAATATACGGAACCTACCATATTTAATTACTCAAATGACCTATATATCAGTTAAGATAAAATATAAGAATGGCATCTAAAAGTATTACTAGCATCTTAATATCATTCACTGTCCAATGAATATGTTGACAAAACCCTTGAACTGTTTTTGTCTTAAATGGAGAGCAAATCAAAAGTAATGGGAGATGAGTAACGAGAAAGTACAAAAATACCTTCAAAGAACTTCTTCCTACAGGTACGATCACCATATTTCAACATTCATATAGAAGCTTTAGGAAAATATTCAATCCAGAGTTTCTCCCTCGGTGCCGTAACAACCCGTAGGCGTAGTGTTGGCCACTTTAAGACAAGGCATTTAGGTCTTCGGCTGTTTATTCGCAGAGCCCGCATGCTTCGAATGTTTTGAATTTCTTAGATAAAATATTTTATTAAATATTACCAGCACTTTTTTCGGTAGAAACCACAGAGAAACGAGTATTTTCGTTCCAAAAAATAAATATGGTGAATCCCCGGCTCTCTGTCTTAAATTAGGACGTGATATTGATACAGAATGTCTTTTTTTTCGCCCTATGCCTCGGTGAGTGGGAGGCGCAAGAATAAAAACTGAAATGGAACCCCTATACACTGGAATCTGGGCTTGTTCCTCATGATAACAGAGTCGGAGGGGCGGGGGGTAAGGGATTTCTGATCGTGTTCATAAGCTCCAAAGACCCGAGTGCCCTCTAGGGGACTGGGAAAGGAGAGAGGTGGGGGGATCCATCCTCTGGTTCGTGGCGGCGGCGCAGCGTTGTGCATTATGATTGGACACGCATGCTCCCCCGGCACAGCCGTGACGCGATAGCCGATGGGCCCTCGACGCCTGCTTGCAAAGAGAGCTCCCACATTGAAAGCTATGTGATGCAAGGAACGTGCAGTGCAAATTTAATTTGAAACATTAACTACCGCTCATTCCTAAGTCTCGTCGAGAAGACCGCCAAATGCCCAGTATTGCAATAAAAACTCCCTCAACTCCGCAAGTATCTACCTTCATCCCGCCCAATTTGCCTACCTTGATTATTTAACGTTCCCTTTCTACCATGGCCCCAATCAAAGTGCCGTTTATCCTCATATTTCAATTATTTGCATTTCTTCAAATAACCTTCTCCCATCCTCTAAAATGACCCGCACTTAATTCTTTGCTTTCGTGCCCGTCAATTTTACTTTTTGTTACCATGCGACCAATTATTATGGAAAATAGTAAATTTTAAATGCCACATTTTGAAAAGGATGTGGTAGTAGGTAGGTACAGATCGGAAGGCACGAGTTTGATTCCGGTGCATTTACGCATGTCGATAGCCTAAGATTCGCCAAAGCTAAACATATAATATTTCGGTTACCAGGTCGCCAGACGAATCGGCTTGAGGATTACAACTGGCACCTCTTGTCTCATGTAAAAATTTCACAGAGCCATGGAACTCAAATCTCACCTATCAACTAGCCTTCGTGTTCATTAGTACGTTTAGTCATAATTATTCCCATATAAGTGAGTTCTCTTCATTATGTAAAGGAGACACTTGAAAAAATAAAAATAAAACTGTCACAGTAGTGTTCTAGGCTTTGGTGATCAGGCTTCAGACATAGAAGAATGAAGTTTTTGGGACAGAAAGGTGGGAGGAAGGAGGGATTCAATTTAGGATAGAAAGAGTTATAGTCAGAGTGGTGGAGGTTGCCTCCGTTGTGGTGGGTAAAGAACCAAAGCGGGCATAAAGAAGGAATTAAGTGCACTTGGTATAAAAAATGATGGTTCCCAAGGCCTTACGAACACGATCAGAAGTCTCTTACCCCGCGCCCCTCCGACTATGCTCTCAAGAGAAACGAGCCCATATGCCAATGTATAAGGGTTTCGTTTCATTTCAGTTTATATTCTTGTGCCTCCTCCTCCTCACCGAGGCAGAGGGAGAAAAAAGGACATTCCGTACCAATATCACGTCCTGATACTCAATGTGCCAACACCGAGAATCTCAATGCCGCCAGCCGATTATGAGTGGAATCCTGTCAATATTACCGTAAAAAAAGTTATAAAGACATTAATTGTTATAACGGTATGTTTAGGAAATTGTTGGTTGAAGAATGGTGTAGACCTTGTGGGGTAACAGTGATTATTCATACTGATGAAGCGGGTGTGGGTGCATTCGTCTATGTACACGTTAAAAGAGTCTGAAGTTAAAAGAGGGGTGGTAAATCATGTGAAGCGCAAGTGATCCTTGAGGTTATTTTTCTAAGTATAAAACCAGCACTTTCACCTTGGGAATTACAGGGTGAGATAAAAGGAAAAAGGGGTGCAGCTGAGCGTAGTGGGGGTCTTGTGGAATGTAACGTGACGCGCAAATTTTCGGGACGTTTGCGAGTAACGTAGGTGCCTGTTGGTAGGACTTGGGATGTGGACACTTAATTATTACCCAATTTGAAATTTCTACATGTGACCAGTCAGGTTTTGCGAGTGCCCACGTAGTAGTCAACAATATGGTTGAGACAATCAGGTTGGCATGTGTTGGTCCTAGAATTGTAGCTGCTAGAGTAAGTTAAATGAAAAGAGTAATACAATGGAGTAACATTTACACATCGACTTAATGTTTCAATCAATTATGAAAAGCATAAATGTAAATAAAAAAAGCCGTTAGAACTGTTATTACCATGTTCAGTTTTGACAACGGCATTGCTCTGTGAGCTAAGATATAAAGGATTGATTGAATGGAATACTTTTTATTTTTAAGATGGTCACCAAAAGGCAACAACAGGAATTGAAAAAAAAACAAATTTTCAGTCTACGACGGAAGAGAAGACTATAAACAAGGAAAACTGAGGTACCAAAATCCAAAAGAGTGGTTAATAGCTTTCTAATATCGGAAGAAGAATCAGAAACGACGGTAGAATCAAGATAAAGAGCATTGGTGGATTACGTTAGACCAAAAAGTTGAACTACTGACGTGTAATGCACCGGTAACATCAGCGTGGATATTAGGAATAACTTCATTAACTTATATACGCATAATGTTTCTCTGTATATGCGGAATTTTTTCCCTCTTTGATAACTAATAAAACGTCACACAAGGAGGGAGTTTAGGCTTTGGACGGCTAGAGACGTAATAGGCATACAGCAAAATGTAGGAAAAAGGAAAATATTTCTGGAGACAAAAGTACCTTCAAACCAACCAATAGGCTTGATGATTCGTGGAGAGAAGAACCTATCAATAATCTGCTCATAACAGAATTAAGAAATTGATTCTCTGCTCTTTTGCGATAAAATTTTATCCAGAAACCGCTTAATCATATGAGAATTTCAAGAACGATTTCCTTTTAACTTCAACTCATTATTAAAGGATATTTTCTGCATACTGTAGGTATAAGATTAATGTTTACGTCACGAAGCTGAATCGGAATCACGAGATTCGGGGGAAGGATTATATCGATCGACTTTGATACGAGAGGGGAGTAGCGTCACACTAATCCTACGATTAAAAACAAGTCATGATTATGAACACTTGTACCAAATCTCAGTTACCTTAAACGTAACAGTACTAAAAGCTTGTTCTTGCTTAAAATTAAAGCCCCATTTCATTCAAAAGGTTATGCGCGCGAAGGTGAAAATCACGTAAAGCGATTTGCATCCACCTTGAGCGGTAAGCTTCCGCTCACGGGCACGTTGCCTAAATTTAAAATGCAACGGCATCCATTTCACATGGCCAGTCCAATGCATCGAGAGCACCTCGATATCCAGTTGGGAAACTCGAAGCATCGCACGACCCTGGCAGTCTCGCTGCTGCTCGATCGGCAGCCGCGCGTTACGCGTTTGTATGTGTGTGTGATGTGAGGCCCGGAGGCCGTTATCCTGCTGGTGCGGCCGAACCCGCAAGCTGTACCGACAAACCCTCCCGTGTTTCCCTCTCTACCCTGTACCCCACCCCAGAGCCCGACAAACGAGAGAGAGCTCACGGGAGAGGAGAGAGCAGGATATTTGGTCGGATGCGGAGGCGGCGGAGCGGTGGCTTTGTGCTGCGGCCCGTCTGGTGTGTGCGGGACCAACTGGTGGGGAGGTTGGGTCTGCCTGGTGCTGTGCTGTTTGTAAGGGGGTTGGGTGATCTGGTGCGTGGAGTGGAAGGAGGACTGTAGGGAGGGGCGGCTGAGGGTAGTGTGGCGACGGGATCGCTGGTAAAACGGGTGCAATGGAGGTGGGATGGGGGAGAGGGTTTGGTGGGTGGACTGAAAGGGATGGGGCAGGCGGTCTGGGGGGGAGGGAGGGTTTTGAAGGTGACCGGTGATTGATTACGCCTCCGGAAGGGGCCTCCACTGCTTCTCCCTCTGTCCTCCTCCACTCTTCCCTCAAACAGCCTCCCACCCCTTCCCACACAGATCCCAATGCTTTCACCGTGAAAGCTGAGCTCACGGAACGAAGGGAAGCATGGAGAAGCTGACGTAAGTAAGGGGCGATAATAGAGAAGAGAAGAAGAGGAACGTAGGGATTTCAAATGTATGTACACATCCGCATCGATGCCGACAAAGATCGATATTTTTCTCTGAAAACTGTAAGGAATAACATTTGAAAAGGTAATCAATCGCAAGGAGAATGGCGGCCTGATAATACGAAAATGAGATGATCAACACACTGACAATAGTATAAATATACTTCAACAGTGAATCGCACTTGAGAGCTAATTTTTCACTTACATTTCACTAGAACAGCTGGTGGTTCTTGGAACCTCTCGGCTACCTTGGTAAAGTTTTATAATTTTACCGAAGCTAATAACTTTTGTGCGATGACTCGGGCAGCTAAGGGAGAGGAAATTAATGTGAGAATTTAACACACCGTAGAACATAGAACGAGATATACTCTGCTACTGAGTGGGCGAAGTTTACGGCTGCAAAATTGATGAGGAATTTTCCCTTAACACACTTAAAATTCGGAATGGTAACTGTAAACACTTGAAGAGAGACTTTAAGAAAAGTTGAGTGAAGACTTCAGGGTGAAGCATATCATAACACAGTTCATAAATTTTACCGGTTAGAATAGAAGATGAGCATAATTTTCATGTTTAAGAGATATTGTTAGGGAATAAATAAACTGGATTGACAGCCCAGGAGAGGAAGAAGAGCGCAGAAATGATGCATTCCGCTGAGAAGTGGGATATTTAGAGGGCGTTTAATGGAACTGGTACCTTTAGTATCCATTAGGGAATGAGGAAAAAATAGAAAATATAAGTAGGATAAGAATGAAGTGCAAAAGTTCTTAATTTTACAAATATTCAACAGATCAGGAGCTTCACAGCCTTATAGCAACAGAAAGATGTTTCGCAGTTTTCAACTGTCTTTTACCACACCTACTCGTTTGACTGCCCATAAATATCTAAATTATATGACGTTCCTTATATTTTTTTGCCTCTTTAAAAAAAAAATTCAAAAAATTTTTAATTGATGATTCAAAAAATTAAAATATTATAATGGGTTTCTACCCGGGTATATATATTTGTTTTCATGAGTGCATGTGTATACATACGATTTATCTGATTCCGCCTTCCCCACCTCTACTGTGTTCGTCCTTCATGTGTGTTCCTATCCTTTTTCCTTATCTTTTTCCATGGAATACGAGTATTTGTTCGTCGTTTGGCGGCATTAAACCTACTTATACCGATAGATTACCTAATAAAAATAATAAACATATGTATATATTGCTATACATGATGATTATGTAGTTTTGTAGGTTTCTGTTCAGTGTTTACCCTAAAACTGCCTTTTTAGTTTCGCTAATTGACTAGCTAACTATAATATTACATGTATACTACTGACTATAATATTACATGTATTTTTTCAATACTTTGATAAGTAGTAAATTAGGAAATATCGAACGGGTGAATATTCATTGTAGCGACATTTAAGGCATAGAGCAGTTTTGAAAAAGAGCGAAAGCTTACGGTTTCAATACTAAAAAATCTACACCATTATCACCGTTCAACGTAATCCAATTTCAAATGCAACCATGCTGGAATACAATTATCAAAGTGGTGCTGCCAAAGCTCACGAAAAACAGTTTAAAAAACTAGATTTTATGAGAATAATTCGAAATTAGGAGAAGGAAGAGAAGGAATCCAGCGTTGGAATTATCTTTCCCATACCTAAAGTTACCGTGGAATCCGTTGCGTGAAATATAACAATCCTACCGACATTAGCAGTTCACGAACATAAAGAGATTATAAAATAACTCCAGATTAAGAAAGATATGAACATTGACAACCATACAACCTCGGGGATGAAATCTAACTCCAAGTAAAGCGTTCGGAAACCATAACCCGCTGCCAAAACAAACGACACAGGTACGAGAATTTCGTATACGAACATATGCTTTTATCATAATATGCTGAAACAAAATAGTTGTTTCAGTTAACTGCGAAAGGAAATATTTGATTCCCTATAAAACCATAACATTACATCAACAGTCACCTGGCCTTGAAAGGCTTTTCTTATAGTTCAAACCACTATAAAAGTCAAAACGACATTATACGACCGATCACTAACAGGCTTCAATTCTTACTATATGTGCATTCGTATCCACTCATGCGTCCATTATTGAACATGGCAATAACCAAACTAAGGATTCATTACGCACGTATGTAATTCTCGCAGTTCTATCTACTACGGCAGCGACGATTTTCTGAAATTTCGACTTCACCTTCATCGATATTCCTTATATCAATGTTTTTCCATTCCAAGTAGTATTGGCCGGAGCCGTCGTGGAGCGTGGAGGACTGGTGGGCGAATAAGATGGCCTTGGTTCGGAGTGAGAGAGGTTTGTATTTTTTTCAAGGGGTGGGGAAAAGGGAGCCTTGAAAGGGTGGAAAGGGATACAACAAGGAACTCCCGAAGGGAGGTGGACGAGAGGTTGAGTTTGGAGAGGATTTCGGGGGTCTCCATAAAGCGGATTGAAATGCGGTCACTTCAACAAATTCCATCAGCCCCGATGGTAAACAAGATTACCTCCCTGGTAAACAGATGGAAACTTACTTTATGAATAAAAATATACAGGAGCAACTGTAATTCTGGCTAAAATGACTATCTACAAAATACTGAATGCATTTGCTTACGTGGGAATACTCTCAGTAGAATACCTCTTCAATAGATAAAAAGTGTAATACGTCGTAAAAAATATACGCTTGTATTATGCACTAAATCATTGCAAGGTAAGTCTATACAAGTACCTCCACAAATACGTATGTAATGGAGAACCCTGTCTAACTTCTCTTCCTTACACTGTCTATCCGGACTCTTCGTCACCCACTAGCACCTGAGCAGCCTGAGACATGTACAGGTTGTGGATTAGCCTCCTGTCCCTCCAATCTATTTCTATTTTCTGCTCCATATTCATTATTTTTTTCCCTTTTCACTCTTGTTTGGGCAGAAAGCAGCCAAATACGTCCTGATTTTATTCTATATTCCTCTCAATTAGTGATCTCATTACTGTGATTGTATCACGCGTGCTTTAGGCCTTTCCAAATGAAAACTGATCAACCTTTAAGTAATCTTTCTTCCTGCTCTCCACCCATTTGTTGATAATCCTGAGAACCACTTCAGCAGTGTGCGAAATCAAACATGTTTCTGTACTCCTCACGTGAATTAGCCTTTACCTTTTTCGGCATAGGAACTAACAATGATCTAACAAAGTCTTTCGGCCAGAGTACTATCAAATAGATGCTACATATAAGTTCATATTGACTATTTCTCCCTCATTCTCCTAAACCTTATGGTAGTTCCGCAGGAATAATACCTGCCTCCACAGCCTTGTTTGATTTCATCTCCGTTAATGCCCTTTCTATCTCATTTCCGAGTATGCCTGGACCTAAGCTATCTTCCTCTACGTCATATTCATTTTCTACTATGTCTAACCTTGTTGGCCTAAGTTCTTTACCATACAGTTCTTCTATACATTCCTTCAATATCTCTTGGATCTTTTCTAGTTCAACTATTATACTAGACGACTTATCTCTAACTTTTAACAAAGATCTTCCCTTCTTCCTTCCGATAGTGTTTAAACCTTGCTGTATAGCGCACCAATTTCACCTTTCCCCTGCAAACTTTCCATACCCTCGCATTCATAGAACAATCCAATTAGATGTTGCTTAATTACTAGCGCTAGAATATGGGTAGTAGAGGAATAGTATCTAGGCTTCTTTAAACTGGTTGCGGGAAAATGGAATGAAAAAGTTAGAGAGGATACGCAAAACTTTAGTCAGGCTTGTTTGAAATACGCAGAAATTATTTAGGAGTCAAGGGAGATAACGTTCATTCAAAAGTAGGAGAAATTCCAAAGAATTACCCAGGCACGATAAAAAATTACTGTGAGGAGTAAATAGGCGCAACGAAGACTAAATCTATTCCAAATCTTCCCGATTTTTTTTAATATCGCGCCTCCGGTTGGTAATTTTTCAATTTGTTTGAAGATGTTGGGTGCGAAACTTTCCAAATGACCGTCTTAAACTACATTTTCCTAATCTTGTTTTGTTAAAGAGTTACGGCCATTTATGGGCAGGGTAGTTCGTAAAGTGCGGTGAAAATTCATATCCGTGAATTTGAACCCTTTTAAGGAAATTCTGCAAATCTTTCACTGAGACTGTTGGTGTTTTTTACCTAAGTTTCTGGTGAGAACTTATGAAATATACCGCGTGTTATGTGTGGTTTTCCCAGCTCAAAAAGGGGTGACAATCAATGGAAGACGACGAGCGTTTCGGTAGACTGTCAACGTCGGCTAATGGCCCACACATCGAGAAAGTAAAATATCTCGATCATGCAAATCGAAAACCGTCAGGAAACTTGCAGAAGAGTATGGCATTTCGATTGGTTCGTACTATGGGTGTAATTTTCCGTGTTGTTTTTTTTGCATGTGGTATTTTTCCTTTTTACGGTTAGTGACCTAACACCCCCCGCCACACGCCCTTGCGGCGGCTTGCGGGGTATTATGTAGATGTAGATGTAGATGTACTATGGTACGACGGAAAAATTGAGGATGCATCCAGTCATCACCAAATCATACCTCGCCTGATAACAGCATACTAGAAACAAGATCGACTTCAAAGCTCTTCAAATTCGCTCAAATGTCAAGATGAGATTGACTGTTTTCTTACCATATAAAAGGGTTTATGTACCAGAAATATCCACCTAAACACCAGACAGTCAACACGGAGGGTATTATGGAACGCCTAAGAGCGAGAATCAGGAGAAAAAGACCCGAACTTTGGAGGAACGGAATATCGTATGCACCGACATTGACTGACGCAAAAACTCATTCTACCCTCACACGATACATAATTACAACAAAATCGAACCAAAGCGTCCGAATGTATTAAACTAAAAACTAAAATGAAAAGATTCAGTAGTCAATCAAAATACTGACTAATTTATATAAGTTATCATAAGTGCATATGCACGAGTGTTACTGCATATTCGCCATTATATATTCAAAGAAATGCATAAATAAATATTTATTCATGAATGGCTGTTGCCCTAATACACTCTGCCACACGCCCTTGGTGGTGGATTTCGAAATACCGTATGGATTAGGATGTAGCTTTGAAGGTGTAAAATCATCCATAGCAGTTTTTGCCTAAGGATCCTGAAAAAGAAATATATTGTTTTGGTAAAGATCATTGCACTACTCCCACCACCGCTCGGTCCGTGACCCGACATAAACCTTTATATTTATTATTGTGCCATTTACGAACTATAGTAATTTGTTAATATTGACGGGATTAAGATATGACATCATGTACAGAATACCACGGATGTATTAGCAGCATTATCATTGTGAAAGCATTATTTCGGATAGAAACACTTGTATCCAGTGAACCATATTTGGAAAAGAGATACCCTTCTAAGCAATGACATAAAGCTGATATGATCGAACAACCCAAAAAGGAATGAACTCTCTAATTAACTATGTATTTAATCATAGGAGGTTTTATACCTTAGAAATTAATCAGTCAAAGGAAGATAGTAAAAACAAATTCACCGGCTAATTTTAATAACAATCAGGACTAAATTACTCTAAAGGATTGTAAAAAAGTGCGAGGTTAATAGAAATATGCAGCCACAACGCGGAAGAAAAGGGTGTGGAATAATATTTAATAAAGTGTCCACACAGCAAAAAGTGTTTGAAAGAATAATAGCATGATGGTCAAGTATGAGGTAGAAAGAAATGCGAATTGAATTCTAGCGTGGAAGAGATAGGGTATACGAGAATACATTAAGAGTTACATTGAATCAGGTAAAATTTATCAGAAGCGGAAAATGATAAACGGTTGTACAAAAATACGTTATTAGATTTAAAAAAAGGTGCATTATTAACAGGATATGTCCTTAATAAGACCCACGGCAATGTGAACAGAACTCAATAAACTTTCCGCGAAGAAAGAACACAAAGGTTTATTTCAGCAAAATTAGGTTATCACTTGATCAATAGATGCGCATTAAAATACTACGTCCCTTTCGCATGTAATATTCAAATCGTATTTTTCCATTATTAGGTATTCTGTGTCTATTTCAACTCTGTAACTCTGAACGTAAACATTACGTTTTTAGTTATATTTATACGGGTTATTCTTCCGAAGGCCCAAAAAAAGCCTATTATGTAAGTTCCGTATACTCTGTCAAGGATGGCTAGATGCGACAGAAAGGAAGCTTGTGTTATGGGAAAATCCTAGGGAGTAATATAATAAAAAAGGAAAACATGAAAGCATATTTAACTTGCCAGAGCCCAGGACCCAAAGAAATTTCGCATGAACGAGTGAAAATATCTATTACTTATATTAATGCTAAGTAACTTGCACAATCTGTCATGAATTTACATATAACCTAGGCTAAGCAAAACTTATTAAATTAATGGCATGGGGAGCTCACGTATTTTGTACCGCCTTAACGCGCATTCCGTCTTGTGCAATAAAACTGTCAAGTTCCTCGTTATCCCTGCCTAATTTCCAACTCAACAACCTACAAATGGAGTTACTAACTTTCCAGTTACAATTTGCAGTACCTTGGCTTATAGAAGTTATTATTTTTTCATGACGCTACTCCAAACGACCCGAAAGAGATAACGTAGTTTTTAAAAACTTATCATAGCATGTTTGAGCTAGACTTAGAAAAGTACACCCTAGCTTAAACAATAATTGAAAATTGAAAAAAGTCTCAAAAATATCATAAGCCGTTAGTGTATTCACGGAAAATGCTGTGATTTGGAAAAAAATTAATGCATTTTAATTGTGGAACAATTTGATTGGAAATTGAAATATATCCGCATCAATCATAAAATAAAAATAGCATACAAATAGGTCTCCCGCAGTTTCTTTGGAATTTTAGTAATGAATAAATAAAATTTGAAACATGATTGTCATGACTATGTCGCACTTTACCGAAGCTACATGATATACAAAATTTTGGAATGAAACTAAAATATTTCTTGATAGATAACTTGAATATAAAATTTGAGTTGTAATCTACCAGTAAGGGTTAATTTTAGATGGGCACAATTACCAAATTAAATTCTTGTTTTCCTAACAAAACCAATTTCCACCTAACAATCTACCAAAACTTCTCCTCCACCACTATACATGTAATTCTTTCTCCCTTCATTTCATACAACTTTCCCATCCTATTTCTGCCACTTCCTCGTCTGCTTAACATTCTCCCCCTCTAACCTAATCTTAAACATTCCATCGCCAATTAATACACGACACATTGATTTTTTCTAACACTAAAGAACTTCTCCCAGGAACCCCGTTTCCTCCAAAACCATACTTAGCACCACCTTAATTGCTTTCCTTTCGGTCCAGTTCACCTACTATATCCTAATCCACACCCACATTTCAAAAGACTCGAATTTATGTCTCTCCTCCTGCCCAAGTGACCACCTTTCCGCGCCGCACATAACTACGCTCCATATCACAGTCTTTTCTTAACATCCTCACTCAACGTACCTGCCATCAACTCCCTCCTCTTTGTGAAAGCCCCTTTCCCTAGCGCAAATGTCCTCCTTACGTCCCGAATACTTTGACCGTATTGGTCCAAAACACTTCCGAGATACGTAAACTGTTCTACCTGCTCCAGTTTTTACCCTCCTATTTTAATGTTAAGCTTAGCCTTTTTCTTTCTTGAGAATCGCAGAACCTTTGTTTTATTAATATTGATTCTCATCCCATACCTTTCGTACTGAATTTCCAATGCACTCAGCAATGCTTGCAACCCCTTGGCTGGCCGACAAACTAAAGCTTGGTCATCAGCAAACCTAACTGATTTTACGAATTCCCCGCCGACTTTCATTCCCACCTCCAGCTCTTCCAATGCCTCTTTTAGCATTTCCTCTGCATACAGGTTGAACATCAACGGTGATCATGGGCAACCCTGCCTTACACCCCTTCCTAACACTGCCCAACAGGACTCCCCGTTCCCCACTCGCAGCTGAGCAGTCTGAGACATGTACAGGTTGCGGATCAGTCTCCTTTCCCTCCATCTATTCCTATTTTCAGCAATATACTCATAAGTTTTTCCCAATTCACTCTATTCAACGCCTTTTCTAAATCTGCGAAACAGGCAATTACGTCCTTATTGTGTTCTATTTTTCTTTCAATTAGTGGTATTATTACTGCATTGGCATCATGCGTGCCTCTCCCTTTCCTAAACCAAAACTGATCATCCCCTGGGTAATCATTTTCCCTACCCTCTTTCCTTCTGTGATCATACTGAGAATCACTTTAGCTGCGTGGGAAATCTAAGTTATTGTTCTGTAGTCCTCACACGCTGTAGCCTTTATCTTTTTCGGGAAAGGAACTAACACTGATCTAACAAAGTCTTCCGACGAGATTCCTTCCTGATATATACATTACGAATCAGGCCAAATAGGCTCTTCTTACCACAATTTCCTTAATCTTTTAGTAGTTCCGCAAGGATATCATCAGCCCCCACCATATATTTGTTTCATATCCCTAAATATCCTTTCTTCCTCATCGTCTAGAATGTCTGGACCTAAGCAGTCGTCATATACGTCATATTATCTTTCTATAACTAACCTTATTGGTCTTAGTTCTTTACCATGTAATTCATCTAAAGATATATACTTACCACCTATCTTGGATCATTTCTCTATCAAATATTATCTTACCTTCCTTATCTCTAATTATTAACACAGACATTTTATGGCTTCCTTATCCTTTTCTTTTCAACAGTTTTATAATTCTCTCTACTGATACTGTCTGTCTGCTGATACTCCTACCTTTTCATTCAAACTAATGATTTGGTATTAATTTTCCTAACCCACCTCTCCTGCCTTATCTTTTTGGAACGGATGCACTTCATGCGTACTAAATTGTCATCTGAGTCCGCATCCGAAAACGGGAAACGGGGGATTTATCACGTTGTTCCTTTATCGCTGCCCAACCACAATATAGTCTAACTGATTCCTTACCGAGTCGCCTGAAATTTTCCATGCAGATGTATACCCAAGTAATTTTCGGTGTCCTAACAAAATGCTATGGATTTATTTGTTGGTTTCATTAGTGTCCATTTGAAGTTTTCCATCCTTCACACCCACATTTTAAAAGTCTTCTACCTGTAATATTGCTCCAACATATAATCATTGTCATATTTCTATGCCTTTCAAGATCAGGCTCCATATGAAAATTTTCACTGATCTTTTCTAAACATCCCTGAATAACAGCCTCATAACCAAACTCCCTCCTCTCTGGGAAATCCTCGTTGACTAAGGTAATTTTTCTTCTTATGTCCCTGCTTCTTTGACCATCTTGGTCCACAGTGGTCACAAGATTGGTAGTTGGTTCCAAGTACTATAATTTTCGCCCGTATACTTTAACATACTTTCCTAAATGGACAGTAATTCCTTTATTTTGATGAGAACTACCTGTCTTTAATTTCAAACGTGCATCCACCACTTTTGCCATTCATAAATTCAATTACTGGATACAAATAGAGAAGAAAATAGTCAGCAGAAAGAAAGAATTATGATCAAATAGATACACCGCACACTTAAAAAAAGTTACATCCTTAGAATATGTGTACATGCAACGGTTTCAACGAATTATTCTTTAAAATTAATACAAACGTCATGGCTATGTGCACTTGAGAACAGATTAACAGATGAACGACTCTGAAAAACACGCTTATCGAAAAATTCGGTATTTACGGAGGAAAATTCTGGATTTCTAAACGTTGAAATATATAATAAAAACCTCTCTTCAGATTAAAGCAGAAATACGCTTTCATTCTAAGTCTTTGATGATGGGCAGAAACACGGCAGCTACTGACAAGCATTTAAAACCAGGTAACTCCGCCACATAAAATCATTTACACCCTCTATCTTTCTAAAGTATTAAAAATTTTAAAGCACTGGTAAGTATGATATGTTTTACATTTATATTCAGAATAACTCCATCACCATGAAAATAGTCACACTGATTGTTACTTTAACATATAATCGGCGTTAAATTACATAAAATTGGCAATCAAGATATTTCGCGCCCTCATTACTCTTCGAATTTCTTTTACCAAAGAGGCTAATATCAAAACCGAATTGGGGTTCTTATCCTTGCTAGGACTTCTGGTAATTTGTTAATACGAAAGCAATAAACAGCAAAGAATGTTTAGTGCACGCAAAATGATTATATTTGTCAAGTTTATCAAAGAGGGATCTACGTCGTGAACGTTACACGGATCCAACCTACGTTCGAAGGGAACGAAGAAAATATTAAAAGAGTCCTATGAAATTGTATCCTCATACGCCCTTGTGGCGGAAAAACGATCAAAGGCCCACTGACGCCAAAGGGCAACGTATTGATATGGATGGGTAAGTAAACAGTCCTGACCCTTACCATCTGCGTGAAGCACAATTGCCAGGAATGGATTGGCCTGAAGCCGCACGCCATACTAGATATGCGAAAGCGTTCATGCAGGCAAAGCTCTCAAACATAAAGCTCTCTTACCCCTCACTTTCCTCTCCTCAAACCCTTGAACAGATCACCGCGGCATGAGGTGAATCAACAAAAGGAAATCGTTAGTCCCTTAAGGGAAGCCTAAAATTGGCATGGTCCCTCATAGCAAACAGGATTTCTTTAGCCAGTCGGAAAAGACGGCGACTTTATTCTTGCCAAGGATTTTCGATATTCCATAAGGTGAACGAAGGGAAAAAATCAGGGAAAAACATTTTAACTCAATGAATTATCGTCATGGGAATGAATAGAATGATCCGGACGATTCCTTTGGTTTCTCACTTACACCTAACTACACAATACCAGGAAACTTGCCGCCAGGGACTGAGTCGCAGGTTGCTCGGATTATGGCCAAGCATGCGCAAGTATTAGTTCATGCATTCATGTGTGTGCCTGTTAAATCTTTCTCGAAAACGCTTTTTCACATATGCACAAACAGGTTTGCAAATAAGGTCTTATGTTAATACATTCGTTTGATTTGGTTCGATTTTCTTATGAATGTGTATCGCGCGAGGGAAGAAGGAGAACTTGAATCCATTTGTGGCGTGGCATAGCGTATCCCTCTTATTATCCCGGTGGTTGAATCTACGAGGGTAATTCGGTACCGTTACATCCCCTTACGGGTGGGAACAAAACGAAGGTGTCCTATACCTTCTATAAATTTCATAATCTTGCCATCTCTCTTAGTGAATCACGTATCTCCCAACCAAATTCTAATAAGATACCCATGCGCTTACTTCCTCCTCATAGCAATTTTTAGAATCAAATCTTGACGATTATCTCTGAACCTTTTACCAATTCCTGTATCAACGTTTTCTTTCATTGATCACAAATACATACCACATTTTCCAAATGTGGCACTCGTGAATGATTAAACACTTCCCACTTAAGCTTCCTACGAGCATCTAATTAAAATTATATTCTCCAAGGCTGTCCCACATACGTATGATTCTGATGTGAATTCCCCATGAAAGGCTTGATATCTGTGTAAAATTTAAATATTACACCTGCTCTAAGCTACTCAGATTGTTACCATCTATTTTGTAGTTTGTCTCTAATTTCCTATTCCTTTATTTCAAAACTTCAGGACATTTTCTAATATTCAATTCTAATCCTCATCTCAAGTTTATTTGATCTAACACGCTAAAGATTAGCACGCGATCTTCGGACCTCCCTATTTTACGGCAAATGACCGTGTCCTTCCGCTATTGCTAGCGAGGAACCTTAGGTCGCCATTTTTACCAACAATTGTAGGAGCCATAACATACTTTCCTCTGGCAATCCTGAAATAACACTCACTACTGGTGAGCCCACCCCATCGATTACTGCTTATTATTTCCGTTTAGCCCTTAATCCTACTGGTCACATTCTCATTAAAATCACAATATCATAGTTTTTGTATAAGTATGCCATGCAATTCCTTATCAAAGGATTTTCTCTAATATTCAGTCCATTTATTTTACTCATATGGTACATTTGAAAATGAATGAATATGAGATACGTATCGGAGAAGTTCTTCGATTTCGCTATGCAAAAATCCCACCAAGTTGTACGTATTTACTACTAAAGGGATATATTTCACCTGCCCTTGAGATTGGGCCCTTTGATGGTGAAATTAATTAAGCTCATAACAGGGAATTATTTTTAAAAAAACAGGCAATCCTTTAATTCCTCGTTCAAAGTTCTCTTCATCAGGCACTTGCATAAATTGAAGCTTTATATTGATATTCAGAAATAATTCGTTTTTATCCTTTTCACACAGATTTAATCATGAAATGTCATCAAAGAAATCAACGGAAAGGCTAGTTTTCATTCCTTTATTAATTTTTGGTTGATTACGAGTTAAAATTAAACGAAATTATGCAGATTCAAAGAAAAAATTAAACTAATGAAACTTTTTGCGTGGTCATAATGGTCTAATTTTTAACATTATTTCATTTAGCTCAACTGCAAAAAATTCAGGGCATGAATTAATGGTATTTGTGGAAAGACTTTCGTTTTCGGGGGAAAAGTTTTAGAGCACATAATAATTAACTGCAAATAAAAGTACGCTGACATGAGTTCGAAAAGTATTTAGACTGAGAAAATCTAAATGAAAGCTTATTTTCAATATTTGTGGTTGAGTTGAAGCGCGAAACCCTAACTTGTCCACAAGGTTACCATCATTAAAGCACATTCCAAATTTGAACGTTGACATCTTATTCACTCTATATATATTTTTAACAATATTTTAGTGGAGAGAAATTGCTTATTTTTCCACCTTACTGTAACCGTAAAATTGCTTCACTATGTCTGCCACTTAAACGACATTTTATGTAACCGATATGGGAGAACATATGGTTCCCGGGTAATGTTTTATTAAATTATTGCATACTAGGCTGACTGATAAATTAAATAATTGAAAAAGTCATATGGAATTCCAGAACTACGAATTTTATCAACGAAGTTTTTGCATTAAGCCATATAAAGAAACAAATTTGATTCATATTAAAAATGAAGGTGTAATCCGATGCAATGAAATTGGTATTTGAAATTTCGATAATATTTAGAGAATTTGAGGTAATAATAGAAAATAAAGATATCATCAACATAGGTCAGCTCTTGTGCGTTCCGATATACCAAAGAGCTGTGCTGGTGAAGCAATGATAATTGTTCCCGGTAGGGTCACCAATGACAGATCGAATGTTAAGAGCCAGACTAAAGGTAGTCCGCGGAGCGTTTGTTCCTCAGTGAAACGGCTACACGGACGAGGACACCATGAATCACGGATGAGATAATTACAAAGATACACGAGAGAAGAAAATGGAAGAATGTAAACATAGAGTTACGCAAAATGATGCACAAAGAGTTAAGTAATAAATTGAGTTAGGCCGATTTAGTATGAAGAAATAAATAATAATTTGAGATGGGTTACAAATAAAGCAAAATAAGTATTATGAAAAACAAACTGCAAACACACTGACTATGGAAAGTTTCCAGAGGAAGGGTGGAATTAGGGCGCTACGCCAAAATGTTAAATCACTATCGGGAAGTAATGAGGGAAGATTTGTACTAACAGTTAGTGATAAGTCGGTTAAGATATTAGCTGATATAGAAAAGATGCAAGAAAGATGGAAGGAGTATTTAAAAGAAGTGTATCGTAAAGAAATTACGCAAACAAGGTTAGACATAAAAAAGGAACATGATGTAGATGATGATAGCTTAGGTCCGGGCATACTCGATGATAAGATAGAACGGGCTTTAAGGGAGATGAAAAAAATAAGGGCCGTGGGGGTAAACAAAATTCCTGCGGAACTGCTTAAGGTTTTAGGAAAATGTGGGAGGAAGAGGCTATATGGCCTGATTCTTAGTATCTATGAGGAAGGAAACTGTCCGGAGTACTGTGAGAGCAGTGCTGGTTCATACCCCGAAAAAGATGAAGGCTAGAGCATGTGACTATGGAAAAATCAGTTTGATATCTCACGCGCCAGAAGTTGTTCCCAGGATCATCAACTAAAGGATGGAGAGTAGGGGAAATGATTCTTAGGGTATGATCATTTTGCGCTCAGTAAGGGGTGAGGTATGTGTGTTGCCATTGCAGCAATGATATCACCAATCAAGAGAAATATAGAATACAATCAGGAAGTGTTTGCCTGTTTCGTAGATTTTGAAAATTCGCTTAATGAAGTGAATTGTGCAAAATTAATTAGTATGTGGCAAACATCGGAATAGATTGGAGGGAAAGTTGGCTAATCCGAAACCTGTACATGTCTCAGACTGCTCAGGTGGGAGTTGGGATTGGAGAGTCCGGAAGGGTAGTGTTAGGAAGAGGTTTAAGGCAGGGTTGCCTTGTATCACTGGGGCTGTGCAGTATATATATGATGGAAATGATTAAAGGGGCATGGGAAGAACTGGAGGTAGGAATGAAAGTCAGAGCGGCATTCGTAAAAACAGGTTTTACTGATAGCCTAGGAGAAGAATTTCGCTAGGCAAAGAGGCTTTCACAAGGTGGAGGGAGTTGATGACATGTACGTTGAGTGAGGATGTTAGGAAAAGACTCTGGTATGGAGCGTAGTTATGTACGGCGCGGGAACGTGGTCATTGCGGCAGGAGGATAGACGTAGACAAGAGGCTTTCGAAATATGGGTGTGGAGGAGAATGGAGAAGTTGAAATGGATCGAAAGGAAACCAAATGAGAAAGTACTTGCTATGGTGGGCGAAGAGAAGGGTTTTTAGGGAGAAATCCTAAGGAGGCAGGAAAAATTGGGAATGAGCGTATTGATCGGCAGTGGGGTGCTGAAAACTGTAATAGAGGGGAGAGTTTTAAGCGAGCGAGGAAACGGCAGGAAGAGGATAGGGATGTTGGACGGGATGAAGGGAGGAAGGAAATACTCAGAGATGAAGAGGGACGTGATGTGAACTAGGTTGTTGGATTGTGTCTTGTTAGGAGCCACAAAATATTTATTTGATAGTTATGTCCGTCCAAAAACCTACCTTAACTGATAGATTATGTAACACACTACATTTGTTTATATAAATCGCGTAATTGATAAATAAGTAGCTGGTTCCACTTTGGATTTTTGCGTCAACTGTGAATTGATTTATCAGTGCCGTCGGGCAATAAAATATCAAGGATGATTAATAGCTGACAGGAGCCTAAGGTCAAAGATTACTAGAATACTAGGATCCACTTCCGAAACTGTAGGGCTCTTGTGTTTCAGGCCAAGAGCCAAATACTGCACCAAAATCTCCTTGCCAAATAACTCGGATCAGGACCTCTTTTCCTCCTAAAACATGCAGTCCTTTACGGAGCTTGTCATCAGTAAGTCAGCGAGAGTAGTGGCGTGCACTTATGGGTCATTTCTCCATAGATAACTACCTGTTTCCAATTTGAAAGCCCATCCAATGGTGTGTGAAATCAACTCGTAAAAGGCGTAAAGGGTTCGCGGAGGAGAATTCGTTCCCCTGCCATCTGTCAAAGACTGTGAAGTGCGGAAACTGGCAAGAAAGGGTGGCATTTTATTTTAAATACAGCCTAATTAGCTTCATAAAAAGTCTCCTAGTTAAGGTATTTGGGAAACGACTTTAGTTTATATTGATCTAAAGCATTTCTTCACTTTCTCTGTGAACAAGTTGAGCAATATAATATATAATCACGAGAAAGTTAATTTTAACCCTACAATACACTAGTCGGCATATTTTGGCACGATATCTTACTAGGAGTAGTATATATTTATTTAATTGACACATATCTTATCAAAAACCTTTAATGAAATCATAGTTAACTCACAAAGTTTGAGAAAGGAATCAGCATAAGAAGAGCCGAAATTTGAGGAAATAGAAAAGGATGCCACATTTTTTTCCGTTATCGCAAGAGGAATTACTTAATGAGCAGATGAAATCATAGTGCAGGCGTACAGTGTTCTAGTGCCATACACTGATGTAAGAGGAAAGTTAAATTGAAAATATTTAGGTATCGTGTTAGCAGCCAGGTAATAAAGTGAAATAATTTCCGAGAAGACCGATATGAGAAGACAAGAAATAGTTTTTCAAGTCACGTGCTTGTTAAATACAAGGAGGTAATTGGAAGATTAAAGTAGAATTCAATTGAGTAAAAAACGCTGAATTAAACCTATCTTAACAACATGACTTGAAAAACACCTTTTTTTACTATCGCCCCACATCTGTCTTCCCAGAAATGATTGCGCTACATTACCTGGCTATTTAACATACAATCCCAATGCATCATTCATTTACATGCAAATATCAATAGATGTCGCTACCCAACTGCATTCATGCACAATGACCTCAACTGCTCATTAAGGAAAAGTTCTGGTTAAAACGGAAAGCAAGCTTTGACCACTTAATCTATTTCCACTGATTTTGGCTCTCAAAATAATGATAGACATGAAATCAGAATATAAAAGAACAAAAAAAAGCTAAATTACATTTATTTGAAGAAACAATGATGAAAATAAGCATTGTATTGAGAAAATGTAATACCTTAATAAAATTATTTAACAGGAGAATAATGCTGAATAAAGAATGAATGTAAATAATAGAGACGTAGACTATTACAAATTTCCACTAAATAAAATTTTATTATCTTGTTGAGATTTGTGATAACCTTAGAAATAAATCTTTGTTATGCGGAAAATTGTTATAATCTTCGTTTCTATTATTACTGAACAGTTCCACCACATCACACCTGTATCTGTAATCTATAGTGAATTTGGACATGAGGCTAGATGAATAGACGGAGTTGAATAATAGAGAATAAAGTAAAACGTGCTACTATCCAGGTTATGAACCTACTCCTTCTCATCGGGCAGTGCTAAACTGCAACAAAAAATGGAATAGACACAACGATTTAATACATGAAGCAAAAATAAGAAATAGCTCCGACGGGAAACTATTTTCCGAGAAATTGAAAATTGGGAAGTATTAAAATATATGAAATCTGTTGTAAAAGGGAGATTTTTTTAGCAAGCGAGGACGAGGCAATAAAATTACGTAATTTGAATTACATTTAGATGAGTGGACTGCATGCACAGCTGAATATACAAATATTTTAATAGAAAAATAATTTAAGGAAATATTACCATCTATTCCGAGGTGGTACATCGCTCCTAGGTATATTCTTCACCATAATTCTCCAATCATATTTTACTAAAGAACTTTTATTTATAAGATTTAATGAAAAAAACAGTGACGAAATAAATATGATTTATTAAAAGTGTATCCTAATTTTAATGGATTTGAAGACGAACGTTTATAACAAACCTGTAACTTATACCATTACGGTAACGTAGTTGAAGTCAAGAGAAACTTTTTGCAATGGAATAATAGCTATGTTGGTATGATCATAAGGTGCTTATCAGAAACACGGAGGATATGTACGACAGCCATGTATCTAAAATATAGATTATTATTCCAAGAACCGTTAAAGATAAAGCAAAATAAGTTGTACTCTTATGTTACCAAAATATATTCATTCCCAGGACTATTTATCTACTATCATTCTATCCAACAATTCTGATATTTCCTACCTCACCCTGATGGACCCTGCATTTCCCCCACATTCTTAGTCTTCAAAATATCTCAGCCAATCACCAAGCAAAATACATTTTTTACCTTATTTTTGTCCCCCATAGCAACCCTATTTTCATCTCTACAACTCTTAGTTCTTTTGTGCCAGTCATTCTGTGGATTTTATCTATTTTTTTCCGTACAACTACAACTTGTATTCCTCATATCTACAAATATTCTGTTGAACCATGGGCATTCTGTTGAACCATTACCATCAATGGTTGATTGCAGATCTTTATTCTCATCTATATGTAATATTTATTCTACGACACTATTTTAAGGTACTTGAAATCACCTATACCTGCGTTCCTGATGCAATATGTACACGTGGGTAGTATTTAAATGCACAAGGATTTAAGAATATGGAAATTAGATTCATTGTCGAAAATTTTACCTTGGAGAAAATCAACCGCAATATGCATTGAAAATTCTTTAAGTAACAAATAGTTTCGATTCAATGCAACAATTTTAGTGTAAAAATAATTTTAACGCTGAAATTGATGCATTGAAATGCACATTAGCGGATGACTGCATTAAAAGTTACTGTCGCGGCATCTCCCGCAGTTTCTTCGGAAATAATATCGATTATTTATTTAAATTTGTTGGACTGATTAATCATTTATAAGAATCAATCAATTAAAAAGTTTCTCACACTTCCTTCGTCTTTTAATTTAACTGATGTCATAGGATGCATTGTTTTAAGTTCCTCTCAATAATCTTTATCTATGCAACAATTTCAGAGTGTAAAAATCATTCGCCTTGACTGGGATTCGAACCCAGATCCCTCAATATCCGGTCGATTGCATCTTGAGCATCTTGTTCCTTTAAAAGCCCCAAAATTTCAGATTTTAAGAGGACGCCTCGGTAGCTTAAGTGGCTAAAGCACTCGACCGGATATTGAGGGATCTGGGTTCGAATCCCAGTCTAGGCGAATGATTTTTACACTCTGAAATTGTTGCATTGAAATGCACATTAGCGGATGACTCCGTTAAAAGTTACTGTTGCGGCATCTCCCGCAGTTTCTTTGGAATTTATCTTTATCTAGTTTAACTTTCTGCCTTGTTATATACGTAATATTTGGCTAAATATAAAAATTAAAAAGCTAAATCAAGATTAATAATTCAAACATCAAAACTGATTCAAAAACATGCAAGTCGTGAACTTGGTTACCAGAGCTCCAAATTTCATCACTTTTATATAGAAATCAACAACTTCATAGTTGTTGGGATGACAATTATTCATTAATCATAGGAAAAATACCGAATGGGTATTAGACAACCATCTGTTTTCGGAAATGGGGACTCAAGAACTTTATGTCCGAGGAAAGCCACAGTATGCGGCTATCAATTTCTTTGCCGAGCAACATGATATTGGGAAACAATATTTTAGAAACTGAGCAAATTTGTGAAGAGTTATTCAGGCAACAAGCCAGTAAACCTAAATATGAACCTACCCCATTTGAATGTCTTAGTAAAGCAGATTTCCAACAGTAAACATTATCTACTTGCTTCGTGAATAGTTGGCGTTTTCAATTAATAGTTAGCAGAAGCACAATATAGCTGCTACCATCTCTTCATTTGGAGAATAAACCCGATAAGCCACGGAACATGTAGGAGCTGGAGTGCCTGATTTTTCTTATCCTACTCGTATTTCTCAACAACGATAGCAGAAGTGAAAACGAAAAGTATGAACACAGGAATCAGTTAGAAATCAGGAAAACTGACTGATAGTTGCGTCAAACCACACAATTTTTAAGATGCACTTGCCGAAAATGTTCGCTCGAATTGCCGTTAATCAAATACACACAACGCGAAATTCCATTTCACGGTAAAGGGTAGTGATCATATGGAGGGTAATATTCACATAAAAGTGTTGAAAGAAATACTCACATATGGGGGCCTGTAAGTTCCCTTGCAACCTGCAGTTTGAAGATAGATCTGGTGCCGGAAAAACACAGCTTGTGTAAACATGAGGGTGTCCAGAGTCAAATTATTTCGAACCCCGGCCCACCAAACTGTAGACAAGCGTGGAAATCACAAAGACTACTATCGCCTAAATACGAAATAACTCCTGGCATAAAAAATGTACCCTCTTATATCCCTGACATTTAACCCTTCGACTTTGAAGGAATACTAAGGTTAACGACTTCTTACGGGCGAAATTGAGAACTTTTCCTACCACTGCCTCTTGGGTCTTGGAGGAAGGAAGGGATGCAGATGGATGGATAAGCGCGAGGGGAAAGAGAGAGGGAGAGAGAAAAAAAGGCACACGGTTGGAATTCGGGATCGGGAGCTTTTAATTTCGCTTTCCCTCCGCTTAATTGAGAAGAATCTGGAAGAACGGGAGAGGAGTGAAAAAATGAAGATAAGAAAAAAAATGCTCGCGTGGAATGGAGGGTATGACGGGACGGAAAGAAAAGCCGAGGGGGATCCTCGGAAGGAGGGGATGGCACGGGAGGTCGAGGGGAAGGTTGGGAAGGAGAAGGGTGAGAGCAGGGGATGGGAGGGGAGAAAAAAATGTCTAAGTCCTATGAGCAATACGGAAGGAAGAAGACCGTAAGCGGCCTGCCCTACCCTTTGCCCTGCCCGACTTTCCACCCACTCACATCCTCCCCAATGCTAAAAGGCCGAGCGCGTAGGATTCTCCCTCTCTCTCTCAGGGCTCAGGAAAAGGGCGGGGGCGTATGTGGGGAGGGGAGGAAACGTGCGTAAGGGCGGACTTGAACGGTCTGAATGGGAGGTTAGTGTGGGGGGAGGTATTGGTGACGGAACGGGAAGGAGAGCGGGTCAGGGAGGGGAGAGAACCCAGGGGAGAATGGGAGGAGGCCGACGGGGAAGGGGGCGAGAGACTGCGAGGCTTGTTGAGGGGAGAGACCGACGTGGGCGCCACCGCGAATAACGGCGGCGGTTTAACTCAGTACCGTCGGAGGCGTCGATCGCGTCGGATCGCAAGGCGTCGAGGGAACTCGCTAAGAGAGATATACTTCGTTCCCGGCTCTTCCGCTCGGAGCGCCGCGGTGGACCCGGCGCGAGGAGGAAAAGAGTGTGGGGGATACCCTTCTTCTCCGCCTCGGAAACCCGAGACTCAACAACAACCATCCCCCTCCCTTTATCCCTCTCTCCCAAGCTCCCACCCGCTACTCCGCCTTGCAAATACTTGTTTTGATCATTCCCGCACGACAAGTGTCTTGACAGAGGTGCAAGGCTGCGGCAATGAGGAATATATCAATCCGGTGTACATCCGAGCTTCCATGATCACAGCTCGTTCCAAGGAAATGACTGTGATTTTTTGATTTCCATCTTCCGTCTCTCTCAGCAAACGTTTACCCCGCATTTGCAGCCTCCGTACCCTCCACAGTGGACATTTGGTGTGAAAAGTGTTGACAGGGTTCGAGAGAAAAAAAAAAACCTCGCCCCACCCGGGTGAATGCGAGGAGAAATCTTCTCTCCTGTACCTAAATGAAAAAATAAGATCAATCACTGGTCCAGGATAATTTACGGAAGAACAAACTGTTGCAGAAATACTGGAAAAAAACTGCGTGATGGTACTTGTAGATGCTCTGTACTTCGTAATCCAAACACAGTTTTCGAAACTGTTCCGGGATACGAGTTCCTCGCATTTTAAGTCCGTGTTGAAACAAATGTGACTCGAAGCTAGTGAAAACAAAGAAATTGCTACAAATTAACACTGAATTCAATGAACTGTGTATTTTATTATTAGGATACCCCGATTCATAGATTGTGTCGAAGAGGAATTCCGGGAACATGTAAGGAGCTTCCTACGTAGAATGAATTTATTGTCATTAAAATTTGTTATAAGTGTGGAAATTTAATGTTCTTCTCCTATATCAGTGTGTATACAGCCAATAAGAATATATATATATACACATATATAAATGTAAATTTATGTATTACAGTGAAAGAGGAACCTCTTTACGACTACTATGTCAGTAGGTATTCCAGAAAATAGTTGAAGGTTTTAACTTCTCGAGGATTAACACACGAGGAATTCTTTAAAAAATAGTCTTGACTTTTCTCTTCTTGGGTGTTACTTATATAAAAAGTTGCTTCCCAAAATAGTTTAAAATTCAGTGCCCAATAAAAAGATGTTTCTTTAGGAGTCTTAAATCGAGGAGTTGGAGCTTACGACGTCGGAATTTCTTCAATCTTACTTATAAAACTAGACACGTTTAGGGAACTTTCGTATACCACATCCAGTAGATTGCATCACTTTATAGCGAAAATGTTGTTAGCCGGCTTTTTATAGTGCACGTAACTGGAGTCTTAAATATTGGATATTCTAAAGGGCTCTGAAGATCGAAGAACAAAACCCCTGGAATTCACATCGGAGGTGTCTCTCGTAGTGGAACTCAGTGATACCAATTTGTTTGGTAGTGTTTTGTGCGCGCACCCAAGTTATATGTCCTGCAAATCGATTTTCACGCATAAGCTTACTTGAGGTACGTCCCACGGTAAAAATATATTCGTTCCAAGTTCATATCACCTAATAAAACTTGCGCGATAGTGTTTTCAATCGCAAGGAGAAAGCAGCGACATTCTCAAAGGATATTTCGGAGTGCATGAAATCTTGTGGCTCTGTGCGAGCATCCGTGTGACCTCACCAATCCCTCACTCTGGAGAAAACTCGTCGAGTTCTCCGAGCGTAAACGGCGGGTAGGTATCCCCAACAGTTCCCCCGACTCGGCCGCCGCGTGGTCGTGAGCGGCTGCGAGATGCTCTCGCGTGTGATGCCGGTCGACGAGGCGGGATAAGCCGCGAGCCTCGAAAACCTTTCATTACCCACTCTTCCGGAAAAGGAGGAGGGCTTTTTCTTCGGCTGTCGTCCCGGGATCGAATCGGGAACCAACCGAGGAAATTCCCACAGGACGACGACGAGAGGAATCACAAGGAGGTGGAAATACTCCCACTGGACGGGACCATCGCGAAGGACGAGAGAAACCATCACAAGCTGCGATGGGATTTTCAAGAGCGCTCTTCTTCGTGCCCATATTTCTCCTCGAATACGGTGAGTTCGAGTCATTCTCGTCCTTGCGTGAAAGTTTACACGTATGTAGTGCCTCTCGAAAAAACTATGGAAAATACCTTCTTTGACCCCAAGATTAAAAATTCGTGTTCCCATCACAAAGAGCAAACTTGTAGAATTCGTCGTATGTAACTGTGTGATTTTATTTATATTTAGCGTAAATGTTTTAAAGACTTAATAGCTGAAAGAAAAAAAGGCGTATCAAAATATCTGGGAAAATTTTCATCGAGTAGACAATGTACTTCGAGCACTATATTTCTTAAAAAAACTAAAAGCTCAAAAGAAAGCAGTTAATTTCTTCAGGAGTGCTATCAAACAATCTCCTATTTCAGAGCATTTTTCAAACAAGAATAAGGCATTCTCTCTTTGAAACACATACTCTTATCTCACGGTAACTGTATTTTTCAGCAATTATGCCCCCATCTAATCTCTTTTAAAGGATTTTGTTTGACACGACAGCGGTACACGAATATGATTCACCTATTTAAATTAAAATCGTCTTGAAGATTTAAGGCTTCAATTAATGTCAAAAGTTATTCAGTGATCCATCATATTATTAACAAACATGTATGGATGTTATGAAGTGAAAATGTGTTAGATAAAGAGACGATGTTGTGAACGGAATTTCCTCAATCTAATGTCATTGTGTAGCTTTAAGGCTAAAACTAATATTTCCTTACGTAGTCGGTAAGTGATCAGAGAAGTGACTTGAAGGAAGTAATACTTTTATAATATGCAAAGCCAATACAGCTTACAATAAAATTTAAATTTGCTCTTTCTTGTTTACATTTCTTCTTTTCTTGATTATATTTTTCTTTACTCGAGTACGATGAAGGATATTTTTCAGTTCAACCACAAAAATAAAATGGAATATTAATATCAATCATAAAGGCTCGCTGCATAGCTAATGATTTTCCAAAAACTGGTATGGAGTTATCATGTCGATTCTCGAAACACACACAATAATACTTTCATTGTTAAGCTCTACTGACAAGAGGATATAATATATACATGTAACAATATAACGAGAATTGTATCAATTCATCTCCTTTTTACGAATTCCTAAACAAAAATTCATCACCATTATTTCCTCGTTATTAGGAATAACGGTCAATTAGAAACGAAGGTATAAATAAATACGATTTTCAAAGAATAATGACTATGAATGTGATGGTCGAGAGAAAAAATATTTAAATTTAATTTAACTGCATTTTTTATCACGAAAATAGGAAGATAAAATAAAAAGAAGCTTATATCACGACACTTCAAAGATAAACTTCAAATAGCAAGATATAGATAGCTACGACGATTGGACAAATATCAACCGACCACCATAATAGAAAAAACAACAATAGACAAAATTTTAAAAAACTATTATGGCAAGACTAATTTAGGGCAATTAATTTTCATTTTGTTGAATTAAAAAATACATGTCCTTATTAAAGGAAATGGGATCATGTAATGATTTTCGAATTTTATTTCCTTTCACTCAGGTATTTTCAATAAAATGGCTCCTGTATTCTTTCATGCATATGCTAATTTATTTATTTTCATTGACAATGCTTGTTTAAAAAATACGGCATTTCGAAGGAATTCCGAGGAGCAAAATCAAGAAAGTAAAAAGATCCTTCTTCAATGAGCGATTTATAATTTCAAACGGGCTGGATATTATGAATTGTGTACTTAGTAATCACTACCGAGGTTTAGTATTATTTTACCAGAGATTGGAGTTCAAACAGGGTTGCAAGTGTTTCACACACTACACTATAGGTTCGTTGGATAGGACGTTTAACTTCTATTTCGTACGTATAAGTGCCATTAATAGTAAAGCTGCGTTTTCTGCGCAATATTTTCAATTACTTAAAAAAATATTTCAACCTCTGCTAAACGACTTTTCTCCATGTTTCATTTGATAAAACGATTCATATGTTTGCCAATGATTTTCCAGCATTCATTTTACATTGGTATCAAGGGCGTAACAATGAGCTAAATCATCGAGTACCTATAATTTGAGAACCTACCTCCTTATGCCCACATTTGGCAGTTGAAAATTAAAACCACGTATATTGTGGTAATAATAAGATAACTTGTGGTTTTGCCCGTTTTTCACGCACGTGTTATCCAAAAAATTATTAGTTTACGAAAAAGGCGTATATTGTCGTTTACCGTTAAAAGGATAGCAGAATAAACCCAACGAATAAGCAAATAAAATATTAGACGAGAGATAACTATGCCAATACTGACGCAAGTTTGTAATGCTTTCAGTTTTCCTAATAAAGAATGACGATCGTAATTGAATTTCTATTGCAAAGTAAAAATCAGATCATCTTTGGGATTGTGGTTACTAATTTTATTTGGAGGATTTAAATTCTATCAAAAGCATAACCCTGCTGCCCTGCTAACTTTCATAAAAATCTTATAATAATTCATAAATAGAATGTAAATTAAATATTTACCTGGAATAATCACCTAGTTGGCTGTTTCAATCAAAACCAGTCTTTCGTGCCAGATGCTTAAAAATGGAGAAGCTAAGCCTTCAACTGTTGATTTTTACGGAGTAGATATGCAACAAAAAAAAACATGAACGCTGTAACGTTTCATCTTTGACGTGGTTTATTTCAACTTGTCATTACATAAGCATGTCAACATGCAGCATGCTCATTAACACTTTTGTAATTTGGAGTGTGATTTAATTGTTATTCAAGGAAGGGAATCTGTTAAATCTTGTCATAATTACCAAAATGCTAAAATGAATAGGAAAATGAAGCATACTAATCATTAAAGGAGACAATTTTTGAATCAAATATATCTTTATGCAAAATAATAACTTGAAGATTTTCCACCAAAAAAAGAATAATTGATTACCATATCAAGCTATAAATACTATCATGCCTTCCTGACTAAAGTGCGACTTTGACCATGGTCCATTTGTATGTGAAAACGTTAACGATGAGTTCTAGGGAAGGCCTTTTCCCTGTTGGGTCAAGGGAGAACAATTTTACAAACTCCCTCCCAGTGACATGAATTTCTACCAGCGGAAATTATCCGTAAATTAATTCAAATATGAAAGCAAACAAAACCCAGTGAAAGGAGGCTCAATAACTGTGATTAATATTCAAAAGAGTTTATCTGTTTTAAGCCTTGGCGTGGAATTGGAATAAGTATATTCTCCCCAATTACCGTCGCCGGATCCACATTGCCACTAAATACCCCGCTCCCCCTGGAACCGCTGTATTACGCACACTGAGACAGCCAACTGCCCGGCCACGGCGCCCCGCGCCCCCAAAATCCCATACGGCACCACCATTACCCCCGGTGTCCCTCACACCCAGCCTTCCGCACTCGTTACGCAGTCCTCCGCGCTATCGCTCGCACGCGAACTGTCGTCGCTGGTCCCCTCTTTTCTTAACCCCTCTCTCCTGGAACGCCCTTCCTGTCCCCACCTAACTATCCCGTCGCTTGAAACCTTCGATCATGGAGGCTAGTTTGGTCTTTCTCTCTTTACCCCCATTCTTCCCCTAATCCACGAACTCGCTCGTCCTTCCCCGGTGGTCACGCAGAGATCGACTCAGGGGACGACCGGGAGAGCGGCGAATCCTCCCGGGTGCCGTCCGGCCAATTCCCCGTCCGACTCGCCCCTCCGTCCTAGAATCCACAATTCCTTCCGTCATAACCCTACAATTCAGCCTTTCAGGTACGGACATTTCGTCCAACGCTCCAGAAAAGCATTATATTTTTTATGTAACGCATCACTTTATCACTCAGGCACGTCCTCCTACGATGAATGCCTAGAAGATTCCCAATGCAAGTGTATAAAATAACATTTGACGGAAAGAAAAATGTTTATAATTCAACAGTTATTTAAATTATATTTGACTAGCCTTAAAATATTGGAATGAAATTCTATAAGCATATGAGAATTAAGGAATTTTAAAATCTTTCATCTCGCATTTCAAAAGTCCAACGGCCTCTAATGTTTTTGGGCAAATGAATGCTAAGTGAAATGACAATGAACTTACCCTACTATCAGTTATTCAAAGGAGTTGATAAGGAGCATCTTGATTTCCTACCTGAAAAAAATTAAATTCAAAGGTTATTTTGAATATCTCATATTATTCTTCCTTCCAACAACAAACATTCGTTCCATATCCCTTTATTATTGTAAGGCGTCATTAAATACAACAGGGCTTATAAATTGTGATACGGTACATAAGACTTAGAGCCAGGGGTAGTTAATGCTAATATCACCTCCGGATATTACGAGTAACGATGGATTTTAGTAAATAGGAAGAAATCATGCAAAAATATCGCCCATTACACTTAATTTTGTAACAATGTGTGATACCTTTTCTATGCTACTTCGTTGATTGCAAAATATTTGCTATTAGACACCATCAAGCAAAAAATGACATTTTAATAACCACTACATGCTATTATAGACTTTCAGTATCAGCAGGTACCAGTAGCTAGGTTCTTCGAACTTTTCCACTGAAAATTTTTCAATACACAAACGAGTACACTCGAGAAGACAATTGTTTTGCCATCTGGTTCATTATATTTACTTTCAGCTAATATTAAAACTTGTAAAAAGTGACTGAGGTAATTAGGAGAATTTTATTAAAACAAATTAAATGATCCTATCAACTTGTAAAAAAAGAAAGGTTCTGAACCACTGATTTATCGACGCAGGACCTCAAACTTTGCATGGCAACTAGGAACCTCAAATATCACATGAGAATACTTGTGATACCGGAGGCGCTGAAACAGGATTTATTGTTGGTAATTTCCTGAAAATTCTAATTCTAAAGTAAAACTTTTAGTCCCATACGTACCATATTTTAGTTTTCAAGAAAATGTTATAACTCTGAAGCACTTATACAAACTTTCAACGTAATCTTTGCCACTTGATATAGATCATTGATGGGAAAAAATACTCAAACAGGCTTTGATTGATACTAATAGTATGGAATTTCCCAATATATGTTTTAGTTTAGTCATAACATTATTTGAAAAGAAAATAAAGAGAACAGTATTATTTCCACATTAATCTAAATTTTCAACCTCGACAAATTATTTAAACAAAAATATTTTCAACCTCGACAATTGTGGTAAAAGGCATAAGTACCATTTAATAAGCATTGATATTACCATATCCTACTCTATATCAGGTCCCTCTTCATCTCCGAGTACTTTCTTCCTCCCTTCATCCCGTCGAACTTCCCTATCCTGGATTTTGTGTTTTGTTAGGAGTCACAAAATGTTTTATTTAGTAGCTTTGTCCATCCAAAAATCTAACTTAACCGGTAGATTACCTAATAATAATAATTACAATATCGTATCGGTGAATTATTAAAACAGTAAAACGCTAAAATAAACCCTACCGAATGCTCGTTGAAAACGGAATATGACCTAGCATTTTGTCTACTATCGCACAAAATTTGGTAATTCGAAATAGAGCAACAAATTATTTAACTTCTATTTAGCGTGAGGCGGTGCATTGAATTAAGATAAGAAAACATACGTATTTTACGTGAAACTCTCTAGCGAAATTACTTTTATTAAAACTTATCACTGAAAACAAATCTAAGTTTGAATATGTGGCTTTTCTACACAAAATGTCCTGAAAACAAGTGATATTTAGACTATCTTCGAAAAAAGAAACTTTCAGTTTTTTCTCCTAACTATTATGAAAAGGATTTAAACGTAATATGTCAGAGTCATCGATTGAACATTTGTGAAAATTTGATAAAATGCCAAGAGGGATACCAAAGGAAAAGGGAACGGTTAGAAACAATAGTTTTCAGAAAAAGGAAGAGGTTTCAGGGTGAATTGTGAAGAAAGTGAAGTATAGAAAATTGAAAACATTGAAGGAAGACTGGTAATTGGGAGTGCAAACGTGAATGAAGAACGGGAGAGGGTGAAAAAAATAATGAAGGTCATATTCCTGGCCGTGATGAAGAGCGATTGATACAACATTCGGTCTTCCGACATGTAATTAGGGAGAAAAGGAGAGCTAACCTTGGGCTGGACTGCAAGGATTTAGATGATCGAATAGAAATTCAGATTATAACGTTATCACGCATAACTCATAAAACTCTAATGTAATACATAACTAGTTTCTTTGCGTCACACCTAAATGCTGACAAAAGCACTTTCAACCTACGCGTTACGTAATTATGGGAGAACAGTATTAGGGCCATTTAGAGTAACTTACTCGACAGGAAGATATTTTGCATTGTAAAGATAGTTCAACGACGATGTATTTAAATAAAATTTGGAACCAGAAGAGATTAAGCATGGATAAACTGACATAGAGTAAAACATTTCCAAAATAAGTACAGTTCATGTGGAAAACTAAAAGGTAAATACTATAAATCCATATGCCTAACACGTGAATTATACAAACAGGTGCACTTTTGAACTTATTTATTTCTAAATATTTGGTGACGTGAGTTTCACAACGTTGTTCCCCTAAAAGAGCACAGTTTGGTTACAAAGAAAAATATCTTACTTTATTTACAATTTACGTTCTAGGTTTATGCAAACGAAAATATTTATTTATTTATTTGGTTTCCTTGCACGGATAACTTTTATAGCTACGAAGCGTGAATTTCAAATGGAAGTACATAATTAAACGATTGATAGAAAAATGAGCTACAAAATAGTCGCGGATATGAAAAAATCGTAAAATAACATTATAAACAAACACAATATCCTTTGCTGTTTCATGTTTTCATACATTCATTCCCATTTATATATTATCCATTGTCCTGATTGCAAAAAGAACGTAGAGGATAACCAAGCTTTTAAGGATTTCGCAGGGAGTGTCTTTCTTATCTAGGCGTACATCTATACGATGCTCTACTGAAAGATTTTGAAGGGAATGCAGGTAATTGACTTTCGTATAATCTTACATTTTATTTACAAAATAATTCCTAACTAAGGCAGCGCAATAATGAACAAATAAGGTTTGCTCGAAAGATAACTTTTGAAAAAGCAGGAGACCTGCTAATTGGACAACACCACAATCTTATATAAAAAATGAATATCAATATCTAGAGAGTGTATTTACATTATTTTTTTAAATTGTTCACAGGCAGAACATTAAAATCTGTAAAAGATAATTTTTCTGCCATTCATACCCACGAATCATTTCCCTACCTGCCGATTGTAATTGTTCATTAGGAAGCCGTCCAACTGTTTGAGCTACTGATGTTTCTTAAGGTGCCTGAAGCAATTCGGTCTTCAAACCCGACAATATTAATGCCTCGCATGCAGAAAGATTATCCGAAAACATCACATCCGAATACATGTAAAAATCTTGTGAAATATGCCGGGATTAAAAGAAGATTGAAAAAGATCGCGGAACTATTTTATTTGCCGATGCCATAATGCAAAAACCACTAACACGTATCTGTGAGCATCAAGGAAAACTGCAACCACCGAAGTTACAGCTAGAACCACAAATGGAACAGGCGTCTTGAAGCCAAGATGATTGATTGACTTGGGAGTAAAGCTCGCCCGCTCTCTCTTGGAGCATCTGAACTGATAAAATAATGCTTATGACTGTCTCTCCAGTATTTTTGGGCTCACCTAGTCTTGTTAAATCAAAAAGAAGGATTGAAAAAATCCTCATCATATAAATGTATTTGATGTAGCAGTGCTCCGGCAGAGCGGGATTATAGCATGAAACTATGCTATGCTTTAATATGCCTAAAATTTTGGTACGCAAAAAATTGACAATATTTGAAAGATATTTATCTAAACGCAATTAACCGAAAAAATTATTTGAAATTAAATATTTATTCGAGTATAGTGCATTTCTCGCCTGATCAGTTAATGGATTATCCCTGAAGTTTATCCGAAAGCGAATTAACCATAATATTCCGGACATTTAAATAAGATACTTCTTTTGCAAGGTACATTATTTGTATATCCGTCAACTCACTTAATCTTGACCTGATGTAAGACTTAATCAAAAGGAATTTTTTTAATCTTCTTATCACTTGAGATCCGCCTAGTTTTTACTAATCGTTTAGTTGAATTTTGTTTCAAACAATTATTATTTAACATGTTTCTCGTTCCATTCTAATGCAAGAAAATATTTTGATTTCTTTTTTAATAAATTTTAATTAATTACATTTCTTCTCTTTGTTTCCTCGACTATATTTGAGCTGTTCTCTACAAATAAAACCAGTCCAGAATTGGTTACCTGTTCTCATAATTTTATCCATTGTAACAATAGCTACTACTAAAGCATTAAATTAAAAAAAGATGGCTAGTTTAAGGAATAGAATGTTTCATACGGACAAAAAAGCTTTCATCTAGTATAAAGAGTTGGTATTTGGACCGTCCCTTGCGGCTATTTTCTTTTCCATTGGACATTATTTTGTACGCATACATTTTTCCTGATGTAATATTTTCAATAGCCTCGTAACTTCTATCTGCCTTCATTAGGAAAATAACTTTTTCAAGATTTTAAGAAATAATTTTCATAGAAAAAGTTATACAATCTGTGCTGAATGATTTTCCTAGGGTATAAACAAAGGGAGCCACATAAAAAAAATCACTGTACGAAATCTCTCAAAGTTAAAGGACCCCTATTCACGGGTTTGAAGTCCTAAGAAGACATCTAAAAGTTCAGGCGGAATGGCTGACTCAGCCATTCACACCGTCAACAGCTGAATACATCCAAGGGGAATACCGATTATGGCTTCACAAGAAAAGCACCAAATCTTTCGTCAAGCTTGCTAAACTTGGAAATATTTGACTCAATGATGCCGCTTCATGATTTTCTCCATAATGTGCTGGTTTAAGGATCTAAAATACGTATAATATTGCTAGTAAATTAATTCTATAGCACTTGTCTGCCTACTCATGAAGGTAATTTTTGTGTTTTAACTGAATTTGTAGGATTTGTTCAACACTGGCATGTTAAATTAACCTCTGCTCTTAAAAAAAGCTATTTTCTTCCATGTTATTAGATTGCGGCAAAGGCTCACACACGTTGGTCTACATGTGCGTGTATCACCAACTCAGAAGTGTTCTTTACGAAATTTGATAAGGTTAATGGTCCTTCTGGGATACCATATGCCGGGAAATGCCAGTTTAAACATCAAATCATACATCAGTAATGAAGTTCACCAAAGCAGGCAAATGAAAATTTTTTTTTTCACCGTAATTAAAAGCCACTCCGCTCTATTGACTCACTCTTAGTCATTGACTATCAAGCTTATCTTGAGTATTGACAAATGATTTACTCATGTGTTCTAAAACTTTATCTTTCTTAATAATTACGATTCAGCAATGTAACCATAATAAATGTTAATATGAAGTAATTGAAAGCCAGAGCATTGGAATATTTGCCATAATAATTGCATTAACCTTACTTGCGAATATTTAAATATTAGTTTGTCTAAGTATAAAATTTATAATAACCATTTTCGGTAAATCGCTTTTCTGCCAAAATTATCCACCTTATCATACTTGAGTACTTAAAACTCTTCGCCACATTCTACTTCGAAGTCTGAATTTTCCATATTTTAGCAAACCAATAGTTTTACAGGACGGCAAGCCACTTCCGTTCACGAAAGTAGGATGACAATAAAAAATTAAGCATAGAAATAAAATCATTAGCTTACAAATATTTGCGTTGTAGACTAGGAGGATACAACTCTGTAGTAAAATCACCTGATCCGGTGGCGGAGTGGTAAAACTCTCGCCTGCTTTTCCTGATGTAGATTCCCGAGCAGATGGGTCTTCTTCCACCTAGGATTTGGATTGTTGTTCATGTACAATAACTGCCAGGAAATTGTTCCGCTGGCCAGGAAAATATTAATTAATTCTGATAACATCAAGTCTTTAGTAGCCGAACAATTTCACCAAATGAAGAGGGTGCTTAAATACATTATCCGACGATCAATATCGCAAGACGATATATTTTTACATTATGAATTACTTCTACTCTTCCTGAGAAGGGGAAGACTAGATTCTTCGAAAAGGAATTGCAACTGCTAGCACATAGAATCAATTATATTACTCCATTTCTATAATCCTTGAAATATTTCATCCCATTTTTCCGCGCCCGAATTAGGTGCCAATTGATTTACGGAACGCTTGGTTACATAACGTTGCGTCAAGAAAATGATAAGTAATTAAGTTGCGCCATACATTCCCCAGAAACCCTAAAAGAAGTTCTTTCACGTGTGTACGGCTAAAGTCATTACTCGGTTTCACGAATTCTTTCTCGCTAGCCGAGGGAGATATCACAAACCTGCATTTCATTCTACTCTGCCAATTTGTTTCTGCGGAAGAGAAAGGAAAAAAACCCTATCCCGTATGATGTAAGCGGAGTAAGTGAGCCAATTTCGTGACGGGATAAGCTGCGAAATTGAGACGCGGGTTCTGCGGTTCCTTGGATGGGTAGGGGTACATGGAGGCTGAGAACTGAGAGAGGCAGAGGAAGAGAAAAGATATTTCCATTTCACCAGTTTCAAAATATAATCTGTTGTGGTTTCTACTTCTCGCCATTGCCCTTTGCAGGAAGCCCGAGGATTTACAAAGTTTCCCTTTTTACCCCACGCACCAACCGCACTCACATAGGAGCACTTCCCCGAAAAAGTGCACTCGGAACGAAATTATCCGCAACCCCGCAAAAATTCTTTCCGCTGCGGCATGACAAGCTGGTTTAAGGATTTTTACAAGGTGTCGATGAAAGTTCGGAGTGGTCTCGTCAACAGAAAGCAGTGGTGGGGTGAGAGAGGTGAGGGTTGAAAAAATACGTGTGGAGTCAAGAAGTTGTGGGATGGATCGGAAAAAAATGCCTTGGAAGCTGTTATGGAAGATAGAGCTGCGAGCTGAGGAAGTGGCGTAAGATGGGTGAATCTCCAGTGAAACCCGTGAAACTCTCCTACGGGTGTCTTTCCTTTTCTTTTTCGGCACCCAAAAAAAATCCAGAATCCACGAAAAAAAACCCCGCGGGCACACAATCCCTTCTCCTCTAGAGTGACTGCCCAAAAATGAATTCCGAAAGAAGCATATGAGGAGATGAGGAGAATGGCTGGCAAAAAGAGAGACAGAGAGAGACTGTGAGGGAGAAGTAAGCAGAAAGATGATGAAACGTAGGGAGCAGGATGCGTGCGGAGAGGCCCGGAGAGGGAAGGTGGGATTCACGGTGGGAATAGGGTTAGCGTGGCCCAGTAGATGGAGATTTACGACTCGTGCAGATTCAAAATGAGGTAGGGAGGGGATAGGTCTGGGCGAGGAGTAGGAGGGAAAGGACGGGCTGGGAGTGGAGAGGGGACGAGAATGTAGGCCGGGCTGGGGCGAGGAGGAGGATGATCCGAGGGGAGAAACACGGCTTATAAAGAACTCGGATCAGCGGAGTATGGGGCAGGAAAAGTTCCTTGATTCCAACCCAGAAGCGCGCACAAAAAGTTCGCCATCCTTGTTTCGTAAAAATTTGGCGAGAGGGAAAAAATGAGCGGCAGTTCTGACAAAGGCGCGAAATGAAATTATTACAGCTAAGTTCGCTGCGATGAAACTGACTCGTTACTCACCAGGAGACAACACCTAATTTACAAGACCAGAACTGTCTTATTACAAGCTTGGCTTCCAAGTAGCTAAGCTCATGCTATACTGACACCAATGCTCATTAAAGTACTCAAAGGCCTGGCCTGGTATTAACTTTCGTGAATCGCCGTTTTTTTGTAGCGTAACTCTGGACGAATTACAATAAATTCTATAACACGGAAAAATCCAGCCGGCCCCAGGCATCTTCTCGAGGATGGCATTATGGTTATCTTTATATGCATTACATTTAATCAAAGTGCTGCTGCATTTAAAAATGTACTAACATATCTTCATTCTGCAAAACTTAAGTTTCAAGATGAATTTAAAAACCCGCAACAAAACACTGGGTCTCTAAACAAAGACCATTATATGCAATACAAGAGAGAGATGCCTTACGCTAATTTCTTACGTCCCGTATTTATTTTGTGGTAGGAACAACCAAAAAATATCTATCAGAACTTTATTTTACAAGTCAATTGTTTTCAGCGACAAAACTATAGTTTTATCGAATTGTTATTTTTAAAATAAAACATTAGCAACCCATTATAAGTCATACCTTTTCGTCCTTTAATACTTTAGGTTTTCATTTGAAAAAATAATCAATATCAATATATTCGAAATGGCCCTCTGTAATATGAATTCCAGGATTTTTAAGTGCAAGTAAACAATATTTGAAAGGAAGATTCAAAGCTATTCCTGCATACACTACCATTCAGTGGCTGAGAATTACCATGAAGAGGTCTTTTTCTCCATAATAATAATCATAACGAACTCATCTTTATTTCCAAGGGGAACAATTTCATTTCTAGGGTTTCACATTCATATCACCATAAAAGCGCAAATATTAAATAAAAACAAGCATGTCTCTATCCAAATCATAGGACAGGAAGATATTTAATTGACAGATTCTCAAGTAATTAATTTTGAGATCTTATACGTGAGGTTCGAGCTAAACTTCTACTAGTCTCTAGAAGCAGGAGAAATTCCTTCAGAGGAGAGACAACATGTCATATTCTCTGTGCTAAGTGTGTTGCCCAGAAAATTTTTGGGCAAGGAAAACAATATGCTGAATGGAAAATCATATTGATTCAATTTATAACAAAAAAAACCCGTGTTGGGACCCAAACTGTTCTGCTCTAAGTAGTAGTCGAACTCCCTAAGCACTGAATTTCACAAGATAACACTGCTGATACGTTTTTCATGACAAGAGGTAGCTGTTAGTAGGAGAGGACACCGACAGCTAAGGTCAATTATGACACTGTTTGGTGATAAATTTTGTAGGAGTAGAAAAGAGAAAGTGGAGAGAGCTTCCCGACGTCAGCTGTAGCCTACTCTTCGCGAATGCCGCCTAGAGGTCCTAACTTCTATTCCCACAATCAACACTCCATTCAAGGTAGATTTTTGGATAGATGGATCCAAAATAAGGATACACTTTTTTGCCTCATTTATGGAAAAATAACCAGACACCCGTCACCAAAATAATCCTCCTTCAATTCCGTAAACATCCATCCTCCTTTCATTCCGTCAACCATGCCTATCTTTGATAGTCCTCCCGTCTATCAAAGTTTCCAACATCCCATCGCCAATCAAAACGCCCAGGATTCAACTTTTGTCTCCTTTGGATCTCTAACTCTGACCATGTCTCGTATTCCAGTATATTGATAGTATTAAAGAAAAAAAAAGGTATCGCAAATGGCCTAACCGACAAAATATTACTGAACCTTGGGATGTCCAATCCTGTGATTTGAAACGAACATGAGATCCTTAAAATGGCTGGGTGTGTCATAAGTGTGTCCAATAATTTTGCATCGTGACATGAAAATGGATATTTATTATGGCCTTTCTGTGGTAGTACTTTCATGCTTTCTATATAATAGTCATCTACTATAAACGTTTGCTTACGAAATATGTTGCAATAAAGAAACAATTGTCATAAATATACGTACAACGTTTGATTACACATAAATACTACAAAAATCATCTCTATCTACCTTCTAAGAGTAATAATATATGGGTGGTTTTGGAGTTCCCTCCGCAGAATTAATTTCTAGCCCATTTTATAATCTGCACATTGGAATTAAGTATATTAAAGGATTTTATCCTTGTGAACCTCGGAACTTTCACAATGATTGATTAAAATCAAAGCATGAGGTCTCTTTCTATTACGACCGACTTTCAATAACTTTATACTAGTCTATAACTCATCGCACATTTATAATACAATCGCGGTGTACATGGCTGAAATTTTTCAAATTGAAAGTGAAACAGCAAAAATATTTACCATATTTTACAAATCTCTCACCGAGATTCAGACAGCCATTTATTTAGTTTTTCTTTCAGAAAAAAATATGTATAGCCTTGATATGGAGTGTGGTTTTGTGCAGTGCAGAAGCTTGGTCTTGGAAGTAATATGGTTGGCATAGATTTTGAGGACCTGGGGATATGGGATAGGAAATGTAAAATGGATAGATAGGAAAAGAAACGAGGAAATACTAGGCGTGGTGAGGGAGCGGTTGGAAAAAATATAAAGGAGCCTGGAAGGATGGATGAGGAGCATTATACAAGTAATTGGCTATGGGATGTTGAAGACTGTGATAGGGGAAGGAATGTTAGGCAAATGAGGAAGGGGCAGGAATAGAATAGTGATGTTGGACGGGATGAAGGAAGGAAGCGTGTACTCAGAAATGAGAGGGTCTTTCTGTAGAGTAGGATGATGGGTTGTGATTTGTTAGGTGCAAAATATTTATTTGGTAGTGGTGCAAATCCAAAGCCTAACTTAACCGGGAGATTACCTAACAACGCAGAACAAAACTGAGTACGAGGTAGGAAACGATTAGACAGGTTGGATGAAATAAAGATTCGTTGCCGGTATGTGGAGCCAAATAGGGATTTTTCGTGCAGGGTCAGGTTGTGTTTTAGGCGAGGCTAAGAAGTGTGAGGGCAATACAAGTTAGTCCATTCACAGCTAATTTAAATAGTAGATTATCGAAATATAATTTATGCGGGCTGGAAATATTTTAGAATAGTCTAATGTCATGTTCAATGATAAGTAATAAACATTAAGTTTCACTACTACCAAAGTATGAAAAAATATCAAGAATGTGAGCGTTTTGAGATCTCCACGACTTTTTTTTTAAGTCCTTCGGTAGAGATAACAAGAAAGTATCAAATTTACTTCTATACACAGCAGTGAAGCTCAACGAACACTTTCAACAAGGGGCCAACGAAGCAAAACCTTCCCTAAAGAAAGCTAATGGCAATAAAGTCAGGGCAATTATCCTTAGCATTGTGTCGCCTCTCGGCCTTTTTTTATACGTCGTCTCTCTCCTGCATTCCCCATCCCAACTTCTACCCTCTTCATCACTCCACACCCCCTTCATCCGTAGAAACCCTCCAGAAGGCATGACGCGACACTGATTGGGAGGTTGATGGGTCTCGAGGCATCCGTAATTGGTTCAGACGATGAGGAACGTAGATACAGAGGAGGAGAGCGTGGAGATGGGAGACGAGGAGAGTTCTCTCTCTCCTACTTCTTCTTCTCTCTTGCGTGTTTGAAAGGGAGGGTGAGTGAATATCGGAGGGTGGGGTGTGTTCGTCGTCGGAAAAAGTGGAGGGGATGGCAAAGAGGAGTGGAGGTTGAGGGAGTCATAATGGACGGGAAGAGCAGAGTAAGCGTCTGTAGGAAAAATCGAGAGGAAAAAACTGCAGCGAAAGTTGTGGGGGAGGATGGAGAGGGGGGTGGTCAAAGAGGAAGTTTCGACTCTGACAAGGGTGCAGAGGAGAGGATCACGGTATACGGAAGGAGGTACACGAGAAAGGGGGCAAGTTTTGGCAGGTGATGTAAATAGTTGAAGAAGATCACTCCGAACACGTGCATTCTCCTTTTCCGAAACTAGAAGTTACAAGGAAACTCTCACTCACACCACTACGGTTTTCCAAAAAAAAGGAAGGACCAAAATTGAGTGGCCACGCCTGCATGTTTGTGATCTTCCAACTGCTTCTACGCTAATTGATTCACTAAAACTTTGCTCCTTAGTTCTAATACACGGGGTCATTACCAGAGTAGTCATTCCCTCCCTAAACCAATAGCATCAATCATCATTCCTTCCTGGGCATGCCATAGCACTTTACAAATTTGGTTTTTATAATTTGCAAACTTTTAAGGAGATTGTTTTCCGACAGAAATGAAATTATTCGAAATTTGGGATGTAGAGCAAAGCTTCTCACAATTTAGAATAAAAAACAAAATACAATGATAAGAATAAAAAAGTTCATTAAATTTCCGCTTTCACGAAAAATCTTTCGAGCTCGTTTGACCAAGGTTTATAAAATTAGTTCTTTAAATGATATACAGCCTGACAATTATAAAAATGAACATTACCTGCATTTATCATGGAAATTTTAATATTGACATTTTTCACATGCATTAACTTCGTTTTTCGAAAAGAGTTTCTTAATATTCGCGAATATTACAATTCCCTTACCCCTCCTTTTGCCACCTAAGCTCTTCGTCTCCATGCATCCAATACTCATATCTATAGAAAGTGAAGTGCAAAGTTAAGCGAAACTGAAGATAATGTCCCTTGATTCACGGGATTATCTATGGCGTGGGGTTTCCGGAATGGTTTGGTTGTTCGCATTTAGGTTTTGCTAATACAAGGCGTTAAACTCGGCGAAATGAGCAACATCAAGCTCACAGGAACGGTAAATCAACCAATATATGGGTTGCCTATCTGCCTAAATGAGATGGTAGACGAACGGCAGATTCAAGGAATAACATATCTTATTGTCCTCAGCAGTAAATATTTATAAATAATAAATATTGATAGAAAATACAACATATTAAATCCTTTGCTCATAACGACACTTAGATATAAAATATGCCATTTGTAACAATTAGTAAACTAGTGCTCCGTACTTAAATATTCCGTAAGTACTAAGGATTTAAAAATATTTTTCTTCTTTGGTTTAAATTTGTTTATTTTCTTGCACCCATTCCATTATTTCGCCTTTTGTTGTTATCGTCAGCTAGTGCCTTCATTTCCATATATTAGCTAGACATCTTCCACCATCTCCTCATTTATTTCTTTCTTGGCCTTCAACTACCACGCATTCCATTTTTTCTCCTTCCACTATTGTCCTTAACAAACTCCGAAGACAATTGTTCCTTTTGAACTCGCCCCTTCGTTGCAATGTTTTCTAATGAAATTGAGTTTTTATCTATAATGAAAGCTCATTTTTTATTAGCTCATCTACCCAATTAACTCTCAGGATTATTTTTTATATACCTATAAAATTCAATACCGTATCGACAACAATTTAGGCGATATTTTGCAGATTTTAACCAATTTGAATTTTTTATTATTATATAGATTTTACATTTTATTAAAATTCATGGATTTTTTCAATAACTGCTAGTTTAGAATAATTCAGATTTATGCAGGACCATATGAAATACAATGGTAGAAATGAGACTTTAATTGGTATAAATGGATAGAGACCATAGACATAGTTGACGTATTTAAGTTGAGGAATGCGTAGAAAAAGAAGCTGGTTTCTGATTAACACTAATAACACTTATGATACAACATGTCATACATGAAAAAGGAGAAATTATTTTAGGTAATAGATATTAGACCAAAAAATAGGATGGAAGAGATATTTGGAGTATGTTAAAAAGTAAAAGTTGGCATTTCGAAGAATAAAGAAAGAAGGAAAAAGAAAGAGGCATTTTGACTGCGTGTGAACTGGTTAAAAAAAGTGCATGCAGAAGAAACTATAAACCGTAGAGCGATCGTTTCTAGAGCGGTAAAAGACTCTGAAATGATGTTATATAACAAATTTTATAGACATATGATGCATGCTTATACATGCCATTTGAAGAATTCTTTCAATTTAATGATCAAACAAAGAATTTCTTTGCCTTTCATTCGTGTTTATAATCTAGAACAATACTGTTGGCATAAAAAATTGTTCTCTTCTAGCTTACCTCAGTTTCAACATATTTTCAATAAAAAACAACACTAACATTATTCACATACTCATAATTAATACTAGGTCAGAGGCTGCGGATAAGATTTCTGTATACGAAATAGCACAAATGTCACTCGACGTGGAATAAACATCGCAACTTGTGATTTTTAGTGCCTATGTCGACGTAATACAATTAGATTTATTGAATTTTGAAAAGCACCGGTGAATGTTGTGTGCTGATGTCTTCGTCCCTATGGGTAAATTGGGTTAATTACCAGTAGGATAGAGTTGCCGTTAATGATGGTCATTTTACATATTACAGGAGTCACACATTTGCAACTTTTTAACAATTACGAAATCTACAAATATGTCACATCACTAGAAACCTTTTCAGATGAGATTCTTAACCCTAAAAGAATATTAAATGGTCGAATCGTTGATTGAACAACAAAACTAACTAGCTTCCATGCGTACTTCATAAACACGCTCAGATTTCATTGTCAAAATATTAAAAATTTCGTTTCGGGAGAGTTCACAGGAGGTTTCGAGAACAGTTTTAAGTTTCAATATCAAAATTCGGTTACTATATTTTTAATAAAAAATAAAATTACCCTGTTCATAGCTCAAAGTAAAATAAATTTGAAATCATATATTGAATGAAAAAAGTCAATCCTGAGATATGCAGGAGTGTTCAGTCTCTGTCCATTAAAAAATATCTTAAACGGTAGATTCCCAAAGAAAGACCATTTACCAAAAGTTATAGGAGAAATCCGCCGCGTAAGATGAGACGAGTTACATAAGAGATGTTCATTTTTATATTTTACTGAACGGAGGATAATGAGAGACATTTAATTCCGGGAAAATAATCATCCTGATTAAAAATAACGCATTGGCTTTTATTAAGTAAACACTTTTTCTTTATCATCCCCTAAATCACCGGGTGATGTAAAGCGTGGATATACATTCGTAGAATGCTTAATGAGCGACAGGCAAAGTGTATCGTATCTCTAACTCCTCTTTCTAGTAGATATTCAGGAGTAGCCGTCTGCTAGAGAAAGTGCTGGAAACGATCCCCACGTAAAAGCATTCCTGTTTTGAAAAGAAAATACTTTTTTTATAAACACAATTTTCTGTTGTGAAAGGAATCCGAAACTTCCCTAGAGGTAGGATAGGAAGGGAAATCTTATTCTTTTTGTCATTCCATTCACGCCCTGTTTTAGGAGAACCCCAATGGAAGGATCTGCATAAAACCGAGCCCCACCTCGGTGTGGAGTTTGCTTGGCACGTCAAGCCCCTCGGAGTTTCTTATGCGGGGATAAGTGGCTTTCCACTCCGCCAGAGAGACAGAACTTTTGCGACGTAGAACGCACGTTCCCTCGCCGGCGAGGGGATGAGGAACCGACACTGGCATTACCCGGTTCTTAAGGAAGGTGCCAAAGCAGCATGGCGTTTAAAATCGCCTCGTTGGGCTCACTTCTCGGTACGACCTCGGACAACTACTTGCGACCCTAAAGCTTTACTTTTTAGGAATGAATGTTCCATACAATCAACCCTTGAATACCGAGAGAGCGGGGAATACGCCGTAATGATTACGAACTCTTTATTCCTCCTCCTACATCGAATACATATAGTACTTCTCATCGTTCGTTTTTATTTTTGTCTGCGAAACACAAATGACCTTTTAGACGTCATTAAATATTATAGTTTCAGGATAAATCTCACCATATCATCTTTTAGGCGGATTACTAAAAAATCAATTCAGCTAACGATGAATGAGTCATTGATACTGCACCTAAAATTTATTAACAAATTTCGAAATAACTGCAGATTAGGATCAGTAAAACCATGAAGCTGAGAAAGGAACGTGAAAAATATACAGTGATGGAGAATTTTTTTTCAATTCTGGAAGGTAAGAAAGACGAAGGGTGCTTATTTCAACTGTAAATAAAAGGAGAAGATTTCGGCGGAATTCCGAAAAAGTTAGGAGAAATGGATGCAGGGAATTTCGAGTGCAATGGAATAAACACAGAGACCTGTGCAAGAGGAGAAAACGTTGAGTAAGCGAGGCAGGGGGAGAAAAAGGATAGGCATGTTGAACTGGATGAAGGACGGTAGAAATAAAAATTGGACGGAATGAAGGTATGGGGATATAAAAAAATGGTTTGATTTAACGCGTTGTTTTAACTTACGTGCTTGGTATAACTTAATACAATAGCAATGCTTAGTCAATGGAAAACCAACTTTTACCGGAAAAGGCTGTAAATACAAGTAAAGCTCAACGTACGAGTCGATGGGATTGGAGGAAAATAGAATAGAGATTTTGTAGAAGAATTCTAGCTAACCTGCTAACCTTCACGAGAATAATGCAAGTTGATTAACATGATTATACAATTTTAAAATTCAAGCCAGGAAATCCTTGAGAAGTCCTTAATCCTCCATTATTTATTGAAATTAATCATTAACATATGTAGGCTATCAGGTGTATCAATTCAGTAATGCATGTAGCATATTGTACGGAATTGTGCAAAGTTGCAAATAATTGGCGAATTGCATTAATGTACTATTAAAATGAGAAAGAAAAAACTTTGTTCCTTTTCAATGCATAAGAAAATACTGAACAAGTCTGTGATATGATGTGAGAACATAACTTTTAATTTTTAAAATACCAGTATATTCTATTGTTTCAGGCTTCACTTCGTCGAAGTATTTAATATCCATACTAAAAAGAAAGACTCGTACTTTTCCACAGATTTTATTATACGGTACAACGCGTTTCACCGTATAATAAAATCTGTGGAAAAGTACGAGTCTTTCCTTTTAGTTTAGATAAAATACCAGTCTTTAGGAAAAAACTATTATCCAAATTTGCGACTTTTGAGAACTTGCCATGGAAAATAATACAGTAAATATATATGAAAAGGATAGATACACAGAAAATTTATAAAACGGCGGTCTGGAAAAGTGGCAAACAAATATGCTAAATATATATGTATCATATGAATTTTGGATTAATTAAAATTATCCCTTTCCATAATAATAGGTAATATTAATCTCACGACGAGGTAATTCAAACTGATGAAATTTTCTCGCGAATAACACGAAGAATTGGGAAACTCTGATACTGGAATAGCCTTCACCTAGTCGCTTAGAGCTGTTTGAATGTTTTCAACTGTCCCAAAATGCGTTCCCTTGAGGTGAATTTTCAACTTCGGGAAGAGAAAGAAGTCACAAGGACTCAAATCATGCGAATGAGGAGACTGAGAAGCCACAGGAATGTTTATACTTGCTAAACACTACTGCTCCATTTGGTCTTGTGAAATGTTTTTTGGAACCACTTTTTTCCGCACATTTTTCTCATCCCCAATTCATTGGTCAAAATCTTATCAACGGTTGTGTGATTCGAATTCAACTCTTTCCTGATCAATCTGACAGTAAAGGGACGATCTGAATGCACAATATCCCGGATTCTGTCAACACAAAAATTCCTTAATCCACCGAAATATCTTCGTAGGCCTGCTGAAGTTTAGCAAAATTTTCCGTTGCAATGTGCCCAAGTCTGAAGCAAAACCTGATAGCACACCGTTGCTCGACATTGATGTCAATCATTTTTATAAAACAATAGAAAAAACTGTTCCATAAAAAAAATCACGACGGACAACAAAATGAATCGATCGAGTTCAAACCCATACTGAAGGCGGATCACATGTTCCCCTGGAGCCCCTTCAAGCCCAGGGCCTCCAGAGTTGCCAAATCGAACGCTACGTTGCCAGTCTCATTGCTTAATTTACAGACCTCGTATACAAGATATCCTAGCGGTGGTGGACATTTACCACGTAGTTAGATAAAAACTGAGGTTTCCTATCGGCGTCACGCAGAACTGCACTTAGACCCTCCGGTCACCAGGCTTATATCCAACGGAATACTGCACCCCGGAGTTTAGAAGTTATTTCAAAAGTACTAATTGCATAGGTATCTTAATGACATTGACAATTTTAACAAGCGATTTTCTTTCGAGATATCATAAAAACCAACACTAAAAATTTGAACTCAATGGATTGATGCGTGTAAATATATTATCATACATTGAAAGCAAGCTTGAACATATGGACAGACAGAATCTCGATGATCTTTAAAACATTTTTAACGTTAATGCACTCCAAAACATGCGACTTAGATTAATACTTACTATTCCAAAAACTCGGTAGAGAATTTTATTTGTGATGGAATATCTAATTTTGACATCATTTTTATTATAAGGCTTATCTTTAGTCTTAACTATTTATTTATCACTGAAATGAGATATACATGAGGCGTTAGTATTTCTAGAAATATTTCACTACTACAGTTTTAGGCACAGAATGGTGGAACTCCTTAGTAATGAAAGAGGACACTTTGCATTTCCAAGTAGAGTGGTCAAGCAAAGTGTGTTCTTTCATCACAATGTCGCTAGCAATTGACAAAGCATGCGTTACTTATTGATTGGCATTATTTGCTTAATTTTCGCAAAAGTAGCTATAGCGATGATATACATTTTGGGACTAACTTAGACCGTACAGTCACCTCAATTCCTATCAAAATTAGATTGTCATAAATTTTCGTGAAATAAAAAGTTCATAGAATAGTATGCATGCATGTGTAAGAAGCAATATGATTTGAACCCAGTTATTAAAATTTTGCACGAAACTATGATGATTGTGAAATGATGGCTTGAAGCTGTATACAAAAACTTTCCTCAAGTTATGGTGATATTTATGGTAATGATAATTAGGAGGAACTGTGAAATACAGATTAGAAGAGCGTGAGATTCAGAGAAGTTACATCTCGGATCGATAGCACACTGAAAATGTTGGGTTAACTACATTATGAGAGACCTATTTTCACGCTATTTTTACTTCTGAGATAGATGAAGAGTCAGAGAGAGAAAGAAAGCTAACGAGGAAGTGAGAGTTGGGAATAGAATTTAGCAGCTGGCGGATATAATTAGTTTTGAAGTACTAAGAGATGGGAGAAGAACCATGATAGGTTGGAGATGCGGAAAGAAAGTACCCACTCGAGTATCGCTACGTTAGCCAGCGCTAAGGGAACGGCATCGGGATGATTGGAAAGAATCCAATCTACGTTGATGAAGGGAGCGGTATCTTCTGCGGCAAGTCGGAGTTTTGGGTTCTATGGGCCTACCGCGTGGCAGAGTTACGGTCGAGGAGAGAGAACCGAAGGGGGAAAGGGCCGAGTTAGAAGGTTAAAGGGGAAAGGGTTCGAGGAGTTAGAGTGGGATGGTCGAAATGCTGAAATAGATCGGAGGTAAATAGGTTGAGGCAGGCCTCTGATTGAGTTGGAGGGGAATAATTACTCCTTTGGACACGTTGGGGAGTTCGGTGTCGAAGTGCAGAACAAACTTGTTTGTAAATGAATGAATATCTGCCAATGTCCGTTTCCAAATGTACTCCTTTATGATACGGAGCTAGACGATAGCGCCAGGACTGAGCCGACCATTACTCTCAGTATTCCTTCCGGGGTTAGAAGTATGGGGCCCTAATTTAGTTTTTCCGACTGATATAAAATGGACAATTTCATCAAAGCATTCAACAGCATATAGGACTACATTTCGAAATAAAATATTGAACAAAAGAAAAATCAATGTGGCTAGAGTGTTGATTCTAATGTTAAAAACATAAGCTTATAATGATCAGGTTTAAAAATTTATTTTTTCAAGGTTAAAATACAATAAGTAATAATATTGGCAAGCTTTTCCAAATATATTCTTCTTAAAAACTACAAAGGGTGCATCTAATCCTTATGTAAAATGGGTATCAGATGATACTTCCGAATATATTTATGAATGGTTTTATTGAAATATTTTATGTGCTATTAATGAGCAAAAACATTCCTGGTAACTTTGGATTAAAAAGCAGTGATCGAGGGATTGGTTTACAAAACAAAAAGACTGCTTTGGATAAGCTCCCATTATCATCCCTTCCGTATTTTTTTAACATCTTCAAAGCTCCTTGAGCCGACGTCGTGAATCATTTGCTTCTCGGTACTCCTTTATCTTACATGGTTTCTTAATCTACAAAAAATAGCTAGAAATATATCTAAATAGTTTCTCTTCTTACAAAAAGGCTCTTCTCTTCTAGCCTACTTCTTCTTATGCTGTCTTCATCTATTTTATTCCCATCAGTTCAGTGGCAAATTTCCATCAGATATAATACTTTTTATAATTGCGGTCAATGTGCTGCGAGTATTCAACAGGAACCAAAAGCAAAATCCAGATACATTGAAAAAACTGCTATTTTATTCTGAGGCTAATATGAATTACCGTCACTAGATACTTTTCCTAGTCTTGTTCATCGTCGTTTTTACGGTTGACAATTGACTTACTTCCTGACGGTAGTTTTACAATAATAAAATTAACATACTATACATTTCGCTAAATTACAGGTTGGATATTACAAACAATATATTACGGTGATATTAAAGGGAAATAAAAATATCATTATCATTTAGGAGCAAAGAATATCCAACAACTTATTTGACAGTATTTTAGGCCAAGCTCCAGAAAAAAGAGCAATACGTCAAATTATAATTTGTTGGACTTAAAAGATGGTTCATGTTTTATTAAAAATTTATATAAATCATCAACACAAAAATCGAACCGCTTCTTCCTTAGCTCTATTAAAAACGGAAAAAGCTTTGGAATCATTTAGAATAAACTAAATAGTGTGAAGTTTCATTCCTTTATGAATATACGCATTTACTTTCCCTTTCCCTGCACTTTACTGGCATTTATTTATGCAAAACTATCTTCAGTAATTGCTGTTTTTGCTGGAAAAACTGTATAAGGATACGAATTTTATTCCAAATAACGATGCATATCCTGGTAGCATAAAATGTGGATTAATTTTTTTTAAAGTTGAAATTGTCGACTAAAAGTGGAGGAAACTGAAGATTATCACGCAATTCTATGATCTTCCAAATAAAATGCACTTTTAAACACGGTAAAAAAATATAACCTTTAGCATCCCACTGAATCATTCTTCAGGCTCGAATACATCCCATCCATCCTTCATTCCTCTGCATATTTCTATAAAACACCAAAAGGGCGTTTCATTGAGCAAGTTAGCCAAAAAAGGTAATAAATCGATGTTTGGCTATTTTCAAGTAAAATATTTCATGCAAAATTTCATCCATCGACGGAGTTATTACGGAAGTTTGAGATAAGGATCGAGCGGATGCTGTGACATTATTGACAGGGCTAATACAAAGGTAGACTGCCTACAGAGGAAGGGACTCGGGATTAAATTAACAAGGAGAGAGTGAAAAGCACGTGAGAGGGACATCTATCGATAGTTTATCACAACAAGACAATACCTCATCGAAGAGGGAGAAATTCTCAAAACTGATGAAAAGTGATGACCGATTAAAGATTAGGGAGGGATTTACAGTGGAAGGGATCGATTTGGGGTTTATAGCTGCTTCTTCCATCTCCCATCTTCAGTCCCTCCCTAACAGCAAATGATTGCCAATCGCAGGGACCAGGGAAGAGATTTAATTAATAATGATGGTCAGCTATCAAATCCTGAGTGTTCTATAACCTATACAAGATCGTACTACTAACCGTATCCGCTCCTCGGGAAAATCCTCAAAAAGGATTACACTACTAGTACGAGATTTCATCCGCTTACGCTACTCGTAAACTGTGAGGTGGTTCCCACTAGATTATAAAGAAACGTTGAATTATTAAATTTTAAATGCGAATGGACGATGTTGCACAAACATGGATTCATACATGTATTTATACCCAATTTATGACTTTAAAGCCGTATGATTTGAAATATATAGCTGCACCTATGTGAATCCTCCACATGATCTCGTGGGGTACCACCTTGATATCGACAGCAATAGAGTTTCTCACACAGATAGTTGTTCTAAACACAATAACTAAATATTCCTACCACGTAGAATTATTTAGCAATTTAGTCATTTTTTAGTTTTTTAATTCAAAACATAAATGTAAAAATATTTCATTCACTGCATAACTCAGTGGTTTGAAATCAAAAATCATTTTATAAACATCGAGTATCGCAGTACTCAAAAAATGTTCTTGTAATCATGAAATTAATCCACAATTGAAAGCAAATAGCCAAAGAACAAATTATAGGAAAGGTCTTTATTTTCTGAACCATAATATTTACCTCTTGCTCGCATAGGCATGCAAATTACATGAAAAACGAAACAATAGTTGATTATTCAACAATATTTGAAAACTATTGTATCAGAGCATTAAAAAAATTCGTCGTTAATAATAGAAGTCATAAACCTCTTTTTGAATTTTGAAAATCCACGATAAATTGGTTCTTTAAAGATATCTTACATGTTTCACCCGTAGTGCAGTCCTCCATTCATCCCTAGCATGGCAAGCTTAACTATGTAATCATTTAGGGCGTTCTTTGTGAATGCTTTAATGACTGGCCTTCTTTCTGCTCTCACGGAATTTCCAACATCATCCCCAACCCTAAGGGAATAACACTAAATCCGTTCGTCTATCTCCCCAATAGCGACCGTCAACTAACAATGGTATTTCAAGGCAAGGTTAAAGCAATAAATTAATGCGTCCATTTTTTCACTTCGTCTGGATTCAACATCTCCTTTTGAATGCCCACTTTACGACAATATCCTCCATTAACCAATTAAGCTCGCTGATCTCTTAAAGGAGTCACTTGAGCGTGATGCATGTTTCAGTAATTGCGGTATTGAGTTAAACTTTCATGCCAATTATGATAGATAACGAAATCGGGAAGTTTATTTCACGTCGCCCGCCACAAACATGCGCGTACCCATCATTTATGTTGTTTACTCTTCAGCCCCCATCGCCCATCTGCTCCTCTGAAAACGCAGCGTTGATGATAACCACCATTACCCAAGGATCCCCCTAATGATCTACACTACACTCAAGCAAGTGCATCACGAGGACTCCTGCGGGCTGCTTTAATAATAGCGTCACGAAGGCTATTACCAATTATGACTCAACGACGCTACTCCGTCCAGAAGACCATATTAGAGTGCATCGGGGAAATTCTGAGTATTTATCACTACGAAGAGTATAAGGAGACTTCCAGGAAAGGCCCTCTCATCATATAACATACGATGACCTCGAAATAAAGCGCATGTTTACGTGAAATTACTTCAAAAGGTTTTCCATCACTCTATTTAGGAAATAAATTAATACATAATATCGACATTTAGGGCTCTTAACGCTGGAAATTGCCGCTTGGAAACATTTTACGCAATGGCTACATCGAGGAGAACTAAGGCGCTCTGAGCAGGAAGCTCAAACGACTGAACTCAGGCTAGTTTGCTGCAGCCTGGGTCGTTCACACCGATGCTCCTCATTGGTGCGAACGACCGGAGACGGTCGATCGAGAACTTTGACAGTTGAGAACGTCTATGAATCGTTCATACTTAGCAATGACCATTCCTCGGTTTAGATGTCCTTCATGTTCTGCCTAATCATTAACCTTTACTACCCTCGCAGAAACGACGGCCATTGCCAACGAGGCATATACACCATCAGAATTTCAAAATAGCAATTTCAGAAACCAATGATATCACACAAAACAGTCCATACAAAAATAACCAATATCTGCGGCATATATGATGGCGCTGATTGAGAGAAAAAGTGAGGCCCTAGAAAAATTTTAAAGAAAATCGTGGACATACATGAAGAATGATTAGTTAACTGAATAAGGAATTTTCCAAGGAGATTATGGAGACCTAGTTCCAATCCACTTGCTTTCCACGTGATTTACCTAGCTTTCGTGACTATTGGTCAATGCAATTGACATTTTCCGAGGTCTACCTTTCTGAAAATCATTTGATGATGTATTCATGGATGCCAAAAAGTAATACTACAATCACTTTCAGCGCGTTTCGAAGGGCTGCATCACAACATACGTGTTTGACCTTGAGATGTTTTAATAGGTAGGGCACAACTTAATAATAAACAATGAGTTGGACGCAAAAATTAGGAACTATTTTGAAATTTTACTGTTTAAAGTCGGTTTTGAATTTTTGCAGACTGATTTAATAAATATAGAAATAATTACACTCTTCTAAAAATAATAATATATCCGGCAAAAAATGCTCAACGCGTGACACAGCATTCAAATTTGGTCTTGGAATGTTTAATAAAACCAACAAACATAGTCACTTTATACTTTAGGCTTCTCGACCGTCATTACATGGCCAAGAACGCTAATGCATATAAACCTGGTCTGTCAATAAGCCATGACCGTATAGAATTAAACACAATGGTGAAAAGTGCAGTAATTTTAGTTTTCCTCAACTTAAAATAGTTATAAAAGTGCAATAAAAAACCATGCATCTGAATTGCGTTCTATAAAATGAAAGTACATCTTTTGAGAAAACTGAGGGTTAAAATATAGCTCACGAGGAAAAGAGAGAAGTGCAAATAAAACTCACTGGCATACGTCACTTCCAACACCACTATAACTACGATATTAACCTTTCTATGAAAAGACCCGTAGCTTGTATTGGAATTAACTTACTATCCGTATTGCCTACATGCATAGCAAAATCGTTGGTGGTAGCAAAGTAATAGTTTCAATGTCTCTAATTTTATTTGTTAATAAATTTCAAATGAATATAAGATCTCCTTTCCCATATCTTCTGATATGCTGAATTATCATTATGAACGAATTTAGTGAAAACGATCACTTCAGCGCGAGCAATACATTATTTTGCGTCTCCGTTCAGTATGTTAAGCAACGGAGGCTATAGCTAGTAGGATCATATCTTCCTCGTAATTCATTCTGAACTCCGTAAATAAAAGTTAAGCAATCAATCACAGGATTCAAATAATAATAAAATATTCAAACCCTCGGACACCAGCCTACATGTAGAGGTATATATTTATGCACACACACACAAACAAAAAAATAATATACACACGAAGGCGTCGAACATAAATTAATACTCCTCTAAACTTCAAAATGAATGTGCGGCCCGCGTTTTATTATCGCCATAAACAAGTTAAGGAAATTAGAGTTTTGGGATGAGAAAAAAGAAAGCCTCCAATTTTTTAGTCCTTTTTTTGCATTTGGACCTCGGAATCCCAAAAACCTTCGCCCTCTTCCTATGAGGAAACAAAAGCATGATTTATAGACGAGGCTCATTGCAATGAATACATATCCATTAATTACTTAAGGAGGGGAGGTGAAGTAGGGGGGGGGGGGGAGAGAAAGAAAGCGCGGGATCGAAGGGGAGAGGTATGATGGAGTGAGAGGGGAATCAAATATTGCAGCAGCGGACGGGGATGGGATGGAGGATGGCTGATAGGGATAAAGAGGGGAGGCGAGAGTCATGTTTAGAGAGGAGTTTGATAGGAGGGATTACTTTTTTTAAGCAGATACACAGAGCTAGGATGCCATTGTGAACCAGTAATTAGGAATGACAGATGGGCTCATGGTGGTTGAAGACAGCCAATAGCAGAAGCAGCATTGTTTATGGTGAGAGGAAAGGCATCTAAGAATGGCGGTGGTTGATGGGGGAATTTGTTTCGTGTGATTGGGGGATAAAATGCGGAGTGAGTAAGGGAGGTTGTTCGGCGGGAGGTGAATACGGCAGCTAGGAAGGGAGGACGATTTAGGGGTAGACGGGGAGAAATAAATTTCAAAGAAAATAAAACAAATGGTAGAGGAGGGGGAAAGCGCCGGGCCCTTTCATTTGGGGATTGGTAGCGCTCAGGACTTGCTGGGTTACAAGCCATTATGGGAAAACTCATTATTTATGAATCAAGAGAATGGGTCCTCGTTTATCTATCAGGGTGCTTAATGACACGTTTCGATTGAAATTTCTTGTATCTCACCCACTATCTCTTGTCCTTCAACAGGCACGAATCCCTTCCCAAGCGCACGCATCTAGTTCTTCGCAATCGGGTGAAATTTACCGTAGCTCTCCTTCTTTTTCGTCGCTGTCTAGGTTTTTTGGTCAGATATCACGGAATGATGATCTGCGGGTTGAAATTCTTCAGCGCAACCCTTTAAAAAAATTACTAAAGAAATAGGTTGAAAATGTTACATTTAAAAAATCATTTGAAGAAAAATTTTTAATAATAGTGGGATTATAACCACTAGGGTTCTTCCATTTTAAGCGAACTTACTTTTGCCAATCAACTCGACACTTACCGTTGAGTAAATTTAGCATTCTTCCTCATCAGTAATTGTTCAGTTTAATTCCATATGAATTTCATGGGATGAATACTTTTAATGAAGAGGAGTCATCCGAAAGGTTTCCATATTTCATGCAATTTTATTGCTTCGGAAGAAAGAAATGTTCGGAAGAATAATTTTCGACTGTCAGTTATTTTACCAAAATTTAGCCAATTCCTATTTTTTCATTAAAAAAATTGGAGAATTTTATATTAAGTTATATAATTCTGATAAATATCAGGTCTATTAAAATTAAGTTAGCGAAACTAAATGGTATGGGCTGTCAAAATACAAACATTATAAGTTTATGCTCGTTAAATATAATTTCTTGCCTTACAGCTTTAAATTCACTTGAGGATAAGGTTGCTCTGGCAAGAATAGCATGACAAACGAAAACGATTATTATGTTTATTCTAAGCCTGATCTGGGAAAAGAGACCACTTATTTATCTGGATGCAAGTATACTTGATGTTCCAACTTTCACTGTCATTCGTCCCTCATACTTTTGAGTACTTCAAGTATCGTTTGCATTTTGAGGCTACTCTGATGCATCATAAATAGAGTTTGAAAATTTAATCATCACAATTGAATAGCGTTAATAAATTATGATATTATAGAGTTAAATCCTTATTATTCCCATGCAGCGTTTTAGTAATTACAACCGTTAAGGTATGAAATCATTACCATAAGAAATTACATGGCCACTCGTTCCTTTCCTATTAAATTGGTAAAGTGGGCAGACATGAGAGAAAAATACCTAAATGCTGGCTCTCCACGAATGCAGATGTCGACCCGCACGTCGTTTGCCAGGAATAGTTAGGGTTAAAAGAGATAGCCTGTTGCATTTATTTTTTATTTTCATACACTCAGGTAATTGGATCTGGGGCATCATCAATTTGCTTAGGGATGAAGTAAAGCACCTGGGTGTCGCTCAAACCCCTACACCTTATTACCAAAAAAACGTTTGTAGATGAGAAAATTAATGAATCTAATAAGTTTAAGTAGTCGTAAAAATCAAGCAAAGGTATTAAAAAACTATTTGCAACATCTTCATTGAGCTTAACCATAGGTGGCACGGATCTCACGTATGCATATATTCACAGAATAAATTTGTCGCGTGCGGAATGCTATACCTTTAAAATGGTTACTCTTGGTAAAATGCACGCTTTAAAAAAAAACACTAAGCACAAGAACATATTTTCTGACGATGACCATAAAGTTAACAGAGTTTTACGCTTCAAATAACGTTTAAAGTTAATTACTTTTGGAATTGTGCACGGTTTTAAGAGGCTATTCATGAAATTAAAAAAATACAATTTTTACAATCGAGGTAAATAGATTAATATTCTATATTCTTGAACTATTAATGGGTAGTTTGGAGTTGGGAGACAGAAATACCAATTTTGGATGGCAATGATAGCAGCAAGAATAATAAGGGTATGTCTATTATGCAGAAAAATATAGTATACAAATTAATGAGTAGTTCAGTTGTAATTACAAAACTGCTCTTGAGGCTAACGCCGAAATAGCTAAAATTTTATCATCAAACATATTACACATCAAGTATATTACACATTTGGTTGAATGTTTGGCCAACATTGGGATCTTACATTTTTTTAAATTAAGCCATACATGTCATTCACGCCGGTCCATTTCGGGGCTATTACTGACAGGAAATGCCGGATATTAATTTACAAATGGGAGTTCACCCTCAATTACTGACTCTTTTCATGCTTCCCTATCAAAACAAACTTCTTTCGCCTCTGTCACATTTATACATTTTTCATTGGTGCTCTTACATTACTAAAACTTTGAGCATTACTCGGAACGAATGCCTCTCCGAGCACATTAACTGAGGGTTTACCGTTTCCTCTCAAATCACATTCTCTTTCCTTACATTAACTGAATGGCTAAAGATTCGCTGACTTCCATTCTCCCAACAAACCCAAAGCAGCGAAGCACACTTCCTCCATACTTTTCATTGGTCGGTTCATATAGATTATTTATAGCGGTTAAAGAATTTTAATTCACTCCTCTTTTATATTAATATCCCTATTTTTATCGCAAAAAATACTAAGGTTTTCCAAGCTACTTGCATTTATTTGAACACCCCAGCATACTCCCATTGCGTCTTATAAAATGATTAATAAAATACCGATTTGTCTACATATGTAAACACTTTCTAATTTAATACAAGTATATAGCATTATGAAAATGCTTCACATAACATTTCCATCAACCTTCTTGTGGGAATTCGTGTTTCTCTTGCTACCTTGATCTTTCACCAAATCACCGCGAACATTTTAATACTACAGAAAATAATTCAACTTTTCCTCTGTATTGCCGTTGACATGGATATGCAATCATTGGCGGTACGTAAATGGGATAGGTTATAGTTATTCCAAGTGCTATTTCTTTCCCCATTAATATCTCAAAAACTTCGCAGTAGGGAATACACCAAATGAAGAGTGACATCAAGGCCATTTAAACACAAATATTATTCTCTATGGCTCTAGTGTTAAGGAGATAATTATTGGATGCGGAAAATATGTAACAAAAGTAAATTTCGTCAAGTTAAATTATAAAAGAAATACGCATGGGTATGCACTACTGATGTACTGATGTTCTGGGCACCTTAAGAATGCAGACTTAGGAATTTTCCAGTTAATATTTATACATTTTGTCCCCAACAGGACCAAATATTTTGATTTACACATTAAATGAAGTGACAAGGGTATTATTATAAAATTAAATTTAATTAATATATTTAACCACTACTTTAAATTTATTAGTCGGGTTTACATATAATTGTACATTTTTCGTCCACAAAACACAACTATTACCCTACCAAGAGTTAAACCAATGCAACGGTCGGTTGTAACAAGTGGAGTTTAGGGTAAAGCATTTAGGCGTACGAAATTTATGAAATGCAACGTAAACATCAGCATCAACTTCCCGCAAATAATACCCCGCAAGTCGCCACAACGGTAAGTGGTGAGGGTGTTAGAATACTTAAAACGTTTTATGAATAAAAATTCGCTTAAGCGTACACAAATTACATTGTATTCATACGTTCAGAGAGTAGGGATGAAGCCTTTTACCTGAGCAGCATTGGTTTCACCATGAAAATCTTGGATATACGAAGTCTGTTCAAAATGTATCACAAAATTTGAATTTTCGCGGCTTAAGTAAATTAGATTTTTGATTTTTGTGACGTAATGATGGTAGTCACGTCTCTCATTTATACCGAAAAGTTCGGGCACTTTGAATGCTCCGTGAATTGTTGACAGCTGTTTTCCTTGGACATGTTTTAGCTTGTCTTCGATTTTTACCTGTTCCACAATTCGATCAAAGAATCCATATCAAATTTCGTGTGAAAAACGAAATTAAGTGCGCGGATACATTCTGAATGAAGACTGTGGCATATAGAGAAGCTACCTTGGACCGAAGAAACATTTATCGGTGGTACAAAATGTTCTTTGGGGGCCGAGAAGATGTGAACGACAAAGGGCGTACCGCACGCCCGAGCACGTCAACAACAGACGAAACATTGATGAAGTTAAGAAAATAGTAGTGGTCAATCGTCAATTCACCGTTGGAGAAGTTGCTGAGGACCTAAACATATCGATTAACTGGTGCCATTCGATTTTTACCAATGATTTGGGCATGACACGGGTCGCCGCGATATACGTACAATAATTGCTCAATTTCGACCAAAAACAGCAACGCATTAACATTGCTAATGACTCTGTCCGCGACGACCGAAATTTGCTCCAGAGGGTCATAACTGGAGACGAATCATGGGTTTATGGTAATAATGTGGAAACTAAAGCTCAATCATCCCAATGGACGCTGCAGCACGAGCCAAGACCGATAAAAGCGCCCCAAGTTTGGTCAAATGTGAAAGTTTTGCTTAGAGTTTTCTTCGATAGCAGGGACGTAGTGCATCATGAGTTCTTGCCAGAATTTAGAACGGAATACAAAGAATATTACCATCAGGTTATGCGCAATTTGCGCGAAGCAATCCGCCATAAACGCCCGGATTTGTGGAAGAACAAAAATTGGCTTTTACACCATGACAACGCCCCTGCTCGCACATCGTCATTTGTGCGCGAATGTTTGGCCAAAAACAGCACACCAATGATGCCGCAGCCACCGTATTCCCCAGATCTGGCCTCCAGTGAATTAGCCTTGCTCCCGAAACTGATGAGGCCCGCGAAAGGACGACGCTACGCTACGATTGACGAGATAAAAACTGCATCGAAGGATGAGCTGAACAAGATCACAAAAAAATGATTATTAATGTGCTTCGAGGATTGGAAAAAAATGTTGGCACAAGTGTATAATATCTAATGGGGATTACTTTGAAGGGGAAAAATATATATTCATGAATAAAAAAATAATTTTTGAAAAAACGAAAGTCGTGATACTTTTTGAACAGACCTCGTACGTATAAAACCACACAGAGTTAAGCTGAGGGTGTGCAGGATCTGGTCCCAGATTTAACCTGGTTTGATCGTGAGATTTTTAAGTGTACAACTTTAATTCCTATCCCGAAAGATTACCACTCTGCATGGGGCTCCGAGAGCTCACTGTGTATTCTAGTGTGAATCAGCTTATCAGGTAAATACATGTATGTAACTAATTAGGAAAATGAGACCTCTATGTTCTGGTTAAACCGTAAATGCACTTTTATTTTACTATTAGACTATTGTTTTCTGGGGATGTTTTTTTCTAAATTCACACTTCACAGCTTGGAGTAAATCTTTAAAAAGATATGGAAGTTATGAGACATCATCTTGACACTGCCTGCCCTATCAACTGCTGTGGAAAATATCAGGGGCTCGTGCTGCTTATGCACACTTGTTTTTGCTTCTTCGGCTATAGGAATGATGGTGTTTCACCCGTAAGAAATTTGAAACTAAACAGAAAAAAAGCTATTATAGGCATACACGTACCTATTTCTGCTTAGAATGCTTAACCTATTTGCACTCTTGTTGCTGCCCTGCCCTTCGGCCAGCCGGGTTTCTGGATATAATTTGAGGTTCCTTCTAATACATCTTTAATTAACAGCTAAGTTGACATTTTACGACTTTCCAAAAAGGATGTTATATGCACCTTTCCGCTTTGGGAAGTATCTGATAACCGATAGTTGAATAACTTTACTAAAGCAATGCGATCTGTTTCCATCGAATCATACAATTCTTTGCTTACGAAAGAAATTAAGGGAAAACAACGCATTTTTGTCAAATAAGTCCTGAATAAACAATATTATTTTTGAAGAAAGTTTTCTAAAACGTTTATTCAAAAACAACTTTATTTACTGCAAGTTCTTAAAGTGAAATATCTCCGTATTTAATAATCAAATCGGATAGAGAATTCTGAGTGCTATTTTCTAACTATTAACATTTTCACACCTATTTAAAAGTAGGTTTTGTACATTCCCTAAAAACTACACATATTTAAGGGTCATGGCAACTTCCTCTTTTTTGCCGTTAATTATTTCTTTCTTCATTTATTTGTAACATCTGACTGCCTTCATTCTGTCTAGAACGTCCACTCTCTTCCTTCCCCCAACTCGTTTTCCCAACGTTCTCCCTTTTATCATGGCCTTCAACATTCCATTAACTTTTAGATTTCCACCATCCACTTTCACTGCCTTTTTAGGATTTACCCCAACAACTTCCTCTCTTCGGCTACCCTATTTAAAACTTCAGCGTTTGTCTTCCTCCCAGTCTAAATTTTATTCTCCGTTCTCCGCCACACCCAAATCTCAAAACGCTCCGGACTGCGCTCATCCTCTCGCCTCTAGACCAGAACTTACATTTATAAAGCAATCCTCCGCTTATTTAGATATTAACTGAGTACTAATAATTTTTATCTGAATAAAGAAAATTTTACTTTCTAAAATCTTTTATAATATTCAAACCTATGCCTGATGCATCAGATCGGAACCTCCAGTCTACTTACACAAGCGTTCAAGCTAAATAATATAACATTGGCTGGTGATAGAAAAAATTTAATGTAGAAGGCACGTGCCCAAATACCTTCCTCCAGAGTAAGACCAATATAATTTTTTTCAATTCATTTAGCGCCAAAAATTTATAATGTTGGTTTTAACTACGACATATATGACAAAGTTAAGGAGAAAAAACGTCTTCAAATTGAAAATTATCATATTGGTCTTCTGACTCATGTTCGGCGGGTGTAAGTCAAAATATTGGTGTTGGAAAGCAGTGCGTTCAGAGAAAAAAAGGGGAAAAACCTGGAAAAATTCCATCGTGACTAAACCTATCCTCTGACTACATTTGACTTTTAGATTAATGAGACTTCTGTTCGTTTCGCAAGTACGAATACTTACCCAAAAAAGTGGAAGAATGACTGCCGTCGAACCAAAAGCATTTTCCGGTATATAAATAGGTTTCCAATTTCTATGGAGGCGGTCGACGAATAACCATTTAGTTTATAAAAGTAAAAAATGATCAAATGTGAAAGTATATTTTCAAAATAAATATCACTGAGATTATTCCTGCTGTCACAACATTACTTTCACTTCTTCCGTCAAAATAATTAATGCTTGATCGAAATCGTGCGAATGTTTCCACTAAAATGTGCACATTCACTTTACATCCGATCAATTTGTAGAGGAATTAATGAACTTGTTAGCATATATATGGCTAAAGGACATTTAAAATCAAGTCAATATACGTTTACGTGGTTTGATTATATGCCAGCTAAATTTTCAAGCGTTGAGAGATAAGGATGAGAGAAACTAGATATATGCATACAACCCATCAAATGCTAAAGTCAGGCTAATGCGTCTTTTTTGAGCTAAAATAACCATAGTAGCATTTCCTGCTGATGAAGAGTCACGGAGAGTTTAAAACCAGAAAATAGTAATGCTTTTTAATGGATTAAAAAATTCTAATGACATAAAGATGATGCAATTCAATTCTTTGATTAATGCACCCATTGCATGGATAACACCCCAAATACCTATGCTTGTTAATTTATTTCATAGAGTGTAACGACGGTATTACTACAGGGTAAGTTCCGAGAGTAATGCTGTTAAACCTCTCGCGCCGCCCTTATTGCTCGACATGGAAATAAACTACTTGAAGTAATTGGGAGGGATGCTTAGCTTTGCCGTGAAACCGATTTTAGTGCTCTGTAAGCAGTAGAAGTGGCAGAAGGTCAATTATTGTAAACCTCTGTGCGTCGAAAGTGTCACAAAAAAAAGGATTTGACAATCGAGACGTTGAGCGATTAGGCTTAATGCTAAACTGAAAAAGTCTCTTAAGGAGACTGACAATATGATTTGTGAGGCTCACGTGGATCCATTTTTCGTCCAAAGAAGTGATCCAATCAGCGGTGACGAAGACCTTGCGAGAGGCCCTCAAAGACGTCTTCTAGGGTGCGTACCGGTCATGAAGGTTGTCATATGGATGAAATAATTTTCAAAATCTTATGAAAGTAATGTTTTTTTGTTTGCAGTAATTTTCAAAAATAAATTGTTTTTTTAATTACCTTTTTGGTTTTTTTTACAATTTAGCCGTCAAATCAAGGAGTCTATTTTGTTTTACCCTGTATTTATGGAGCTACGGCAAATTGAAATCAAATAAGGCCGTGAGAATTGATTTTATCTCGCGAACAATAACTTAGGATCTAGAAAAATGCGAAAAGAAGATTTTAAGAGAGAATGAGAGAGAAATTTGGCCAAAAATCACATCCGTGTTTGTTTCCATCCCAAAAAGAACAAGTTAGCCACAATTGTCTATTTTGGAACAATGAGTTTTGTTTCGTAACTACGGTGGTACTTGGGATTATAAATATACAGAATAGGGCAAGTTTATACATTTGAAAATGCACCGTTCAAAAGTATTTGAAGTAGTAATATTGCTCGTCCGCATAGCACTGCCAGTCGGTTTTCCACGCCGCGTACGCTTCCTGGAAGGCGGCGCCCGGAATGCTACTAAGCTCCTTCGTCTCGGCCTGTTGTAACGCTTCCACAGAGCCGTGGTGACGTCCTTTCAGCACAGATTTGAGGCGAGGGAATAGGATGAAGCCCGATGGGGCAAAGTCAGGGCTGTAGGATAGATCGAGCAGCACTTAGCAGATCCGCGTTTGAGTTTCCTTTCGTTCGTCCGAGAGATCTGGAGGCACCAACTTCACGTACACCTTTCTCAAACCCATGTTTGCGGTCACCAGTCAGTGCAGATCACTTCTATGGATGCCAAGTTCATTAACCATGTAAACACTTAGTCTGTGATCCCTGTCGGACAAAGCCTTAGCTCTTGCAAGACTTTCGTCACCTTTTGAGGCCGAAGGGCGTTCCGAGTATTCAGCGTGTTTAAGATCTTCTCTATCCTCCCGAAACAACTTTTGCCACTAAAAACACCCGAACTACCTATGGCGTTATCACCATAAGCTGCCATGAGCATGTTATGAATCTCTTTCTGCGTTTTGCCCAATGTCACGCAAAATTTGATGTCGTAGCGCTGTTCCAATAATCGGATCATGACGTAGCGTAAAGAGGGCATATTATAGAGGTTTCGCAAACGAACTACCCACACTTTAAAAAGGCTGGGAGCCAACTGCCACCGGCCTCCTGCCTTTTCTAAGACTTTCCTCCCTCGAGCCCAGCCAGAAAAACCACTGCCCATCCGTCCCTACTAAGGGATAAATAGGGAGAAAAAGCATCCAATAATAAAATAAGAATATCTTTCATGGACCTTCAAAATACTAACTTTTATTTTAATAAAGTTTATCTACGCAAATATTCATAATAATCAAGACTGATTTGTTCTATGGAGTAATGAAACGGTTTCGATTGAAGCGTACAAACATAATTTAAATATATTTAGGTCCCCCGGAGAGTAATTAAGAAGCATGGAACTTTCAGACAGTAATTCATTCTTTAGAAAAATTATACATCATTGATTATAAATAGACATGAACAACAGCCTCTTCTGATGATTTAAATACAGTTAAAATTATTATATGTTAATAGTAGCTGAAGTGACCTATATACATTCGGTTCCCTTGGATTATCTCGTGAATATTTTGGTTCCTCCGGTTACACCAAAGGCTGGGTTTTGGATGAATTCCATATATTTTGAGATCGTCGTTTCAATCACTTTGCAGGAAATCAATAAAAAATATCCTCGTATGAAGGATGAAAATGACTAAGCGAACACCGTCACAGTCATTTATAAGCACGAAATTCTGACTGAGATTGAATGTCACGCGAGTCATTTCTATCGCCTAAGCACTGCTCGCTTGGAAAGATAAGATTAAACACGAAAATATGCCTATCAGGGCCACACATAATAATACCGTCAGTGGAAGTTTAAGGACATGCTTTTTTTATCTGCATTTTCAGTTAAATAGATTGCCGTTGCTTATATAGCGTATATTTCCAAATAAATTATTATCTTAATCCGATTGTCCCACGTAATGCAAAGATATTACTTTCCATGAAATTTTTCTTACGACATTATGAAGCATGTAAAAATCAAGACTAAGAGTAAGTAGAAGGATTTCTAATAAAGTTTTGAAAGATATGATCCAAAGATAACGAACACATACCTTGGATTCCATCGATTCGAGCTATTCCATATTAATGCGAAATTATATTTGTACTTTTAATTTAAAACCTAGGTGTATACTATAGACATAGTTAATATTTATATAAATAGTTGTTTTTATAATTTTGATACTAAAATTTTACATCGAGGAAATTTCAATAAATCTCACCAAACTATAATGATGTAGGCAGTCAAATCTTAGGAAAAGAAGATTTTTAATCAAAGAGTTGCAGGTAATCCAACAGCATACTGCTTACACAGAATAATTGATATTATTGAAAAACTAGGCATGATATCAAAAATCAACATTTTATATATGAACCTCAAAGGTCGCTAATGTCCTAAACACATTACTCTTTTGATGTTATGTTCTTTGATTAGGGCCAAATTTCCCATCTTTGAATTCCATTTAAATTCATCACCGAAGGCCAAATATAATACTCAAATTAAAATAAGTATTAGCATTAGAATCATGGGAAACTGTGATGATCCACGGCGGTAGGACGAACGGTCTTACACTGATTATTACGGTCGCTGAGGAAGTAGCAATGGACATAAATTCGGAACACGATGGATTAGATTCGGAGATAATATTCAAGGAAAATATTTCTATTTATGCATATTAATTTACAATTTCCAGCAACAAACTAGCAATGCCGATTTTTGACATTAAAATTTTCAACTATAAACAGAGATAAGGATAGAGAAGGAATACAGTCCTTTTTTTTCCAGACATATGGTTGATCTCACCACCTCTGGAATACCGATATTTTGTAGTTGGTATGGAAATATTTATACTGTCAATATATCACAATAGTTCTTCACTTATCGTTGCACAAAGAGGCTATTGAAGGGTATTCCCTATATATATTCGTGAACACGATAGACGAAATAGCTAGGTGATAGAGGTTGAGCCCCCCTTTAACACTATGACCGCACTTGGATTTAAGAGGCGGTTCTTTTTATGACCATGACGGCTAAGATCCACCAAAAAATTATAATGTCTAAATTTCCGTACAATAATGTCACAGGTGGTAACAGAAATGATAACGAAGGAGTATCATACGTTCCGATGCAAGTGGGCAATTAAATAAGTGAAAAAAATTAAGGAAACCTGGTTGAATAAATAATAAAGGTAATATATTCGATTCATCAGTTATAGTAAATTAAATCATTCAGATATAAAAGGAAAGCGGATAAGTTTAAGATGTTCTGTTTCCAGAGAAAATACGAGAAAGGAAAAGCAGCCATCGACAATGGCTTCATAGGCCAGACCAGTAGAAGTTTCAGGACTAGGATAAAAGAACTTGAAGGATGCTGGAAGACTTTTGATGAAACATCGCCACTAGCTTATCATGTACTACAATCATCCCATCCATGTAAATTTAATCCTGAAATTCTACACTATGAAAATAAGGGCTTGATGTTTTAAAGCTATTTTAAATTGTAAAATTAAATATGAATGTTCTTTTAAACGAATTTTTTTATAAACCACTCTCATCTCCACAGAATCCCGTTTCCACGGCAAACAGCGAAACTCCTTTTCTTTAACTACCCCACCATCCGTGTTTTTTTTGCCCGACCAACCCCTACTCACGCTCACAGTACGTGTCGAATAACCCTTCCCTGATAATGACCTTATTAAAATCACTTATACCTCATACGCAAACCTGCTCCTATCCCCTCCATATCCCCTTCCAGCTTAACCTTTCTTTAATTCTACCCTCCTTCCTACCACCAGGATACCTTTCACCGTCCTCTCAATAATGACCTCCCCCCATCTTTTTGCATCTCGATTTCATTGGTTTCTCTGGGTTTTCCATGTATCCCCTCCTTGTCCCCACCAACCTTACTCATCACTCTTTTCTTCCCCACTTCTTCAAACAGGTATCAATATAATGTATCACAAATTGAATCTTTTCTTGTACATGAAGATGGTTCGATGCACTGAAACGCGTTGTGCGTTACAAATAAATCTGTGGAAAAGTACACATTTGTTTTTCTCATTACACATCATTATTCGTCGCGTACCATGGATACTAGTCGTTAATGCAACGCCTGTCACACGTCTCGCCGGTAGCTTGCATGGTATTATATACAGTTAAGGTTATCAAATAAATTTTTTCATAATAAATGACAATCTATGCATCTTGATAATACATAAAGTCCGTACAATAAGTATTGGGACTGGTTCCAAAACTCAAAATTTATAGCAGTTATAATTAAAATTACTTAATAATCTTCAAAATACATTCCTCCCACATCGATACACTTAGTTCGGCGCGTCTGTCACTCGTCAAAAGCCGGCTGGAGGTCGGTTTCCGGAATACTGTTGAGAGCCTTTGTCGTCGCCGCTTGAAGCGCCTCGATGGAGTCGAACCGATATCCTTTGAGGTACCTTTTTATTCGCGGAAACAAGAAAAAGTCAGGTGGAGCCAGGTTGGGACTGTAGCGGGGGGTGAGGCAACGTTAAATGGCCGAATTTTGTCGACAGCTGCCGCACAATAATCGCACTGTAGCACCAGCTTCGCGGACTTTCCGCAGCAGCCTCGTGCCCATTTTCCTGATCGCAAGTTAAGATCCTCTGTTACAATGGTGTGGACTGTTACGACTGAAAAGCCGGTCTCCTCTTTGATATGGGTGATGGTTAAATGCCTGTCAGAGTCCAAAACTTTTTTCCACTTTGGCCACCTGATTATCGGCTCGAACGGTCGTCGGGCGTCCGACGCGGTGCTCGTTTTCGACGAGCTTCCGGCCTTCCTTAAACTTTTGTGCCGCTCAAAAACTCTTGTGCGGCTTAAGGTATAATCCCCATTAGCCTGTTTATTGAGTTCAAGGGTCTACGAGGCGGATTTCCCGAGTTTAACGGAAAAATTCACGGCGTAGCGTTGCTCGACGGTGCGCTCCGACTGAACTAAAGTGCGCCTGAGTGTTTGAGGACCCATATACCGGCCGGTCGGCATATTACGCTCAGCTGCTTACCAACCTTCTCATACGCCTCCTTAATGACATGTTCACTTCTGTACTGTACCTCGATCACTGATCACGACCGACGGTCACCTAGTATCCATATTACCCATTAAACCTTCAACGTTAAGCAGGCAGAGAAGTCACATATCAAGTTACATTTACTGCCTGATTATGATTTCAAAAGTTTTTATTTCTCTGGTTAAATTTTTGAACCGAGGTTGCAGCGCAGCCTGTTAAGTTTGGTATAGATAAAAATCACTTTATTCACCTAATATGCGTGAAATTTCCAAAACTACGTGAACCTGATTCTCGCATAACTGTGAAAGGCGAAATTTATTAGTAAATATACTTAAGTAAACCAGTAGTAAAAATATATCATTTATTTTTTTAAAGTTTCATTAAATATTCCTTTTTTCCTTTTCGAAATGATTAACTCGAAGAAAAAGGCAGCTGCACCAAAAATTCGGAACGCACGTCGAGTGGAAACAACTCAACATATTTCATGCATATATTTAAGGATAAAGACTACTCATGGTGAATGTATTTCTAGAATAATTCTTAATACCGTTTTGTACTGAAAAAGGTTCAATTCCTTCCAGTAAATTCAAAAACAATAGTTTTTTGGAACGAACACTATTACGGAGATGAAGTCTGATAAGATATGGGATGGCCATTAAACTGAAATGATACTTCCCGAGATCCATACACTTTTACTTTACAACATATCATTTACTTCAATTATTAATATCCTTCGTGCGACGTGTAAATCAATGCGAGAATCACCACACCAATGACCATGGGGATATCTTAACCTGCTACGATCCCAATCGAAGGCCACTGTACCATCAAAATCATTTACGCCATACCCTTCAACTTCATTTCACTCATTGAAGGTCATAGCTTTTCTGAGAATTTGGAAAAAGACGACAGAACCAATTAGGAGGCACTATGTTTTTCACAGGATCGAGCACCGTTTCCGAATCAGACATCTCATCGTCGGTTCCCAAGGCTACACGTATGAATGTGTAATGGCTTAACCGAATAATGTTTTATACTTGAGTCTCCTAAAGCTTAATCTTTAACTCTTTTTAAAACAAATTTGACACTAAATACTGTTGCATCCACACTTCTAACAACTGTTACAAGCCAGTGCATAGTACATTTTCAAACACTTACTCATATACCGGCAAGTCTATCGCCTGCTAATTATTATGAATAAAAATTCGAAATGCTTTTCAAACTGAGCCACGAGTCATTAGAGAAATGATTGATATAATAGGATAAGCGTAAGTATGGAAGTGCTGGGCCATTAAAACCAACATTTAATTTTATTTGATGATTGATAAATATGCCATTGGAGGAGGCTATTTGCACGCTAACTGAACTTTCACTGTGTACTAATTTTTTTATTGATCACCTTTTAAAACTATTTATCGGCTATTACTTCAAGAATTTTTGAAGGAACAGAAAACACTGTCCCGAGTCAGCCCTTACATGTTGCAACACTTGCACTTAAATCCTTTACAAATGCTAAATCAGATCCTGCAAATATATTGTATGGGATTAATGCACATTCAGTTAGCTTAAAAATGGTGAAAAAGACCCTGAAAAAATGTGGATTTAAAACTAAAGAATCAAATTTTACTAGGTAACAAACCTCGTACATACGCACAGTCGAAGCTTAGCCCATAGAATGTTGACTGACGTGTATACACTATGTATATCAAGGACTACCGATGATATAAGTTCAGGGTTTAAATAAACCCATCATAAAAAAAGTAAAATAACAGTTTGATACATTTTAATTCTTGCAAGGAATCATATATTATACGTATACCTGTCCTACTACGCCAATGAATCAATAGACGCTAAAATAGGGCGAAAACAATATGCGAAAAATTGTCAGAAAATAACTTTTTAATATTAGCTATTACACTAACCGTAATTGGGTATAACATAAATTAAAATTATTTTATGGGTCTAATGTGATGGCAATGAGTGATAAAAATGTTTAAGTCCCAGAGGGAAAAAGCGGGGTAGATTTCCCGCCAGCGCTTGGTGGTACTAAAATTTAAACGAGCCCTCTTCTTGGATATAAGCCAACGAAGAAAAGCGATAAAAGCACGATAGATGAGAAAAAGATATGGATAGAGGAGGTAGAAGGAGTGATAGTGCGGTAAGTAATAGGATCAAAAGAAAACAAATAGATGAGCAATAAATAGATATGGGAACACCTTATAAGGAAGGACATAGTAATAAAGCTTACATAATTGAAAAGAAAAAAAGCATAGTGTAATATAAATAATAAAATGAACGCCATAAATGCTTACTCTAATAGAGTTTTCATTTGAATTGGGAGAATAAAATATGGCTAACTCGCTGGCAGAGATAAATTCCATCTCCACTTATATAATTCTCCATTGTTTCAGTGACTTAAGCAAAAATATCGAGGCTTTTCATCTTCTTCCCCGAAAGGGATTGTGAAGATTCATGCCTGACTGAAACTTTGGCTGAAAAATGATTTTAATTTGCACTAGTGTAGGGTAAATGATAAGTCGGAAATTAAGATGAGTAATAAGGATAGTTTATGTGTTAGCTACTCCAGCTATTCAACGCAGATACACGGTACACCTCCAGCAAAATAGTATAAGCCACGAGGGCCCTCAATTATATGTAGAGAGGAATCGTTTCATTAAATCAAGAAGCATGTTCTTCTTAGAAGCAAATAGATGACAAAATAATTAACATAAAGATAAAAATATTATGTGGAAGAATCATGATATCATAATTTTCGCAGGGGGAATTGTTTCACTGGAATAAGTGCCTCTCATCCATTTGGAATGTACCAAATAGTTTTTGCATGTTTTTTTTTCTTTCCAAAAGTATAATTTTGACAAAATAAATGTAAAAAAGACTCGTTGTCCATCCAAACACCTACCTTAACCGGTAGATTACCAAATAATAATAAATAATAATAATAATAATAATAAATAATAATAAATAATAATAAATAATAATAAATAATAATAAATAATAATAAATAATAATAAATAATAATAAATAATAATAAATAATAATAAATAATAATAAATAATAATAAATAATAATAAATAATAATAAATAATAATAAATAATAATAAATAATAATAAATAATAATAAATAATAATAAATAATAATAAATAATAATAATAAATAATAATAAATAATAATAAATAATAATAAATAATAATAAATAATAATAAATAATAATAAATAATAATAAATAATAATAATAAATAATAATAAATAATAATAATAAATAATAATAATAAATACCTCCTCGGAATTAAACGCCGCATATAGTTTTCTTCCAACGTAGAAATTACGGTGTAATGCTCACTCTTTCCCTATGCAAATGCTTTAAAAAAGTCATACAAAATGAGTACCATTAAAGACAAGGATATCAATATACTTTAAAGGTGATGGTAAATGAATTAATGACCGAATTCAACTACCCATTCTCAGGAGAAGCAGTTCATGAAGATAGTAAAGTAGTAAAAAAATAAACAATAACTGCATAAAAAATAGCAGGAACTAGCAACCCATTTATTTTGAGCAATGATGCCACAAAAAAACTAGTCACGAGTACATTTGCAATATTTTAATTCACTTAAACGAAGAAAAAATATTATAGAACCTAAAAAGCACCATAATTCGGCCAAGAAAAAGGTCAAACAACAATATTCTGAGAGAGTAACATCAGGATTTTAGTTATCGTTACTTATTGAAATAACACTATTACTGGTCCCTCCCCATGGACTAAAACCTTGACGTGGTGGAAGGACTTTTGAGTTCCGATGACCTTTAGAGTTGTGCTGGCGGGAGCAATGATAATCGCTTCGATTAGCCCATGCCAGAAAGGTCCAAGAGTGGCAGCCAGACGAAAAGTAGTCAGCGCAACAACTGTCTTCTTTCAGTGAGGTGGCTGCAAAACCGTCTTACTCCTATTTGGGGCTGCCATTTGGAGATAGTGTCAAATAAACAACACTAATTTACTAAACAACACGAGGAAGGCAACGGGAAGCTACCTAAATTAATTATCCCACGAAACAACAATGGACAGAGATCGGAGAACGATTCCTGGTAACGTCGGGATTCGGTCTGCGGTTGTCATACCCAGCAGCGGAAGAGACTTTCTTCCGGGACCGTCGTAATTATAATTGGTATCTACCGTCCAAGGTATTAGAAATAGACTATAAAACGATTTAATGACAAATTCCTTTGCATCTTCCGACAAAACACGCTCCCATGGCTTGCCCATGGGAGCATTTTTTGCCCATGACCACGCTGGCATGGTCATCATAAATTATCTAAGACTCTCTATATACTAAGAAAGCTAAGCATATTTACACCATTCAAACAATTGAAATTTATATATTTTACAGTCTTCCATAGTCACCTTGTAATAGCCTGAAAATCCGGGGCCAATCCCCAGACATTAAATCCATTTTGTTCCTCCAGAAAATGGACCCTCGGGGCACCCGTTGCTGAAGCCGAGCTGTGCAATGTTTTAGGTATCAGGACTTCCTGAGAAACCATAGTCGGCATAGAGAATTTAACTGGCACGGCTACCCTTAAATTTCAATTTCAAATGCCTCCGGGCTTAATACTGGGTGAATGTCACCAACACGTAACAAATACGCCTTCAAGTTGATTACAAAGGGTTTGAATTTGTTTTAGGGTAGTTTGATACAAGGTAGATCTAAGGAATGACGTATTATCATTAGTAGCGTGTGTCCAAGGGTAACATCTCTCGTAATAATAATGACTTAGTATCAAGGTAATGGGTCACCCCCCGGTCCATCCAAAACCGTTATTAAACTACTACTAGCAATGCTTCGCCCAAATTTCCTTATCTACCAAAACTTTTTAATTTCAACGACAGTTCAATCGCTGAACTTATATCATACTCCATCATTCACGTATCTCTTTATTGAGCGGTAATATGTTTCCCCTTACTAATTATTGCTTAAATATTAGCATTCATCCATCAAAAACCTATCCTAAACTGGAGAGTTGATGATAAAAAAATCGGAACATTTAGATAAAATAGACATCCCTCAATATTCCCAGCGTCACGCCTTTAGGGCGACTTGCAGGGTATCCAACAAATGTAAATGTGAACTGAACACACATTATCTAACAAAATCGAAATGTATCATCTGAAAACCAGACCAATAGCCATGTTAACATAGCCCAAAGAAGTGTACCCTAATGCATCGTCGAAGTGGTAAATTTTTCCAAGAGATATTGAGGACATCGTAAGATGCGATTGATTTCTGTCGCCATCGGCCACCCAACCAAAATGATAATTTTAAAGATATCCGTTTAAAAAAACGGGCAGGAGTGCCGTTGCTTGGCTCAAACGTGAGGAAACTTCCCAAATCTCTGGGATAAGACGCGATAAGCAAACTGCATTTATATAATTTTTTTACTCACCGGATGCGTAGATGGAGAAAGAAGGAGTGGAATAAAACTGTGATTCATAAAGGATCAAGATAGGAGTGACGGAAAATGAAAAATGATGGTCCTGACGGTGAAAGCGAGCGAGGAGGTTGAGATAAGAAGTGGTTAGGGGAAGGAGGGAACGATGCTGGAGTGGAGTGGATGGGAAGAGGGAGAGGGGTTTTAAGGAGTGCAGGTGGAGGCAGGGAAGGAAATGGAGACAAGACGGTCGGAGAGGGGTGAAATCCGTAAAGGAAATTGGAAAAACGATGAAAAGCGGAATGGAATATATATGCCCTTGGAGGGCGCTGTGAGGATAATATATGTAGAGAGAAAGGAGAGACCCGGGGGAAGGGGTGATGAGAAAGAATCAATGCTATGCGCAAATGGAAAGGAAAAATACACGAGAGACAAAAGAAAAAACAATACACAGAAGCGAAAAATCAGTTTTACAGCATGTGGAAAACTAATTAAGGCCAGTAGCCTTTTAATTATTTCTTAAAATCGATTTCATTCCCTGCACTGTACGTGTTACATTCGTAGTAGTAGTAGTTATTAGGGAAGGCGACCGACCGCTAAGGCAGTTTGCGCCATTAGGGATTGATAGAAAGGGTGAAGGGTGGAGAGAAACCCGGCGTCGGCATTGACCAACTCTTAACGAAAGGCGCCAAGGAGTCCGCGGCTCAACGTTCCAACCGACGGACGGCGTACTCACTCAAAGTGGCCTACACAAAGCACCTCAAGTAGGGATCACGATACCACTAAAAAATATCTGTCGCCTCCAGAATTCGAAAACGGGCCCTCTGGGTGGGAAGCCAGTAAGTTAGCGACCCCGATCCTCCGCTACATTAATAATATCAACACAATCTGGCAGACCTGGCGACCCTTCTTGGAACATTTTCACGAGGAATAAGTTCCCATGGAAATTTAATCTATAACTTCATTTGCCGTGACCCCTCTTGAGCTTCCATTCTGATATTAGTTGTGGTAATAACCATGGGCTACCTATATTTGAGTTAATTTGCTCCATTTGGAATGGTGGGTAAAGTTATTAGAGGTTGGAGTTAACCGTTAGGTGAAAGGTTGAAGAGAAACAACGAGGGAGTGCTTTAGAACTAACAAAATCCTAGACATTCATATTTTGAAGATTCCACATATTTTTTTCTTCATTTGAAGTAGGAGACGTACGTAATCATTACGTTACCCTTGAGCATCCTCCAAAATCTCACTGAAAACGTTTAAAGCAGAATAGATACTAGCAGCGAAAAATTACTCAGATATTCACATCATTCTGAAAGATTCTCGAGTCTGATGTTCAATCGACAATTACCCCAAGTGACTGACTACTTTCGCCATATCTACTAAAATAAGAACGATTAAATAACATATTTAATGAGGGCTAACTCTGATTGATCATCATAATTTAGTTCAGTAAATAATTTTACGGAGACAAGTGAAGAAATATCTCAATTATCAACACAATTTATTGCCCATTACAATAAACTAAATATTAAAATAAAAAATTATCCAATTTGGCAGGGACAAGCAATTCCTTAAACTGCCTCATAACTCAACGGTCAAGACAAACTATTCACGGATCATAACAAATTAGAGGAAAACGTTTGCAGCCATAATAAGTTAGCTCAACTCGTCCTGCAAAGAAAATTAAATTTGTTGTGATGGTTTGAGGAAAAAATTCCACGACAATGACCAACCACAACCTCTCAACCAGAATATCTTCAAGTAGCAGTTTGCGGGAATGATACTTCCTCGCCAGTGATGACTGCAGACACATACTCATCCCAAATGATATCCTTCACAGGGTTAAAGGGACTCGTTGAGGATACTTGGTTTTATTAACACATACACAATATCCGTGCCTGTTTGCGGGAATAAATTCCGCAACAGGGAGAAACACAGAGCTGACACACACGCACTTAGGAAAACACTTATTCACGAATTCAAAAAGGGCCTCACTACTGGGAGGTTACAACTCGAACAGAGCGTTACAAATAGGGAAAGCATCTGTAACAAGAAAATGGGAAAGACGAGGGTGTGCGTCTGATACTAGTACTTCGATCACAAGGTGGCCCTCATCAGTGAACTGAAGGAAATAAGCAGTTGCAACAAAAGGTTGTAAGTGAATGAGGAAACAGACAAACGTTCAAAATAGACGCTAAGATGAAGAAGGCGGAAAGGGAAAGATTAGAGGAACCAATAACGTTAAAGCGAGGGAAGTTGTAGGGGGCAGGTGGAAAAATGATGTGGAAGTGGGGGGGGGGGGTTAAGTGAATGGAAGTGAGGTGAAGTAAGAGGGGTTATTTCAAAAAATAGCACACAGAGAATTTTAAATACATTACTTTCAAATAGAGAAAAGAGGTGAGTGAGGAATAGATTCGTGATCACTATTAATAACACTCGTTTGTGGATAAAGTGGCTTTCGCAAGCGTCAAGTGAGTAAGCAGTTGTTGTTTGACGAGTAAAGATTATTTTCTGAGGTTTCGTTTCCTGCATTGATTGAAGTGTTGAGCAACGCTGGATTTTTCTGGCCTGTTATATTAAAAATGGGCCATTTGTTCCTTAAATAAAGCATTAATGTTTCCACGTGTTTGCCCCACGTAAAAAACATTGCAAGATAAACAAGATATGTTCTGATATGTAAGTTTGCCATTATTGGTGAAAGAAATCATTATGTTAACTCTTTTGAATATTTTTTTCTAGACTTTTTGCTAAATGAGGTTGGTAAGGAAGTTTAGTGTAGCGAAGGGGCTAGTCTTGATTGTGGGTGATAGAGTTTACGAGGAACTCAAAGTTGTTTTTTTTTAATATTATCTATTATAGACTCCTTAAAACCATTTGTTTGGAGATACGTTAAATATTCATTAACTCTTTCATATAGTTACTTTTACCGAGAGGAATATCAACCAGCCTTTGAATTAGAGCATGGAAAGAACCGAGTTTGTTACTGTTGTGTTCAAGGGAATCAATGCAAAAATTATTCGCGTGTGTAGGCTTACACTAAATATCAATGGAGAGTTTATTATCATTGCTAGTCGAGTAATATTGAGAAAGAGAATTTGATTCTTATTTTCAACCTCGTGAGTGAATGTAACGGAAAGGAATTAACTGTTTTAAGTACAAAGAAATTATTTCATATCAAATTTGTGGGTGTCAAACATGGTAAATACGTCACCCACCTATCTTAAATAGAAAGGTGGGAAGTAGCTGAATTTACTCTTCAAGGTACTTACAAAATGAATCATGAAAATATTGGCCAAAAATAGGGATTGAGTTCCCATAAGCAGTAGAACATTCTTGTTGGTAGAATTTGCCCTGAGCAACAAAGACATTTTTTTCTTGATTATGTTTGTTAAATGATGTGTTACTCAATTACTTTTTACTTGAGATTCATAGAAATCAACACTTTCTTAAGGGAATCTATGGCTATGCAAAATAGTACGCTTGTGAATAACTTTGAAACATTGAAAGATATCATTAATTCGGTATATACATGGCTTTTGGTTTAATTACCCAATTCTAAATTATTCTTAATCAAATGAGGGATTTGTAAATTTAAGTTGGGAAATTGAGTAACGAGTCACTTGGGCAGGAGATAAGTGGGCGAGTTGATTCCGGAAAATATAGGTCTCATCGGACAGCGTTTTTGTGTACTTTAGGTAAGCAATATAACCTTATCTTGGTAACATCGGATTGGACACTGAAAATTTGAATTTAGTTTTCTTATCAGTTAAGGCGGAGAAGTCACTGAGAACATTTTGAACTTGAGCAACCAATATTTTGAGGTAATTCTTATTCATTTCAATACATGGCGCGGATGCGAAGCAAGGAGGTTATTTTCCCGTAATATTCCTTTTTTCTTGATTACACAAATATTGCCTATACTCGCTTTCTGTCTGGTGCTAACTTTTTACGGCTATATGATTTTTCCTTTAATTTTTTATTTGATAAGGCCGTAGAGCTCAAGTTTCATAGGTTTTATTCACAGATGAATTTATTTTAGACGAATAAGTAATTTATGACTATTTTTCATCTTGATTTTATGCCTAGCAACATTAAAGGTGAACGGAAGCCAAACAAGGAGGATTGTTAGGACTAAAACCAATGTAATTTCAATTAAAATTATGTTTCCAATATTCTATAAGTTTAAAAAGGGCGGTTGAGGACGACAAAAAATGAAAACGTTTGTAGAAAAGTTAGTTGATCAATTAGATGCCTCGAAGTACCCAATCAGTCAGCAGTTAATACAATTTAGCTTCAATTAAATTTGAGTCCCATTCCACGTTTCCAATAATGCAATCGAAATTGCCTCCTATCTTTATTTACGAAGAATGATTTTCTTTCTTTTTTTCAATTTCAAACCAATCAATTAATGCCCCTTAAGTTGGATAGCCTGGATGCAGGAATAAAATAGAGACGTAGTTGAAAAAGGTACATATGTGTGCTGAGTGCACATATAATAGAAAAACTGTGAAAAAGATTGAGGGAAAAACGGAATTAAAAGTTAAGAGCATTATCAGATATACTATATTACATTAGTATGCATTTCTCTCTTTCTTTTATTTCGATAAGAGTTTTTAATATTTAATGCATTCTCACCGTGCACAAACAAATTAAGTCTAAAATTGATTTTAGCATTTACTGGTGCACGCCCCTCACAAGGGCAAAGCCCTGCACAAGCCCTTCCACCACATCAGGATTGTAGTACACGGGGAAAGAAACACCATGCTTCAACAAAATTAAAATACGATGACTTATTTTTAATGATATGTATCTCACCTAATAAATATTTAGCTGGCAAAGAAATGTTCACCATAAGAGTTTAAACCCATCAAAATTTTTTTTTAATATGAAATTATCTGCTTCTGTAATCAACTCGATGTTTGATGTTTGACTAGGAACTCATAGCAACCCCACGTAGTGAAATTTATATTATTACATTAAAATTGTCGATATCCATGAAATCATGTATAAGGAGAGATACATTAATACATTGCTTGGATATTTGGAGAGGCCTACAAAGGCATCAATTGGTTATAGGCCTCGAAATTCCAGTAAGAAGCCGAAAGCTATAACCTTGTTGCCTGAAAGGGCATAATGAGAAAAGCAGTTGAATAGAATATTGATAATCGAGACTGACATTTAATTAATGGGGTTATCCGTACCCTATAACTGCTTTTTAAATGTTTGATGCAGGCGTTTATTCCTAATTTCCTATTAAATTGAGTATTCGATATTCACCACCATTAGGATTTACATTTAATTTGGACTTTCACTTGCTCTACATTCGATTTTTCTACGTACTTTCCATCGATTCATGCCATCATACAATCTATGAAGCATGCTGTCTTCCTTTCTATTTCACGCTTTCCCAGTATCCTCTCTCTACTATTATTAATAAAGTCTAATTGCAACGCAGAAATTTCCTCTACTTAGCGTTTCTCCATTCCTGAAGTTCCCCTAAAACGTCCTCCATTCTTCAACCAAATTAGGTTCCATTCATATTCAGTGCGCTACGCTTCACATCATTACACATCTTTCTTTATGCCTGTAATGCACCTGTCAACAATTCACTTCTTGGTTACGCCTCTTTTACCCGAATGCTCTTCTTCCAATGTATTTCCTACTACCCCTACTATCGTTCAAAATGCTGCCCTCATTAGAGATCTGACGCAGATTAAGATCTCATAAAATTCTGCCGCACAGAAGTTTTCCAGCCTCTAAAGTTGCTATCCAATGAATGGCGATTCCTCACCTATTCGCTTGGAGGTCAAAGACACGTAAGTTACAACGGAGGATAAGTTGTCGCAAGTTCGAGATGCTAAGCGTACGATCTAAGCAGAGTGGGGGACGAACGTACCGGAGGGACGAAACTTGGAGCCAGGAGGAGAGATATAGTCGAGAGCAAGAATGCCGAGGGACTAGCGGGCACAGAAGTGCGTCGGTGTTAAGATTTGCGTGGGCGGGTGAGCCTGTGGCCGGGCTAAGAAATGGGGAAGAGGAACGGAGAAAGCCGCTGTGTTTCTTGGTTCGGTGGAGATCGTCTTGCTTACTCCCTGCGGCTTTTCGGGTCTTCTCATTTCGGCTACCCCCCCGTCTTACCCACTTTGTGCCGTCTTCCACTTGGCATTTCTCCTCCTCCCTCGGTTTTTTCCCCGCCACATACCCTTATCCACCTCACCCCTCACTTCACCTCCCCCGAATCCTTTGCTCCCTTCCTAAAGACCAGAATACTCCTCCACCCCACTCCCCTCCTCTTACCTGTCCTGCCCAACCCTTTTCGCGCTTCAACAACCAACGCCAACTTTACAGTCCTCCCTCTCCTTCAACCTTGGAGTGGGGACAGTGGAGGTAGTGGTGTCGCCAGAGGAGGAGAGAGAGGAGAGAAATCCACTGACGTCTGCTTCCAGAGCGTAAAAGGCAGTCGGTTCAAATGCTGCATTCTGCCGTCGAGGACATGAATAGGAGAAAGGTGAAGGGGAGGAAAAGGGAGGTCGAAAGGAGACCGCTGTTACTTCCTCTAAATCTCTCGGTAAATGCCGCTGCGTGTCGCGAGCCCCGTGACGCATGAATAAATTAAGTGAATAAAATCTGTTTGATGTTTCACCATCTCCTTTACTATCTGAGCTCTCCCTCTCTCTATCTCCGCCATTCCTACCTTTTTATTACCCAGTCTCCACCAGCCTGCCCAATTCCCCTATTTCAACCTTTCCCATCGTACTTGATACGATTCTTTTCAACAAACGACACCTCTATTTCGTCTCCTTTAACCCCTCACGGATGTAGTTTACTTTCCGCTATTGTCAATCGATTCAACCAAACGTCCCCCAAACTGCTCGTGACTTGCTTGAGTTCAGAGTAGTTGAATTCACTTTCAATACAAGTTGAACGATAAACTCGAGGCGATAATTGGGAAACAAACTAATCGGTATAAAATCTATGCATGAATCATCTACTCTTTCGGCATCGTAAGACATAAATTATTTTACCCTGGCTGGCTTTAGTTATGTTAATGGCTAGGACAATATGATGACTTTCACTTAATATGAATAGTATATTATCATAATATAAAATGGCAAAAAAGGATTATGAGAAAAATTGAAAATATTGCAGTTTAAAATACAGGGACGAACGGACTTCTGAAGTTCTAGAACTAAAAAAATGGGCGACCGCCTGATTTGGAATTATCTAGCAGAAAAATTACTATTAAATTCAACATAAAATTCATTCAGCTACTTAACGGAAGCAAATGTGGTATCGAAAACTTGATTGAAAAATGTTTAAAACCTTGCAATACAAGTTAATGCAATATCGAAAATAAATGTTGAATGAAAGCAATGAAAACGCCGAGATTTCGATAAAATTCGTAGGGGAACTCTAAACTCAACGATAACGCTGAAATATCAAGCAAATTCAGGGTACTCAAAAATATTCTGATGTATCAATATCGTAATCCTTCACATGGATACTTCGCATTCAAATTTAAAAAGTCGTTTAAGGTATTTTAAAAATGATTGATTAAGGAGTGTTTTTGGCTTTAGATTAATATCTTCAAGAATCTTTATATTAATTCAAGGAATGTGAAAGATGACCATTTTATCTATTCGGGTATTACTAAGAAACATAAGCTCTGTATTTTCAGCAATATTATTATTATTATTAGGTAATCTACCAGTTAAGGTAGGTTTTCGGATGGACAAAATTACAAATCCAACAATTTGTGACCCCCCACAAAACACAACATCCCACTCTACATCAGGTCCCTCTTCATCTCTGAGTAATTTCTTCCTCCCTTCATCCGGTCCAACATCCCTATCCTGTTCCTTCCCTTTCCTCGTTTGCCTAACATTCTCCCCTCAATCACAGTCTTCAACATCCCACTGCCGGTCAGTACACCTTTCATTCACTTTTCCTCCCTCCATAGGATTTCCCCTAACAAACCCCTCTCTTCGCCCACCATACCAAGTACTTCCTCATTTGTTTTCTTCTCTGTCCATTTCACCTTCTCCTTTCTTCTCCACACCCACATTTCAAAAGCCTCCAGTCTTCGTCTATCCTCCTGCTTCAATGACCACGTTTCCGCGCCGTACATAGCTACGGTCCACATAAAAGTTTTTACGAGTATTTTCTTAACATCCTTACTCGGCGTCCCCGTCATCAACTCTCTCCTCCTTGTGAAGGCCTCTTTGCCTAGCGCAATTCTTCTCCTTACGTCCCTACTACTTTGACCGCGTTGGTCCAAAATACTTCCGAGATACGTAAACTGTTCTACTTGATCTAGTTTTTGCCCTCATATTTTAATGTTAAGCTTGGCCTTTTTCCTTCTATAAAATCACATAACCTTTGTTTTATTGATATTGATTTTCATCCCATACCTGTCGCACTGCATTTCCAATTCACTCAGCAATGCTTGCAGCCACTTGGCTAACTGACAAACTAAAGCTTGGTCATCAGCAAACCAAACTGATTTTACGAATTCCCCGCCCACTTTCATTCCTACCTCGAGTTCTTCCCATGCCTCTTTAATCATTTCCTCTGCATGCAGTTTGAACAGCAACGGTGATAATGGGAAACCCTGCCTTACACCTCTTCCTAACACTGCCCATCCGGACTCCCCGTTTCCCACCCGCACCTGAGCAGTCTGAAACAAGTACAGGTGGCGGATTAGCCTCCTTTCCCTCCAATCTATTCCTATTTCGTACAATATACTCATTAGTTTTTTTTTTATTTTTCAATAGTAAAACAAAATAACTCCGATACATTTTTTATTTAAAATGAAAGTTTTTACCAAATTCTGTTACTTTAATACCAATGTAAACGTAAAAATTAAAAATCCTTTACCAATCCAAAATATTAACTTAATGCAGAAGCAAAGATTAAATTTTCGGTGAATCTTCTTCTTGCTTCTCCTGAAATATGTTGGGAAAATTATGTCTACATTAAATATCATAAACATATAATCCAAAGACTGCGTTTTTCTCCTGGATTGAAAGCAAATATCGCAGAAAAGTTGACAAGGCAACAATACTATATGAAAGAATAAAAAGTATGTTGATGGTCGAATGAAATAGTCATAAGTAAAAACCAATTATAAAAATAAAATTTGTTCATATCTGAGTTGGTAAAATACTTGAAATCAGTATATTAATCTATAAGATTACAACTGAAGAAATGTTAGTAAATAATGATTCCTTAACATCAATAGATAAAAAGACATTTCTACTCCAAGCTATTGCATGATCAGCACTGATCCACATGGCATTGTACAAATAATACTTCTTAACTTTAGGATTTATATCGCATTTCATCGGCATAAATGAAGATTCCACTATATATCGTGAATTTAAATGTAAGTTCAAATGATCGAAGGAATGAATGGAAACCTTTTAGTAGGAATGCATTAGAATAGCAGGAGACATCCGTTGCATGTACGTTTCAGACAACTCGGTTACGACAAGCGGCTAGAGAGTTGCTACGGACAGTGTTATAAATAGAAGAAATAGATGGCATTACCATCCAAGCTCATCAATTAGTACCAGATAAAATGGGAAAAGAGGCATAAGAATGGCTGGAGGCAGGAGTAAAAGCACTTGGGTAATTCCTAAAATAAAACTGATTTCAGGATGGTGAAGCCTACCCTAGCCAGTACGAAAAATGGTTATAATCACCGCTAAGCGCGTTATAAAATCAGTGGGATACGAATGAGATAAAAATCAAAGAAAAGAAAACAATGGTCATGAGGTCCTTCAGAAAAACAAGAAATAAGTTAAAAGTTGAAATATAAGGGAATAAACGAAAGCAAGTAGAACGGCTTACCTATTTTGGAAATGTTTTGAACCAAAATTGGTCCAAGTATTCGGAGCTAAAGAAAAAGAACCACCGCAAGGAGAGAGTTAATGAAAAGTCCGTTAAATAAGGGTACAAAGAAAAGACAATTGAAGACTGTCAATTGGAGTGTCGGCTTGAGCGGCGCGGAAACTTACAAGTAGTTGCTGAAGCAACGTGAAAGGGTATATTTGAGACTTTTGAGATGCGGTAATGGAAAAAATGGAAAAGTTGAAATGGACGCGAAGAAAAGAAAAAGAAGAGGTACAAGCCGTTGCGGAGGTACAGTTTGAGGGTTTTTAAAGTGAAGCCGAAGGAGGAAGAGATTTTAGGTTGTCAACGGAATTTTGAAGATGACAACTGAGCAGAGAGCGTCAGGCAAGGGAGAAACGGCGAGGAAAATAACATAAATATAGAGTTGAACAGGAGAAGAATTTACTGTAACGTAGGTTATGCCATTGTTCCTTTGTTGGTCTAGGCACCGTAATGTGGCAATATTCAATCTGCATTCATCGAGCACCTAATTTAGAACATTACATCATCAGATAACTGCATATCATAAACCTAATCAGTGTAACCAATGTTATGACGCATAAAATCATCCTCACTGTCTTCAGTCTAAATTTTTACACTCTAGATCCCGAACTTCAGCTAGGTAGCCTCACGTTCGCGACTGTGCTTATCCTCAAGTTGGGTGAAATTCCAATATAAATGCTAGAAAGACCAGTTCCATTCCTTATGCCAAAAATCAATCTCCCATGAAGCACTAATAATCGGAAAATCCCAATTCTTAGATTTTGGGTAGGATTACAATCGTGTAGAGTATTTTGAGCAAAACATTTCTCTGGGCAAGAATGGACTTCATAGATGAAATGGCGAAATATATGCATTAGTACAGGGTTACCTAGTGAGGCAAGTAGAATCGATAATGTATACATACGGATTAAATATATTTTGTGATTCAACTTATGATGAATTAACCGGCGATCCAAGGTCCGCGAATAATAAATTGAGCCTCATGATCATTCAAATTTTAAACCAAGTTAAGGGCAAATGGATTTTTACCCCCATGATACCAGTAAAATGACAGCATATCCTGACTTCTAACCACCGCAGGCGTCTTAAGCTCGCTTACCTGTTCATTGTTCTCCGTGGCTTACCTATATGGAAACCTTTTCTTTTCCGAGCACCACTATTCCCTCCAACACGCAAACAAACACATTCACTCACGCTGAACCTGTCGCGAATCATTCACCCTCCACCTCGTCTTCTCGATCCATACAGCGTCACTCACTTCCCCCGTCTTCTGTTACTCACTTTCCTGGGAGGTCGTTACTGACGGTTCCGTCAATTGGGCCTACGCTGTCGACTACCGACCCTGGCAAGACCCTCACCGATCCCCCTCGCCTCGGGCGCTCCGCTAATCAGCCATGTCTATCTATACTCATCCCAAACGAAACTCCCCCCTCGATACACAAGTATTTCTCCTCTTCTCGCTCTTTACCTGACGGTGCCTTTCTCTATCCCACATCTACATTTACGTCTTACATTGCCGAGGGATCGCGAGGGCATAAAGAAAGGGGTACCAGGACATTATACATTACAATGACGATTAATATAAAATCACTCGTGAACCTAAAAGACAAGAAATTGATATGAATTGAATATGATAGCCAGAGTTTTGTATCAAAGCTTTCTGGATCTTTTGAGTAGAGATTTTGAGGGTGGGACCAGTGCCTTAATCAATCAATAATCATCCTCTTTTCTTCGCTCATTCAATCTGTATCTAATGTGTGGTCAAAAAAGTTACTTACCTAAACTAGGTACCATTAAAAAATTATAGATATACCTCACTCTTTCAATGACTGACGGGAACTCTATCGAAGTTACGTCTATTGTGGTCACATTAAAAAAAGTGACATATGAGGTAATTTTCCTTCTGTTACTTCTTTGAATACAAGGATATGTCATATTAACATTGTAAAATATTCAAATGTTACGTTAAATCATCATATAATCTGTATTACATATACTTCAAAGTTATTTTGCATTTATCGGTAATGCAAATTTCAATTCTAAAACAACTGAATCTCAAATAATCTCTTTGCGGGACATCAAAAACTGACTTTTTAAGTATTTGTACTCCGTAATTTACCAGCATGAATACATATGATGGCGGCAACTTAAGTAATTTTAATATGAGTAATGAATAGTGGGCTAAAAAAAGGATCCAGCTGATTATTTTATCACTATCACAGTAATCATATACGTTAGTGGAATACTAAAACATAATTAATTTTGCACGATGAAACAAATATCCAAATATGGTTCGCAGCTTTCAACATGAAAATATAATCCAAAAGAGAAGGCTTGCAGAGAAAGAAAAGAAACGCAAAACGTGCGTTGTTGTTAATTAAACTTTAGTATCAATACAAATTCCAAAGCATATTCATAAATAAATTATCAATTTAGAGCTCATTTGTCAATGCACACTGTTTTACTTAAACAAACACCTACAATAATACGACTAGTTAGCATCCATACGTTTATTAATTTTAAATTTTAATTTAACATTGTTAAATATATTAAAGCTGTATTTTAATTGATCAATATATTCAGCAAAAACCTGAATAACTTTGGCTGCATATTAAAAAACTATTTTAAATACAACGATGGTTCCATGAAACAATTATTCACGTAATCCGGCGAACGAATTTTGTCAAATTACAGGATTTAGAATTCTGTTTTCAGTCAACTTGTTATAGAGCCATTGTTTATGTTACATTAGTCTGAAAATTTAAAGCAATTTACATCGGATTTTAAACAATATAGCAATTTGACATTTACATACAGCAATGCCTTAGATGGAGGTAAAACCACCAAATCGGGAATCTAACCCGCGACCTGACCTCTGGATTGCCAGGCGAGGATGTTACCCCGCGACCACCGGGGCCGACGAATTATAATTGAAAACCAGAGGTTTCTCAAAATATCAAACTTTCCATCGTTCAGTTACAAATCGGGTATATTAAACAATACCTCTGTTTAAACAGCTAATCGTATAAAATGCTTTAAATGTACTTGGAAATTGATTAAACTGGGAACAAGAGAATAGAAGAAATAGAGTGAGAATTTAAGCACTCAAAAGTGTATCGCGGAAAGATGAGGTTCCATCCAGTAGAGAAAATAAAGTATTCTCTGATTCACCAAGTTGAATTGAAGTAAAAATTTATTCCTTTCAAACAAATTTTTAATTTGAGTACCTTTTAACGAAGCATGTGATAAAAGGGATAAATTGGCATTTAGCACTGAGGCATCATGGCATAATAAAAAATATAGTTTATTTCCACTTCATTTATAAAAAATATAGTTTATAAAATGAATCTTTAATGTAGTCTAGATTTTTAAATATTAGACCACTCTCTTTTCAATACGTAAATTATTAAGTGCACGAAACACATACTTCAGTTTTTCGATTATTCATTATTTGTAAAGTATATTGAATAATTAGTTAAAACGAAATTTGTCCATTTCGTCTTCTACTTTAATGTTTTTTAATGCCCAGAAAAATAAATATCACTTGGATGAGCTACTTACAATGATTGCAGATAATGGGATCAGATATAAAAAGTGAGGCATTGAAATTCTGTCGGGAAATAGATTTTTCTTACTTATAGTATGTTAAAGGATAGAACCAATAATATAATGCCTAAAAATATTTCAGATACATGGATTTTTAAACAATATTTATGTTCGAAAATTAAAATACGGAATAGCCTTCAAATGTCCTGCTTATATTTCAACTTCAGAAGAAAAAATTCCCTTTCATCAATCTTTCCATTATAGATTGAACTTGACGCTACAAATATGAGGCTTTTCGATTACAGCTGTACACTGCTCCTTAAGAACTTTCACACACAATAAGCAAATTTAGAGTACTTATGAATATTCTGATACAGCAATCTTATAATCCTTCATATGGATACTTCGCCATCAAATTTAAAAAGTTGTTCAAGGTATTTTAATTCTGATGATTGATTAAGGAGTGTTTTTGCTTGAAATTACTTCACCCTATTCAAGGATTCTGCAATACGTTAATACCATTTTCTCCATTCGGGTATTATTAATCACGTTAGGTGTGTATTTTTCAACAATAGTAAAGCGCAATTATTATTATTATTATTAGGTAATCTACCGGTTAAGGTAGGTTTTTGGATGGACGTAATTACTAATGAAATAATTTGTGGCCCCTAGCAAAACATAACATCCCACTCTACATCAGGTCCCTCTTCATCTCTGAGTACTTTCTTCCTCCCTTCATCCCGTCCAACATCCCTATCCTCTTCCTTCCCTTTCCTCGTTTGCCCAACATTCTCCCCGAAATTAGTCTTTAAAATCCCGCTGCCGGTCAATACCCCCTTCAGCCACTTTTCTACTCTTAAATTTTCCTAATATAATTCTATTGTTTCGCTGTAGAGTTAAACAGGTGAAACTGATTTTCTTTCAAATCGCGACAGTATCCTGCCTTTTTCAAGCAAATGGAATTTTTATTTAAGTTAACTTTATATCAGTTAATATTCTCCTTTCTTTAATCGCGAAAAGAGCCATGGTAGAAGAAATTAACTAGAAATATCTCCAATCAAATTGAAAAGCTTAACATATTTCAAATATGTAATATCCATCCCCTTCCGTTGTGAATATTACAATAAATACTTCTACCAGATTTTTTTCTGTGGCACACAGAAGACAACGCGCCTGTAAATATGTCACTCACAATACTTTTTCCTCCCGAAATACAAACCAAAACCTTAAGAATCACCTCTACAAACTAGTGCAGTAAATAAATTGCATCGGATATTAATCGACGGTGCGGAAAAAAATATCCCATTTGAAGATTCAACTACACACAGGGTTGCCTTAACATTAGATCCAAAGTATGAAGTACTAAATTACTATCAATTCATATTAAATCAATGTTAAGATTAAATGAGCATGTAAATCCTTACGAGATTTTCATCCCAAAACATTGTATGAAACAATGTTTAATAATCAAACAATAAGTTTCCAATGGACTATGAAACACTAGTGATGTTTTCGATAATATTCTAATAAGCTAGCGCAAGTTATCGATTTGATTGACTGTTACCCTATATCTACTTCCGGTGCACTTCATTGCACAGTGAAAGGCGGCATTAATTAACTGATCTCACTTCAAATGTTGCATAGCCTACGATCATGTTACGACAAAGAGTTCATTAGAAAGCCTAATTATTACTTGCAAAGCAGATAAACTCTGCCCCTCCACGTACATTTAAGGGACTGTTATCTTTCTATCTGCTCGGATCTCGCGAAAGAGTGGGTGTCCAAAATTGAACTTCCGTGTCTAAAAGGCGTGCAAGCTAAGGAAGGTCGTGAAATTTATAACGACAACAAACATTTAACCCTTGAGGAAACATTTACCGTGGCCAAGCATAGTAATTTCATTTAACGACCTCTTGCCAAGAAAGTGAATAAAATTCAAATTTCTACCGTACTAAACCTCCCAAAGTTTCAACAGACACGTGGCGGGACGCCGCCGCGGAGAGACGTTTCCAGTTCCGACCATTAAAAATAAATGAACGCGTGGGAGATACACTTCTACCGTTAGAATCTAAGGACGTAAATGGGTGGGGAGGGGGTCAAAGAAGAAGTTTTTCGAGTAAAAAAGTTAAACGACTCGGCGGAATTGCTTTCGATAACCTTTCCTTACAAGGATCTTCCTCCACTCTCCAAATGCTTTTCCCACTAACCCCCTCCTAAACTCAGCCCAACACTACCAAGAAGATTATGACATCATTTAAAACACCCTTCGTCGACCAGCGTGTGACAAAAGGGAAATATCCCATTTCAACAAATCGCCATGGCTACGAAGGGTGGACCACAATCAGAAATAAAATTGGGACAATTCATTGGATAATACATAACTATTATGTATAGTATATACTGACATTCAAGCATGAAAACCCGAAATATGGCGAACCAATATTATGTCGTATGTAAATAGAGACAAGGAAAAAAGGGACAGGAACACATAAAAAAGAAGAACACAAGAGAAGTAGTAGTATTTAGGGGAGGCGGCCGACAGCTGAGGCTATTTGCGCCAAAGGTGATGGACAGGAAAGGATGAAGAAGGGTGGAGAGAAACCCAGCGCCGGCTTTAGCCTACTCTTTACTAAAGGCGCCAAGGGGTCCAAAGCTTAACGTCCCATCCGACGGACGGCGTACTCACTCAAAGAGCCCTCCACAAAGCACCACAAGTAAGGATCGAGATTCCTCTGAAAAATATTCGATACCGCCGGGATTTGAGCCCGGGCACTCTGGGTGGGAAGCCAGTTCGTTAGCCCCCGCACCATCTTGATCACAAGTATTTCCTTGACCGGGACTTGAACCACGGATCTTTTGACTTTCCGAGCTGATGCTCTAACCACTTGAGCTATGATATTAGTTATTTTATTCGGCTTAGAAGGTTGAGAGTTTGTTTGCATAATAGCAGTTAACAGATACATAATGCTTTTTCTTTATATATGCATGCGTACAAAATGGACAGAGAAGAAAACAAACGAGGAAGTACTTGGTATGGTGGGCGAAGAGAGGGGTTTGTTGGGAGAAATCCTATGGAGGCAGGAAAAGTGGATGAAGGGGGTGTTGACCGGCAGTGGGATGTTGAAGACTGTGATAGAGGGGTGAATGTTGGGCAAAAGAGGAAAGGGAAGGAACAGGATAGGGATGTTGGACGGGATGAAGGGAGGAAGAAAGTACTCAGAGATAAAGAGGGACCTAATGTAGAGTGGGATGTTGTGTTTTGCTAGGGGCCACAAAATATTTATTTAGTAGCTGTGTCCATCTAAAAACCTACCTTCACCGGTAGATTATCTAATACTAATAATACATCCACTATTCTTTTGATTTCCTTTTCATATTTGTTTCGTTTACCAGCATAATTCACCACAACCACCAAGAAAGCATCAGCTCAAGAAAAGAACAAAAATGCTCATTTACATAATTAAACTAAGGAATATATCCATATAATTCGTTATTTTCATTTGCACTGGCAGACTTATAAACCTCTCAGTTTCTTCTGAAAAACAAGAAGTCACGAAGCTAAGGAAACACACCCTGAGCCCCTTCCGTATCTAGGGTTCCCAAATTCTTCGGAGTCCTATAATCTTTGGAATCAAGGGATCAAATGTTGTACTCTCTCCCTCTCTCTGCTTCTCCTTGTCTAACGATCCATGGAACCCTTCCGAAACTCTTCTGGACTCTTGTAGTCTCCCTAAAGTATTAACTCGCTCCTCTGTTAGCAATCAGCTTAGATATCTTGATTTCTTGCGCCATTAATTTCGACCCCAGTAATTAATTACCTCGCTTCTGTTTATTTTAGTTGAACATGTGGAACATAAATGGTTATTTTTCTGGCATTCCTCTATCTACCAACAATGTGGTTAAAAAATGGACACCAAAACCTTTTACTGACTATGATAAAGGAACTGGAAAGGTAAATTCCAAAGAAACTGCGGGAGATGCCGCAAAAGTAACTTTTAACAGAGTCATCCGTTAATGTGCATTTCAATGCAACAATTTCAGAGTGTAAAAATCTGGAAAGGTAATCTTCATTTATTTCAGCCTGCATCCATGAAGAGTGAGGCATATCGAAAACAAGTGCATCATCCTGGTATCATTATGTAAGCCTTTCGTAATAAACTGTCAAAATAACTTTTGCTTATAAAATACTAACTATCTTCGGAAAGAATTCGTTTTGAATCATCGCATTGAGGCAGAGCTAAGCACGTACAGTGGGATTAAATAAAACTTGACACCTCGATAAAACAGTATCTTGGAAATTCCACTATAATATATTTTAAGCATCCCTCACAGTTATCCTATAGGACAATGGGCAAGCACTTAAAAAAAATTAGAACATCTGTCAGTAGAGTAATGATCGTACATTCACATTAATTGATAAAAATATAGAATAAATATATTTCCAGACAACAGTTAGATATTACCACAAGGCTCTATTAAAAGCTTCCTTTTGTTTTGGAAAATTAAAAGAGAAAATACGGGGTTTAATTCTTTCCCTTATCGTAATATCAACACCGGTTAAATATTATGCGATAAAGAATACTATCGTGACTGTTTTAACCTTTTTAAAAATTAATTATTTTATACCCAGTTGAGGAAAATTGCTAAATTAACGTATTGTATTTCCTTGCTCCATTCTAAACTACATTTAAAGATGCATGCTAAACAAGAGAGGAAACGGTTCCTTTCAAAGTAAAATTAAAGAAATTCTGGCTTTCGTTCGCAGCAGTTATTGTTGTCTCATGCACTGATTTTATCAACGAAATAATCATTAAATAAAATGAGGCCCTATAAGAGTTAAATTTTAAGCACATAACTAATCTGATACGCGAAATAATTATGATTAAATGATTAATATGAGTATTGGTCGGACCTAAATTTACATTTTCAAACGCGGAATGTAATATTTCTATCCAAAACACATAGTCACGCTTTAACGTCACAAAATAATTATTACGCATGATTCTCATATTTTCATAGTAGTTAACACATTAAAAAAATTCTTTTAAGAAATTCTTGACTTATATTACCACTGTTCAATAGTTAAGCCATCATATTTCATTCTCTTAGTGATTTACTTCTTCCTCCTCTCTGTAATATATTTCTGTTTCATTTTGGTGCCAAGGTAACTGAATACTTCTTGATCTGTAGAGCGGTTTATTCGTAGCGATTGCTTCCAGGGTCATGTGCATTTTTATCCATCAAAAAGCGTAAGGCATTCAATATTCTGGACTGTGATGATGCGCGCCGTTTATTGTACTTCGATTTTAATTACGCTGATAGCATTTGATATTGGACTTTTACGGCGCCATTCTTCTCTTCATCCTGCTCGATTTTTTCCACCAACTTTCATCTCCCTTGAGTGAAGTGAAATGGATCCTTGTGGGGGTCAAAGTCTTCCCCAATCCTCAACCCCGCTTTCTCCCTTTCGGCACTGGGGTCTTCCGTCTAAGTTCTAGGGATTTCCTACCCCCCCTCCACTGCCTTCCTTCCCCTGCACATACTCAGGCTTGCGATAATCCTACCCACACTCCATCCTTCGGCCCTGATATATTAATCACTTCCCCGCACACCTCTCCGTTCCCCGTTGCCTACTGTGATTCCCTTATCCCATCTTATTCCCCATTCCGTTTAATCAATCCCCATTTCTCCACCTTTCATACACTTTTCTGGTGACCCTTACCAATTGTGGCCCTTTCCCGTTCCATCTCTACGAACTCTTCTGCCATACTGCCACCAATTTGATCGTATGAGTGTGTACCTGAGTTCATGATTGTGCCCAAGGTAAAAGAAACGTGAAACTTACTCCGCCCATCCCCAGAGTACAGTTCTTAAAATGCTATCTCAAAAAGGTATTTTGGGGACTTAAGAACTTATTCTGCAAGAATAGTAAATTTATATACTATACAGAGGAAATGGACACATATTAGGGCATTATATTTAATAAATTTAAACTTCTATGCTTTATCATTTAACAATACACTTTTATATAATCAGGTACCTTTATGAAAAAGGAGTATCAGCAGGCTGAAGAGAAAATCATGGTTGAGGAAAGGGAGCTGATTACTATTGTGGAAAAATGTACATACATGTATATCAAAAAAGGGATATCTAAAGCCGCAAAAGAAATTACAAGAACTTTTAATGGGAAAAGAAAAAGGAAACTATGGATCACAGAAGAGATTATTAGAAATATTGATGAAAGAAGGAACTAGAAGAATGTAAACACAGAAGCAGATGAAAGAAAGTTAAAAGAATTAAATAATGAATTAATTCGAGTAACAAATAGAGCTAAACAAGCGCGGTGGAAGATGGAGTGCGAGGATATTAAAAGTATACAGAGGAAGGGTGAAATGGGTATGCTAATAAAGTTAAAACACTATAGGCAAGTAAGAAGGGAAGATTTATGTTAAGTGTGAGATAGGTCGGGCAAGATGATAGTTAAAACAGAAAACATCCATAGAGATGGAAAGAATATATAGAAAAACTGTATGGTAAAGAAGAAGAACCAACATGCTAATATATTCCGGATAAAGAGAGAATATGGCGTAGACGAGGATAGCTTACGTCCAGGCATGCTTGACAATGATATAGAAAAGGCATTAAGGAACATGAAATCAAATAAGGCGGTGACGGTAGAAAAAATTCCTGCGAAAATGATAAAATTTTTAAGGCACTGTGGGATGAAAATACTATATGGACTGATTCGTAGCATCAATGAGAAACGAACCTGGTCGGAAGATATCGTGGAATTATTACTAGTTCCTATTCTGAAAAAGACAAAGACTATATTATGTTAGGACTACAGAAGAATAAGTTTGACATCCCAAGCCGCTAAAGTGGTTCTCAGAATCCTCAAAAAAAGGATGCAGAGCAGGTCAAATAATCGGGTTCAATATTTTGGATTTAGGAAGAGGAGAGGCGCGCGCGATGCCATTATAGTAGTCAGATCGGGAGAAATGCAGAAAAAATCAGGAGGCATTAGCCTTTTTCGTAGATTTCAAAAAGGCATTTGATAGAGTTCATTGAGAAAAACTGAGTATATTGCAAAACATAGGAGTATATTGGAGGGACCGGAGGATAATCCGCAACCTGAACATGCCTCCGAGTGCTCCGGTGCGAGTGAGAAACGGAGAGTCCGGATTGGCAGTGTTAGGAAGAGGTGTAAGGCAGGGTTGCCCATTATAACCGGTGCTGTTCAACATACAGGGTTCGTCCGGAAAATAAGTGTACTGAGCTCAGGAAAAAAAATTATTACACTTTTACATATCTTAAGCGAATATTCCTCAAAATAGGACCCTTGTGAGTCGATACACTTGTTCCACCGGCGTTCCCATTCCTGGAACGCTCCCGCGAAGGCATCATCGGGAACCTCTCGAAGACTCGTTGTCGACCTTCTGTGCCCTCCACGAACATATTGTGCCACCGAAAGATCATGTTTCTGGACATGGCTGACTCCCCGTAAGCCTGGTTAATCATACCGACAGTTTCGGTAGACGATTTCCCAAGTTTTACCGCAAATTTGATGGAATAACGCTGCTCCAAAAACTTCGGCATCGCGTTCCGTGACGTGGGTCGAAGCGTGGAGGTTCGCGTTAACAGAGCTCCTCACTACACCACAGCTGAGAGCCGACTGCCTTTTTCAGCGTCGCTTGCCAACATACTCCCCTCCAATCGCAGCCCGTCAGAGCGGTGCTGGGCGCGCCTGGAGCGGCGCGCCCAGCCCAGGAGTCAGTACACTTATTTTCCGGACGAACCCTGTATATGTGGAGGAACTGATTAAAGAAACATGGGAAGAACTGGAGATAGGTGTCAAAGTCTAAGGGGGATTCGTAAAATCAGTTAAGTTTGCTGATAATCAAGGCCTAGTTGTTAAGTCAAATAAGGGGTTTGAGGCATTGCTAAGGGAATTGGAAATTTAGTGGGATAGATATGGGATGAGACTCAATATAAATTAAATAAAAGTTTTGCTATTTTCCAGAAAGAGAAAGGCTAAGCTAAACCTTAAAATATGAGGGAAAAATCTAGGAGCGGTGGGCAATTTACTTAGCCCGGAAGTGTTTTGGACCAAAATAGTCAAAGTAATAGGGACAAGGAGAAGAATTGCACTAGCTTAAGAAGGTTAACTAAGGGACATTCACTAACGATGTTAGGAAAAGACTCGATCAAACTTTAATATGGTGCGTTTGATTTCGACCAAAGTTTTTCCACGAAATTGAAGAAATGATCATGACTTCAACTCAATTGGTAAAATTATTCAATTAAATTTAATTAATGCATCCAAACGGGGACGTTGATTAAGGATTTAAAGAATAGGCTCGTCCAAACTTTGATACGTATAGCGCGTGGTTATGTACGGTGCGAAAATATGATGATTGATGCAGGATTATGGGCGTAGATTGGAGGCTTTTGAAATGTGGCAATAGAAAACGATGGAGAAGATGAAGTGGACAAAAAGGAAAACAAATTAACAAGTGATGGTTCTGCTGGAAGAGGAGAGTGGAATATTGGGAGAAATCATTAGGAGACAGGAAATAGATGAAAAGCATATTGATCGGTTGAGGGATGTGAAGACTGAAAAAGGGAGAATATCAGGCAAACGAGGAAAAGGCAGGAATTGAATCGAGAGTTTGAAGGGAATTTAGGGAGGAAGATGAAGAGGGGCCCATTTTTTAATAGGATATTGGCTCGTGTTTTGTGGGAGAAAGAAATGATTTATTTGTTAGATGTGTCCATCCAAAACCTAAATTAACCGGTGTCTTACCTTATAAAAATGGAAACCTTTACCCGAGGTAAAAGGCTCTTATTTTATTAGGTATTGAATGGTAAACCAAGCAATTGGATTTAATTTTGCATGCATGAAAGAGTGAAGATATTAACGGGAAGTGAATGCTATTGTACCGTCTGAGAAAATGTGAACGCCGACCTATTTTCAATTGAGATTTTTTCTACTGATTCTGGTAACCGCAATAATGTAAGACCGTCAGTTTAAGTATCTTAACTTTTACAAAATAAATAGATAATTTTCACCTTTTGCATTACCGAAATTTAGAATAAATGTTACGATTTGGATGGTAATGTTGTGTTTTCTTAATTCCGTAGATTAATGCAGAGATGAAGTAGCAATGATATTGTTGGAATTCCACCTCATTGTATAAAGCGTAAAAGTATACTAATACCTTCATCGGATTAAGCGCTACGAAGCTTGACTAAATCATACTTTAATTTAGGGCTACGAGATAAACACAGGTGCGGAATGCCTATGTCTCGGTGGATATTAAGGATTCCGCTTGCCGCTTATTCTATTAAGCAATCCAACGTTTTAATATCCCACGTGGTTCTGTCTCTCCATTAAAACACTCGCGAAAGTGTTTTTCTTGATCAAACTTTTTGCTCAAGGCATATAAGTGCGGTACTGGAGTAATTTACGAGTTCTAATGACCTCTATCGTTGAAATTCTCCCGGTTAATCGAACATTGGGGGATCGATTGAAGACTAGAAGCCAGATGAAATAGTCCGAGCAGCCGGTATAATCACGTTCTTAAAAGAGATGCAAATAATTCTGGAAAAAATGGAATAGCCACTTAATTGTTTGTATCAATATTATAAAATTCTATAAAACAGAAAGAGGTAGAAAATCAACAGGCAATGATCGCATAATGGGTAGTGATTGACCTTGAAAAAAATAAGCTTCAGTCAACTGGTGCGAGACACGAATCAGTTGGGGTGGATGAGAGTCACAAAAATCATTACCAAACTAAATCTCGTACGTCCTCGTCAGTAGCAGCAGTAGAGAAGCAACAAAAGAGGCCCACTTCCTTAAAAAAACGTAAGAAAAGTGAAATACGAAAGCAATCAATATCTCTGACGTGATATGGAAAAAATATTGATAATTGGAGCGATCGTAGAAGAGTAATGTGTGGCAAATTAAGTACAATTGGGGCGGCAGCAATATCGAATGGAAATCTAGGAAGGAGGTTGGCGGACAATAAATTTGAGCCAACTTCAGGGGGGTGTGAGAAATAAAATTATAGCGATGATAAAACGAGTGTTTTATCGGGAAAATTTACTTTTTGAGAGAACAAATCAAATATTTTAACACTTTAGCCGGGTTAAGGGGATTGTTCTTGCATTCGCAGGCATTTCCGTCCACTAATGGTTATTATTAGGAGAAATATGAGTTGGACGGATGGACTTAAATGGAAACGCAAATTATGAAATTAAATTGAATGAAGTGAAAGTGAATCTATAGCAAAAAATAAATGGAGTAACAAAATAAAATATAAGGAATTAAACGGGTAGAGTCCAACTATCTGCCCATTTGTATGACTCTCGCTCTCGAGGCTCACCTTCGTTAATATTCAAATACATTTACACCTAAAGTGGTCACCTTGATCGACCGGCATCGGAGGCGAGAGTTTACTCTTCTTCGCTTTCCTTTGAAGTTGCCCCTTTTCGCGTAGCGCCGTCTGTTTTGCCGATTGACCGCCGGAAAACAAGTGCGTAGTGGAATCTCACGCTTCGGGATATTAAAATGAACAAAAATAAGAATGAATCCCCGGAATAAGATTGCATAAGAAGGACAAACATATCAAGTATCAAGGGTGGCGAATCAAAGATAAATATATAAAATTTTCGAAAACCTATCACAGCTCACAGTTTCCATGGAGTGGATTCATGATATGAATTTTATTACGTATTAAATAGGCAAATTGATTCACTTGAATGAAAGATATAAAGCTGTTATGGAAGTTAAATGCATTTTAACTGAAAAATAAGGTAAAAAATTGTAACTAGTCATTAAGAAGATCAGGTAAGTAAATGTAGAATATGAGTCGGAAGATCTTAAAATGTCCATAATCTACATTGAACAGCAATGCAATGAGAATTCAAAGAGTATTAGAAACCACGGATTAAGCTCAAGTTGATTACATGGAGAGAAGGATATGGAATAACATGAGCTCGGAAGCAATGATAAGAAAGAACAAAGAATCATGAAACGGCAGTGGGGGATTGAAATATAGGTTTGGGAGCGGGGACAAACAAAGCTTCCTCATTAATCATTACCCTCTCTCTTCCCCTTTTCTTCTTTCGAGGGATATCATTTTCTTCCGGCAAAATTCCATTAAATGGCTGAATAAAAATAAATCATAGTGTATCTAAAATTTATGTGACCTCCAAAAATGTAGAGGGAGACCATATCTTCCTAAAATATCCAACCAGCTCAAATTATTAAAGAATGAAGTAAATTGAGAAGCAAATAGAGCATGAAAGCATGGTGGAAAGAGCAACGAGAGGATATGAAAACTAGCAAGATATCGTGGAGCTACAAAATAAATTTATAGAATTTTCCAAGGGTGTATACGAGACAAGTCAGTTGGATGTAATATTATTCCTCAAGAGTTACTTACTGATGCACGGGAAAACCGAAAGTAATTAGGTTATCACAAGCAGGAAGCAGTTTGGCCTAGGGACCTGTCATTAATTTGTACCCTGAAATATACTTTTAAAAATGAGATGGAAATGGGTTTTAATCGGCATGTAACAAAGATTGTGCTAGAGGCCATCAAAATACATAAAGCTAATATGTACATTTCATAGTGATTGCCAACTCTTTGCTCATTAAACTACTTAAAATATTAACATAAATTTCTTCCATCTCTTCATTGAAATATCTTGATAAATCCGGCTATTTTGTTTGAAACTAGGTTCTCAAAATCGTAGACTCTACAAAAGTATCCCCACGTTAAAAACCTATATTTCAGCTGAAATCACGTGAATTACATGGTAATATTCATTTTACATTCTTTAATTCTAAAATATTATCTAGGCTTTCGAAAAAAAAATTACTGTCTTCTTGAAAATCAGCCATATGGAATGAATTGGCTAAGTTACATTTTTTTAAGAAAATAAAATTTATTAATACCTATTAATTGCATTTCTAATGTTATAATTAATCTAAGAATGTTTTGTCCTTTGATGGTTATATGATTTTATATGAAAGAAAATGTGCTTTTTTCTCTGCCTTACTTAATAATCCTCTTCATGGACTACATGATAATTTTTACTAATGCACAGACGCAATCTTAAGGATGGGAAATAAAATTTTTGCAACTGTTCATCCATACCTATGTACCTTATTACAAATTGGCGTATGTAGCCGGGAATCAAGTTGACTTTCAGTCAATAAGTTGAATCTTACAGCACAAAATATAATCATCTCATTTCGATCTTACCAACCGCCAATGTATCAATTCATTTTCCACGTTGAAAGGGATGCCCAAATATTAGAAGCATTAGGGTACCGTTTGTCTGAAAATGACCTCATTTTGAGAATACGCGTATTAAGAGAAAGATATCTTCTTCCACATACCATTATGCAGATGCCTATTCGATTACATCAGTTCAGACCGGTATGTGAAGAGGGATTACACATTATCATTTCCATATTCTCAACCATTTTACAGCTGTATAAAATAAGTGAGCACGGGTATCTCATCGAAATAAAATAAGCGGTAGCAACTTACGATGTTTCGTTCCGGGAATTTATATTGGCACATTTTAGTGTGACTCTACTAATGTTTTCTTTCAAAATATTCATCAGCTCATTTTTAAATAATTGATATCAGGCCTAAAATTTCCTAAAAAAGACCATTTTCAATAGCATTAGAGAAAATGTGATTCAAATCGGTCATATTTATCGTGTCTATTTTAATGTCAGATTCTTAAATTTTAAGAAACTGCAAAATCATGGCTGTATTACTACGAGCATATATTGATTCTCGTAATATGCTGAAAAATTTGCCAATCATTAGGAATATAAGTAAGTTGTAATAAGATTGTAATCAATACTCATTATAAGCAGAATTTCTCTCATAACATTACTTATAAAAGGAGGATTCCACCATTCGTGATTTTGTTCCGCAAAAATAAGCTTTAAGAAGAGTACAACCGTTTATTAACTAATCGAGCAAATATCGAATAGAAAATGACTGGGCTTTGCTATTAAGTCAAATCTTTTAAAGAAAATTTAAAGAGAGGAAGTCTTCTAAATAACTAATAAAAAAAACTTTAATACGGCTTCATTGGCGGTCATTAACCCATGCCTCGTCACTAGGGGACGTAGCAACATTGCTTATTTGAATGGAGGCGTAAATCATATTTCTCGTAACAATAACGAAACAACACAGTGATGCAGGTAAATATTAAATATTTAATATATTAATGTTTAAATTAATATTAAACAATTTTATCATTTTAATCAATAAATTTTAATTATTTAACAACAATTTAAAATATTGAAGTTCTCGTATTACAATGTGAAATGGAGAGGAACACCATATTATTTAATCTCGAGCAGCAGCACGACATCAGCGAGCATCATTCAAGTACAGAAAGCAATGAAGTCATAAATTTAAATCAATCAATGAAATAACGGGAGAATTGAAAGTAAAAATCACCAGAAAGAACTCGGATATTTTTCAAAACAACAGCCAAATATGAAGCCCAACACTAGGAAGAATAAGAGGTTCAATAACCTTGCTAGGGTTTCAAAAGACTTTGGGGTGATCGATGAAAGTAATCCAAAATAAGAAAAGATTTAGCAGCAACCCAAATCAAGATGAAAGCTTAACAGGAAATAATAGAAAGAATAAACATCAGTTAAATACATTCAGGCAAGACCGGGTTTCCTCTACATCATGAAAAGAGGCGTGTTGAAATTAGATGTTGAAGGCTTACCAGAGAAAAGAGCGGAATATTAGCCATGGGTCTTATTAAGTGGCAAAGGAAATCAAGAGTAGGATGAAAGCTTTTAAGAAGTTACCGGAGGGATACTGGGACTAACTGAAGAAAGAAGAAAATACAAGATCTCTAGAATGCAGGATGACAATTGCAGCATAAAAAAATGAGAAAGTGGTCTAGAAAAGGTTACATGAGCAAGCGCACACATCCCCCCCTTTTTTGAGATGGCTGAAGTACCTTAGACGGCACAGTAAAAATAATTTAGGATGCATAAATGATTATGCAATTCGTTACGGAGTAGGAACTGTGAGAATGTACTCAAAGGTTAAGATAAAGATATAAGTACGCAAGACTACTCGGAACAGCTCTGCCATTCAAATGAACTCAGTACAAATACAATTAGAGAGGAATGTACTGTTGACGCAAGAAATGAGAAAATATTTCACTGCGCTGAGTATTTGCTACAGCTATAAAGAGGTATGTTGCAAGCAAGTATTCAGTAATTATTCCAAAGCTAATTAAAATGCGTAAGAAAAGACTGCAAGCAGAATTTACCACATTTGGCCAACAAGTAAAATTCCGACGAACTCCCGTGAGAACTTCATTGAGTTCCTTTCAACAATGAAGGGTGAAGGAAAATGTAAATTATTTGCAGCATAAGCCCGAAGGTATCTTAGAACATGAAAACAATTACGAAAGGAAAATCAAACACAAAGTAAAGGAATTTATCTATGGAGGAAAGTAAAGATTGAGAAAAGACCAAGATGAGGAAATAGATGGAAAATAAATGGGAATAAAAAATATAAAAATTGTGTAAGATGATGCATTTGGCCTTGGGTATCGTACAAATACGAGGGATCAAACGTTTACGAACTTTTATATTTGGAGGAAAAATTGAACATTGATTGTAACACATTGATGTGTATTCTGAAATGTGTATTAGTAGCTTTCAACCACTTAGCGATTGAGATGATTGCGCAGCCACAAAAGCTGTCCCTTTGAAGCGTTTAGGATGATCTTTAGGGCAATAGTGAGTCGTTCATTTCAGTACTCATTTTTGCACAGAAATTGGTAGTAGCATCACAATAATGCCTAGCTTAAATAAATAATATCAGATTTTAATGGCAGAAACCTTCTTAAGTCTAAATTTTTTAGATGGAAATATATAAACTGTCACAGCATTTGCCGCAGTTTCTTAGAATACATTATCACGATTAAGTATATAGATTTTAACGGGAATAATTATCACATAATCATATACAATCGTATCCCTTTATATTGGGAGCCCTTAGTGCACAACTTTATATTTGATCCAAATGTAAATTTCTCCAAAAAAAACACACTGAATAGAAAAGTGCGTTGAATTAAACATTACTTACATATATTGAGCTAAGTGAGGTCCAGCAGTAGTCAGTCATCTTCAATATCTATCAAAGATCTAACTTTATTGCATCAAAAAAGTACCTAATCAGGTTAAGGATTAAGAGCCAAGGCATACATTTAAATAAATTTGCTACAGACGTTTTCCTAATATTTTAAAATCAAGGAAGTGAAACCTTCCGTTGGGATGATAAGGGGAAAGTCAGCTGAACTCTAGCAGATAGCGCAAGTCTACGAAAGTATCACCTCCGAACTAAACCGGCAGGGTTTCTTTGGCAGGAACATTCCATTTCCCAAACACTGCAGGCTAATGGACAGAAATGAGCATTATAAATAGAGTAGACGAAATCCCAGAAAAAGGAAAATGAGCTCCTGGAATGTGCTCTGTGGTTATTTGGATGAGCAATTAGGGAAAACTCCACAGGATTTGCCATTTTGTTTCTCGAAGTTAATACGTCAGACGAGCTCTTCAAAAGGGCGGAAGGAGACAGGGTTGGCTTCGTTATGAGGGGTTCCGAGATACTAAAATGGCTTGTTTCGTCTCCTTCCCGCATCTGTAAAATGTCTCCCTTTTTTAATCTCCCCCGAGAGTTGAAGGGGATATTAAATTGAAAGCGCTACGCCGGAGTTAGTCCCTCATGTCCTTCGCAAATCAGTTTCATTTACGCAGAGCTCGGCGTATGAGCCTCCCAAAACTCTTCTCTGTTGTCGATTCAAGGTTTTCACTCCACCCACGGGTCTGTATTTCATGACTTTTCGTCCCACGCTACAACACCCGAAGGGCCGGAAGCTCTCGGGAACCCTGCTAGGGGCTGCACTCACCGACATCCCCCTCTCCTTCCAGGCAACCTGACTTCCTCCCCGCCCACTTCTCTTTTCTTTGATCCAGCCTTATCTTCTTACTTCGGCCCCTCTAGAGAGAGCTTCATGCCTGACGTCGTCTTTCGCTCCCCTTCCTCTCCCAACTCACTAATTTCCTCCTCGTCAGGTGCACACGAGCCTTCTCCATCCCTCGTGCACGCAAACTCCCCCTCCGCTCACCATTCCAGACCTTCGGCCGATCGCAATTCATGTCTTTTCCGACATTCCCTACCCTTGAATCCTCTCTCCCGGGCTCTACCTTTCTTTTTCCCTCGAGCCGCCCTCATGACACTTCACCTTGTTTTACTCCCTTCGCCACCATGCGGCACGGCGGCACCTCAATTCTCCCGCTGCCTTTGGTCTCCCTCTCTCTTTAACCTTCCATCTCGAAGCGTTTCGCGACGTTTTCAAGCCGTCTCTGGGTCCCACAGCCCAGCGTAATTCAACGCGCGTGGGTTTCCCCTTTCCTTCAGTTCCCTGCCACCCGCACTCGCTTTTTCCAAGCGACTCATCATGAAAGATGGAGGAAATAAGACGAAAGCCGCAGCGACTGGGCGACCTGAATTGTCACCAGCCCTGAGAGGCGGATGAAGACCTGTCTGGGGTATCCTTTGCGGAAATTGCAAGAAAGATAAACGTGCTTATGCGGATTCCTAGAGCAAGGAGTAAAACATGCTGTAGGTCTCACTAGAGCAAAACTTGATGCTTCAGCGAATTTAATGGGCGGTCATCCAGATTTGTAAGGGTCTAAGGCAAGCGATCGGTATTTTTCCTCAAAGGCATACGGTAATTTTTACGATCATTTAAAAGAACTTGTCGCAATCTTTGTCATAGCAATAGAGTAAAACCTTAAATCGGTATTATCTCAGATACTCTTGTTTACCTTTCTATTGAATTTACTGGTAGGGAGGAATATTCAACCCATCAGAGTATTCATATAACCGTATTTCAATACGACCGGGTAAACAAAATCAAAAGTCATAGAAGAATAATTAAGAAATTGTTCACTAAAAAATCACCTCAATTTTCCTACTCTAACTCGGAAACCACAACTTTTCTTTCAATTCAATTTCATATCCTTAAATTTATTAATAGTTGTAGGAGATGTTAAACGACGAGTTAAAATTCGATTCAGCTCATAAAAATGGTCTCTACGGAAAGATACAACGCATTGATCGAGTTACATTCAAACTCATGCCATGCGGTCAGCTAAGAGTTTAACTTCAACACTGGTATTTTAATTTTACAGCAGCATTAAATGAGGATAAATTACACAACATATGAGTAACAATAAACTGGGCTGAGTATAACTATGCGATATTATCATCCAAGGAAACCTCCCTTCCTATATTTTATCGGTACTCTTATTTTTAACGCAGGCACGTAAGGTTTTTTGATGAACCCAAACTGCTCTTCGCAACACTTCTCAGCCTCACCCTACATGACAAACCTTGACAGAGTTCTTTAATTCCGTTTAATTTCCATCGACCATATTTCCATCCTTAAAAAAACTGGCTACCCCATATATCAGATTATTCAGTGTATGGACAACGGGGGGCGTCTCCTAACTGATTTCATTCTCAAAACTGCATAAAAAACTTTGAATATTTACCTATATTTAAAATATATATGAAGGGTTGCTTCATGAAATGGGATGTATTGCGTTTTGAAAATAGAGGGTTATTTTGTCGCACCCCGAATATAAATATATAAATATCCATATAATTAAATTAATGTATATAATATTATTGGTAATCTATAGGCATAGGTCATCTACCGTTTAGGTATGTTTTTGGATGGACACCGCTACTAAATAAATATTTTGTAACTCCTAAAAAAACCAAAATCCAGTATCCTACTCTACATCAGTTCCCTCTTCATCTCTGGGTATTCCCTTCCTCCCTTCATCCCGTCCAAGGATTATTCTCCCCTCTATTACAGTCTTCAACAACCCACTGCCGGTCAATGCCCCCTTCATCAACTTTTCCTGCCTCCATAGAATTTCTCCCAACAAACTCCTCTCTTCGCCCACCATACCCAGTACTTCCTTATTTGTTTTATTCTCGGTCCATTTCACCTTCTACATTTCTCCATACCCACATTATATATGTATATATATATATATATATATATATATATATATATATATATATATATGTATATATATATATATATATATATATGTATATATATATGTATATATATTTATATATATATTTATGTATATATATCTGTATCTATATATATAAAGGAGAGTGTTTGTTTGTATGTATGTAATTTGTTTACTTTTTTGCTGTCATAGAAACAGCATTTTTCCAACTATGCCAGCAGGATACTTTTGCAAGAATACTATTATATTCAGAATTGCCGAGATATTATACGTGGAATACATCAAGGAAAGTCTTTTGTAGAAGAAAAATGGGCAACTTTGATCCTGAGTATAATATTTATTCATGTGACGCATTGGGCCGAGTCTACACAGTCCATCCTAACAACGCCGAATGTTATTTTTTAAGCTTCTACATACCATTAGAGGACCTCGCTCATTTGCAGAATTAAGAACGGTAAACGGAGAAATATGTGAGACATTCAGAGAAGCTTGCCAGAATTTAGGGTTGCTAGAAGGAGATCAACACTGGGATGACTCATTGCGAGAGGCCAGTTTGATTTCTCTTCCAGGACAAATCCGAATTTTGTTTGCCATCATAATAACCTCCTGTAATCCATCTAACCCAAAAACAATATGGGAAAAATATAAAGAATCAATGAGTGAGGATATACTGGCTAAAGTTCGAATTGAAAATCCTACATTGGATATTACGTTTAACTCCGACATTTTAAATAAAACTTTGATTATTTTGGAGGAAAAGTGTATCACCATGGTTAACAAGACTTTAGTGGAACTCGGTCTTTTTGCACCTGTACAAGATCAACAGGGTGTATTTTATCCAGATTATATACATGAAACTAGCTACAATGTCTTAGACTTAGAAGCATACATCGCGGATAAAAAGCCACTTCTTAATGAAGATCAGAAATTCGCATACGAAACAATAATGGATCAAGTAGATAAACAAGAAGGAGGTATCATTTTTCTTGATGCTGCTGGTGGCACGGGAAAAACATTTTTAATTAATTTAGTTCTCGCTGAAATCAGGGTTCATGGAGAAATTGCTCTAGCCGTTGCATCTTCAGGTATTGCAGCGACATTAATGGAAGGAGGAAGAACAGCCCACTCTGCCCTTAAGTTGCCACTTAATATTTCCCGACAAGAAAATCCCACATGTCATATAAATAAAACAAGCGGCCAGGCACAAGTTCTTATAGAATGTAAATTGATAGTATGGGATGAGTGTACGTTGGCTCATAAAAAATCTCTTGAGGCCCTCAACGCAACACTTCAAGATCTTCGAGGAAACTGCAGTTTAATGGGAGGAGCTCTGGTACTCTCGTTTGGAGACTTCTGTCAAACTCTGCCTGTCATTCCAAAATCGACTCCAGCCGATGAAATTTATGCCTGTTTAAAACATTCTGTTCTATGGAATCATGTCCAAGAAATTAGCCTTAAACAGAATATGCGAATCCTCTTAAGAGATGGGAATGCTCAAAATTTTGCAAATAAACCTTTGGAGATTGGAGAAGATAGATTAGTTATTGAAGCATCTGGTATGATAAAATTGTCATCAGATTTATGTGTATCGGTGAAAACTGTCCGCGATATGATACAAGCAGTCTATCCTAACGTTAATCAAAATTATAAAAATTTAGAATGGTTTCGAGAAAGAGCCATTCTTGCTCCTAAGAACGATGATGTTAATGAAATTAACAAGGAGATACTAGCCATGCTGCCAGGAGACGTGATTGAATATAAATCGGTTGATACCGTAGTGGATGCTGACGAAGCCGTCAATTATCCAACGGAAATACTAAATTCACTTGATCCAGCTGGATTCCCACAACATCGCCTTATACTTAAAGTAGGATCTCCAATCATTTTATTGCAAAATTTACATCCACCAAAACTCTGCAATGGGACACGATTGTGTGTGACAAAATTGATGAAAAATAATCCAGGCAGTCATTTTAACTCGAAAAGGAAAAGGTGAAATAAATTTTATTCCACGGATACCTCTAATCCCAACTGATCTTCCCTTCAACTTTAAAAGATTATAGTTTCCAGTCCGGCTAGCTTTTTCAATTACCATTAATAAATCACAGGGACAGTCTTTAAAGTTTTGTGGTGTTGATCTAAGATCGCCATGTTTTAGCCACGGGCAACTTTATGTTGCTTGCTTCAGAGTAGGTTCGCCTAAAAATTTATATATTCTTTCTCCTGGATATGAAACAAAAAATGTAGTTTATAAACAGGTGTTAAATAAAAAAGATTCTTAAATTTGTATGAAGTAGTGTATTATTGTACTTTATAATTTGTTGTTTTTATTTATGTAGTATATTTATATTACTGTTTCTCCCTAACCCGTGCAAAGCCGGGTATTCAGCTAGTATATATATATATATATATATATATATATATATATATATATATATATATATATATATATATATTTATATATTTATATAAATATATATGTAACCACATACATTAATATACACATATATATATATGTATGTATATATATATATATATATATATATATATATATATATATATATATATATATATATATATATATATATATATATATCTCCCTCCATGGACTACAACCTTGTCGTGGTGTGCTGGCGGGAGTAATAGTAATTGCTCCTGGTTGGGTCACCCATGCTAGATAGGTCGAAGGTTAGGAGCCAGACGAAAGGTAGTCCACGCGGCGCCTGTTCCTCAGTGAGGCGGCTGCAATGGCGTTTGACCCCAGTGGGGCGGCCAGTAAGAGATGGTGTCACGTTAACAACACTATTGAGGAAGGCAACGGGAAACCACCTCATTTATCATTCTAAAGATTGACATGATGGACTATACTAAGATTTTGATTCCTGGCAACTACGGGGCTGGGCCCAATCGCCCGTGTGTCGTGCCCGGCAGCGGGGGAAGCAAGGCTTTCGCGGTAGTCATCCCACGAAACCCTTGCAAGGGAAAACCAGCAGCAGCAGGACAGAAGACGCAGAAGTAGAGGACCACATCAGTTAGAATAGGAACGTGGAACATTACGACAATGATGAGGAAAGAGAAATTGGAGAATTTTAAGCGAGAGATGGAAAGGAAAAATAGATATTTTAGGTCTATGCGAGGTGAGATGGAAAGATAGCGGGGATTACTGGAGTGATAAGTATAGAATAATATACAGCGGCGGGGACGAGAGCCAACAAGGGGTTGCCATAGTATTAAATGAAAAGGTAGGAAGAAGCGTAGTCAACATAGAGCAGTTAATGTATAGATTATTACTAGTAGAGATAAAAGCAAAATCGACGCACTTGGTTATTATTCAGTATACATGCCACCGAGCAACCACAAGGAAGAAGAGGTGGACAGGATAAACGATCAGTTAGAGGTCATAATCGCATGTGTTCTTGCAGGGAAACATTTCATAGTGATGGGGGATTGGAATGTGACGGTAGGCGAAGGAAGAGATGGTGACAAGGTCGGGGACTATACCTTAGGGACGAGGAATGAACGCGGGGAGAAAGCAGTTGAGTTCTGCAGGAGACAGGGGCTAGTCATCAACAATACTTGGTTTAGACACCATAAAAGGCGCAAGTATCCATGGAAAATGCCAGGTGACTCAGAAAGGTGTGAGCTAGATTATATTCTGGTTAGACACAGGTTTAGGAACAGTGGGATAAATTCGCACAGCTTCCCGGGTGCGGATGCGGACTCAGACCACAATTTAGTTGTTATGAAACGTAGCCGCCGTTTCAAAATGATAAGGCAGGGGCGGCGAGTTGGAAAATGGAATGTAGAAGCATTAAATGGTTTGAAAAGGAAGGAGTACCAACAAGCGGTAGAGGAAATCATGGAGAATGATAAACAGCTAAATACTAACGAAGAAAAAAGGGGAACGTTTCAAAAAAGGGTCGTCTAAAGCCGCAAACGACACTATTGGAACCGTTAACACTAAAAGGATTAGGAAACCATGGATCACGGATGAGATGATTACAAAGATGGATGAGTGGCGAAAATGGAAGAATGTAAATAGAGAATTAGGCAAAATAAAGTACAAAGAATTAAACAATAAATTGAAGCGGGCAACAAATAAAGCAAAAGAAGAATGGTGAAAGACGCAGTGCGAGGATATGGAAAGTATGCAGAGGAAGGGTGAAATCGGTGCGCTGTAAAACAAAGTTGAATCTTTATCGGGAAGTAAGAAAGGGAGATCTATGCTAACAGTTGGAGATAAGGCGGGAAAGGTAATGGCTGACACAGGAAAGATCCAAGAGAGATGGAAAGAATATATAGAAGAACTGTATAGTAACGAACTACGACCAACAAAGGTAGAACTTGAAAAGGAACATGACGTAGAGGAAGACAGCTTAGGTCCAGGCATACTAGACAATGAGATAGAGAGGGCATTGAGGAAGATAAAACTAAATAAGACCGTGGGGGTCGATAACATTCCCGCAGAACTATTGAAATGTTTAGGAAAATGTGATAGGAAGAGGCTATATGGGCTGATCCGTAGTATTTATGAGGAAGAAATCTGACCGGAAGATTGTGAGATCAGTTTTAGTTCTTATTCCGAAAAAGGTAAAGGCCACGTCATGTGAGGACTACAGGACAATTAGTTTGATATCCCACGCAGCTAAAGATGTTCTCAGGATCTTAAGCAAAAGGATAGAGAGTAG